>NC_033802.1:29112150-29194474 GCF_001876935.1 Asparagus officinalis
TATATATATATATATATATATATATATAACAAATAATAATAAGTAAGTATTCACACAAATACTTTTCAATCAAAGTAAGATAGTCATTAAAAAATTCATAATTTTCGAACATACGTGTATAATGTCCTCCCTCTTTCTAGAAATTCCTATCGGACTCTATACATGAATCCTAAGAAACTCTATTCTAGCTCCACTACTCGATATCGGATGGTCCAAAGGATACATGAACTTGAGTTTTGATACCAACTATGACACCCCTATTTTCACACATGGCTGTAGTCCAAGATGAACCAAAAGATGTCAAACCTGTCATGCACCCATACTGTGCAACAACAAGTTTTACCAATCACAGTAATATCTTCTAGTGGAATCAAAATAAAGTATAGGTACAAAACAGGCAAAAAAAAGGAAATAACTATAATAGATATGATATAGAAAAAAGTATCTAATAAATAAATCTTGTCTCAATGAACAACCTTGAATAAATCTGATATCCAAAATGAATAAATATGTCTCAACAATAAACAACTGAAAACCATACTAAGGCATAATGCCTTGACACTATGAAATAAACTCTAAGGTCTGAACAAAAATATAAAACTACGGTGGAGCCTCTAATATATCTAATATGATGGCAACTATGTAAGAACTCCGTCATCCTGTGACTCTCCGGTACTTCGAATTACCTGAAAGAATATTAGAAGAAAAAGAGTAACAACAAGAACGTCAGAGCGCTATAATAAGATCACCTCCAACCGCCCCTAGGAGATGGTCTGCCAGATGGAGTGGAGGCTCTATCAATAAGCATAGTCTACCTAGATTATTTTTCTCCGTATCTAATAGAATTAATATTTAGACACCTACAATACGAGACGTAGTACGGCAAGCAAAATAATCTAAACAAGGAAACCCTCATGTATATACCATATGTCCTAAATTGTAAATATCTAAACATTAATACCAAACTAAAGATAAACAATCTAAATAAAATCAACAATTAGAAATCCACAATACGAGACTGGTACGTCGAGCGAAATAATCCAAACAAGGAAACCCTCATGTATATACCATATGTCTTAAATTATGAATCACTAATTATTGATCCCAACTAAGAAAATAAAGAAAAGCAGTAAAAGAAAGTAAATACATCAACATATCGTATTCATAATATCTTTCACTGTCAGTGGAAAGATAGAATGAATACAATCACAAATCACAGGTACTTTCAAATGCAAAGTACTCTGGGTCATATATTTCAGTAGTGAGTTAAAAATATAGCTGGCATCCGTCAATAACTCGGGCTATTATTTAACTATATTAATGTTACTTCGTGAAAGATTTTGATACTTAGCATTATCATGTACAACAGACTACCTTGTAGGTATCCCAATCAGTATACACGACTCATTAGTCTCAGCGTGATCTCAGTGCATAACATGAGTGCGGGACAGCCTACCATATAGGTATCCTAGAAGTACAACTCATAAGCCTCATCGTACCCTCGTGCAGACGGACTGCTAGATAAAGCATCCAAACCCAACTTAATGGCCTGTACAAATGGAATATCGGCGCACTACCCCTGTAGTACTGAACTGAGCTCATCAACAAAATCTAGAAGGTGTGTGTATAATATGTACTAAACTCTTTCTTAAAGTAATTAGGTCAAAACCCATCATAATTCTTTTTAGCATACCCATGTGTGTGCTACTACACTATTCGTGAATTTACGTATAAATAAGTGTGGCTCAAAACCTGCAAACATATCTCAAACAGATACAAAATAAAAATTTAGGCAACAACCTTAGTAATCGACTACTAGGCTTAGTAGTCGAATACACTGAGTCTATCCAGACTCTGTAATAACATATATCAGTATCAATAGTCGACTATTAAGAATATTAGTCGATTACTCTGCATACACACAATTTTTTTTATACTCAATTGTGAAAGAGTAGCTGACTACTAAGCCTAGTCGTTGACTACTCTGTCAAGACACGTATTCTTTCGTGCACAAATAGTACTTATCTCAATTGTACATATCATAACGTTAAAACAAGATTTTATACTTGATATATGAAACAGGAATTATCTGAATCATTAAATTAAATTATTATATCTTCCAAATTAGAGTTTAACATCCTAATTAAACAATTTCTTCAATTATCTCATATGTAAACAAGATGATTATCAACACATGATAAAAACTACTCATGAATAGAGGTAAAATTCATTTAAACATGTTTATCTTACTTATGTATCATAAACCTAGGGTTTAAACATGATTAATTAATATGAAAACTCAAATAAGCATTCACGTAATATATCAATTATTTCAAATCAGCATATCTGTAGTTTTCTACAGAACATATTATTAGTAAATTGTGCATATTTTCTCTAGATAAATTATTTTTAAGAATAGTTTTGTGATTTCGAAACTAGATCCACATAGCTATTTTTTGGCACTAGTTTGATTTAGTTTGGAGTTTATATGGTATCTCAAAATTCTAGTTACATGTTATACATGTGCAATAGATTTCTGTAGAATATGTTATTAGTAAATTGAGTATATCTTTCTCTATAAAAGCTCTTTCTTAGAATGGTTTTTTGTTTTAGAAAATATGTTCACATAGCTTTCATTTGACCCCGCTTTTGTTCAGTTTAGAGTTTACAAGATATCTCAAATTTCCAGATAAATGCTATATATGTGTAGCAATTTTCTAAAATCTATGATGAAAACAAAAGCTAAACCTCTTTATAATTCAATTAGACAAAAAATTAGGGTTCACACACGAGTTAAACATAATTATCAAATGTAAAAAAATAAAAATTTAATCACTCTTAATGATCATGATCACATTACTATTATAAACAATTAGAAAAAGCTAATGATCTAGCATTAGGTTAGGATTTATCATCAAACATCTCATCTTTTTCATATTAGGTTAAGCCTTAAGCATGAAAATATTAACTAAATACTTTTATAATTATTAAACACTATAGGGATGAGTTTGGATGCATATGATCTTACCTTATCACGTGTGCAAACCTCTGAAACTGATGTGAAACGACTCCTCGTTGTCAAACGTCATAGATCTTGTCTTTTCCTCGCTTCTTGCCTCACACGATGCTCCCAAAATCTCAACTTTAGGGTAATGATTTGAGAGAGAGGAAGAGGTGCTACTAGGGTTTGAAATTCTGATAAAAAGATATATATATGCAAACCTGAAATGAACCCGTTTGACCTGAACCAGGAAACCTAGTCTAACTAGAAAAATAACCTTCGGTATTTTGACTGTATCATTCACATCCGACCTTGGAATGAGGTGATTTAAAATTTGTTGGAAAGTAGTTGAAGATACCTACAACTTTGGACTTTGGATTTTTTCATATTTAAAATATATCAGTGTGTAAAATATATAAACTTTTAACTGGTTATTTTTTTAGATTTCTCTTCGTGAATGTTTTGTGTGTTTGCACTCATAGAAGCACAAATATACATTGAATTGATTTAAAATCAATTCCTATCATACTCAAACATCAAAATATGTTATATTTTCACCATATAACATATTTATTATTTGTTTTTACATATATTTAAATTTTTAGAGTTTTACAAAGATGAATCGAAAGATGTCAAACCTACCATGCACCCATACTGTTAACAAAAAGTTTTACCAATCACAACAATATCCTCTATTGGATTTAAAATGAAGTGTAGGTACAAAACAAGTAAAAGACATGAAATAACTACAATAAACATGATATAGAAAGAAGTATCTCATAAATAAATCATGTCTTAATGAACAACCAGAATACATCAGATATCCAAAATGAATAAATATGTCTCAACAAGAAACAATTGAAAGTCATACTAAAGCACACTACTTTTACATTATGAAATAAATTCTAAGGTCTGTACAAAAATATAAAACTACAGTGGAGCCTCTAATAAATCTCATGTGATGGCGACTATGTAAGAACTCTGTTATCCTATGACTCTCTGGTACTCTGAATTATCTGAAAGAATATTAGAAGAAAAAGAGCAACAACAAGATCGTCACAGCGCTATAGCAAGATCACCTACATCCGTCCCCAAGAAAAGGGCTGCTAGATGGAGTGAAGGCTCTATCTATTAAGCATAGTCTACCTAGATTATTTTCCCCCGTATCTAATGGAATTAGTATTTAGACACCTACAATATGAGACGTAGTACGTCGAGTGAAATATCCAAACAAGAAAACCCTCATGTACATACCATATGTCCTAAATTATAAATATCTAAACATTAATACCAAACTAAAGAATAACAATCTAAATAAAATCAACAATTAGAAATCCATAACACAAGACTAGTACGTCGAGAGAAATAATCCGAAAAAGGAAACCCTCATGTATATACCATATTTCTCAAATTGTGAATCACTTATTATTGATTATAACTAAAAAAAATAAAGAAAAACAGTAAAAGAAAGTAAAGACATCAACATATCGTATTCATAATATCTTCCACTGTCACTGGGAAGATAGAATGAATACCGATACAAATACCGTGAACTTTCAAATGCAAAGTACTATGGATCATATATTTTAATAGTGAGTCAAAAACATAACTAGCATCCGCCAATGACTCGGGCTACAATTTAACTATCTCAATGCAACTCCGTACAAGATTTTGATACTTAGTATTTTCATGTACAGCAGACTACCCTGTAGATATCCTAATCAGTGTACATGGCTCATTAGTCTCATCGCATCTCTGTACGTAATACGAGTGCGGGACGAACTACTAAGTAGGTATCCTAGAAATACAGCTCACAAGCCTCATCGTACCCTAGTGTAGACGGACTGCTAGATAAATTATTCAAACACAACTCAATAGCATGTACAAATGAAATATCATCGAACTACCCCCGTAGTATTAAACTGAGCTCATCAACGATATCTAGTAGATGTGTGTATAATATGTACTAAACTCTTTATCAAAGTAATCAGGTCAAATCCCGTCATAATTCCTTTCAGCATACCCATGTGTGTGCTACTACACTACTCGTGAATTTACGTATAAAAAAATACGGCTTGAAACCGTAAACATATCTCAAACAGATGCAAAACAAAAATTCAAGTAACAACCTTAGTAGTCGACTACTAGGCTTAGTAGTCGACTACTAGGCTTAGTAGTCGACTACACTGTGTCCATCTAGACTTTGTAATAACATATATCAGTATCAGTAGTCGACTATTAAGAATATTAGTCGACTACTCTGCAAACACACAGTTTTTGTTATACTCAACTGAGCACGAGTAGCCGACTACTGAGCTTAGTAGTCGACTACTCTTTCAAGATACGCATTCTTTCGTGCACAAATAGTACTTATGTTAATTAAACATATCATGATGTTAAAACGAGATTTTATACTTGGCATATGCAACAAGAATTATCTGAATCATCAAATTTAATTATTATATCTTCCAATTTATAATTTAACATCATAATTAAACAATTTCTGCAATTATCTCATATATAAACAAATTGATTATCAACATATGATAAAAACTACATATGAACAGAGGTAAATTTCATTTAAACATGTTTATCTTACTTAGTTATCACAAACCTAGGGTTTAAGCATGATTAATTGACATAAAAACTCAAAGAAACCTTCACGTAATATATCAATTATTTTAAATCAGCATATCTGTAAGTTTCTACAAAACATATCATTAGTAAATTGAGTATATCTTTCTCTATAAAAATTCTTTCTTAGAATGGTTTTCCATTTTGAAAAATAGGTTCACATCGATTTCATTTGACACTGGTTTTGCTTAGTTTGGAGTTTATATAATATCTCAAATTTTTAGTTAAATGTTATATACGTGTAGCAATTTTTTGAAATCTATGATGAAAATAAAAACTAAACCTCTTTATAATTTAATTAGACAATAAATTAGGAATAACACATGAGTTAAACATAATTATCAAGTTAAAAAAAATAAAAATTTAATCTCCCCTAATGATCACGATTATGTTACTATCATAAACAATTAGGAAAAGCTAATGATCTAGCATTGGGTTAAGATTTATCATCAAAAATCTCATCTTTATCATATTAGGTTAAGTTTTAAGCATGAAAATATTGATTAAACACTTTTATAATTATTAAACACTATGGGGATTAGTTTGGATATATATGATCTTGCCTTATCACGTGTGCAAGCCTAAGGAACTGATGTGAAATGACTCATCGTTGCCAAACGTCATAGATCTCATCTTTTTCTCGCTTCTCGCCTTACAAGATGCTCCCAAAATCTCAACTTTAGGGTTAGGGTTTGAGAGAGAGGAAGACGGGCTATTAGGGTTTGAAATTCTGATAAAAATATGACAATTTTTATGAAAACACATGTATATATATATATATATATATATATATATATATATATATATATACAAACCCGAAACAAACCCGTTCGACCCGAATCAGGAAACCTAGTCTAACTAGGAAAATAACATTCGGTTATTGGTTATAACTTTCTCATCTGATCTCGGAATGAGGTGATTTAAGATTTGTTGGAAATCTATTGAAGAGACCTACAACTTTGTTCATTTAAGTTTTTTAAGATTTCTCTTCGTATATGTTTTGTGAATTTGCACTCATATATTCACAAATATACATTGAATTAATCTCAAATCAATTCCTATCATACTCAAACATCAAACTATGTTATATTTTCACTATATAACATATTTATTATTATTATTCACATAATATTAAAATTTTTAGGGTTTTACAAATATCCCCTAGGTTTTGTTGATCACACTTTCTAATTTATGTATATATGTTTGATAAAGCCTTACATGGTCTATGACAAGCACATCATGCCTGACATGGTCATCTAAGTTCTTATCAACTAAAACATAATTTTAAAATGGTGTTGCTGATGATAACTTATTTTTAAAATTTGTTGTTAAAGATATTCTTATTGTTCATGTGTATGTTGATGATATCATTTTCAGAGCTACTAATAAGGAGAACATAAGTAATTTCTAGGATTTCAAGTGTAGTGGATAAAAGATGGCGCGTTCTGCTCACGGGAGCAATATGTAAAGTAACCTCTCAAATGCTTTGACATGGATAACTTAAAAGCAACTTTAACTCTGATGAGTCCATTGGCTAAGCTTACAAAGAATAAAACATGAGTGTCAATTTGAAAAAAGAGGTATAGAGGTATGATTGATAGTCTCTTGTATCTTACTACTTCTCATCTTCATATTATGTTTTCTACATGTCTCTGTGTAGGATTTCAAGTGAATCCTAAGGAATCATATTTGAAAGCTAGAAGATGAATATTTTGATATTTTATTGGAATGCATAATTTTCATTTATTGTATGCAATTTTCAATTTCTTGATCTCGTTTGATATTCTGCTTTGATTATGTTGGGAGGCATACAAATAGGAAAAACCACTAGTGGCACGGTACACCTTTAAGGACATTCTATTGTGTATTGACCAAGTAGTAAACATAACCATGTAGCCCTTTCAACTAATGAGACCGAATACATTGCACTAGGTAGTTGCACTGCACAAGCCCTTTGGATGTCTTTAACACTAGAGGACTAAGACATTTACCTTTAAAAAAGTGTCTCTTATGTGTGACAATAAGGGTACTATTGACTTAGGTAACAACACAGTATATCAATACAGACAAAACACATATATGTTAGTCATCAATTTGTAAGGGACCATATTTCTAAGAAGAACATTCAGATTGAGTTCATACTCACTAATCACCAGCTTGAAGAACATTTCACTAGAACGATGCAAGACATAAACATCCGATCACTCAATATCTAGCACGTTGCATTTCTGTTATCCATGATTTGGTTTGATTTTTATTTGTCTTTTGCTTTTTGATTTATTTTTTCTTTTTTCTTTCACTTTATCTTTTTATCATATATGAAAATAAAATAAAAAATTTCTCTTCCTTTCTATCTAGTTTCTTAGAAGCATAAACATATCTTGCACGTGCCTATATATATGCTTTTATAAGAATATTTTAGATGATATTTTTCATTAGTAGATACGACACATAGGTTCACATGTGATTTTTTATATATATATAGACACACATACACATACATATACACATACACATATTGATTAAATGTTGATTGCATGACACGTTGTTCAGACGAGACACTTCATTCACAAATTTGCACACAAATATTCCCTATTTGCCTTATATCTTATTGTGGAATAGTAGTTGTGGAGTCTTCTATCTAGTTTGTAGATATTTTAGATTATATAACACGTTCTTCAGCATCTTTGGTTTGGCTAGCGCACATACTTATATTATTATGAACATAAGTACTATGCGTCAAAAATATGAACAAACAATGAGAGTGTATTTGTTGAAAAATAGTTGAAGACCCACTCTTGTGAAATCCACGAAAATCAAGTGTAGTTTTTGAAAGAAGGTCAAAGACCGACACTCATAGATTCTTATTTTTACCTATCTCAATATATAGCGATCATGTACTAAATGTAAATTATATTTATAGATGGTGTGAATCACCTGTCAACTAATAGTGTTCTATCTTGTAAGTCCTATATTGCTGAGGTGATAATGCGACACTCTGATTCTTAGTTTATAAGGTCGAGATAGCTTGATTCTTAATTTTAGCACATTTATCACGTTTTTATACGTGAATATGTCTTATGAACTAGTATAAATGTCTTATGAACTAGTATAAAATTCTTCACTATCTGTTTCACGCACTTTACAATGATATTTAATCCTTTTGTGCATCCATATTGATGTGAACGTACATGTATTTTATGGTTATTCTGGATCTCTTGTGCTATTTTCTACAAAACATTTTAGTGTGAACTATAGACGGTCAAAATGTACAAGCTCTTTCCTGGGCTAAAGCTTGGTACAAATGACATGATACTAATACTTGAGCCTAACATGAGATAAGGAAATGAACGCTCATGAGCTAAATACTTCACTAGGCCCAAATAGGGGGCCATCATGCAGCTCGCTCAAGATAGTAAAGCTTGGGCAAAATTAAAATGAAGCTTGCTCTGAAGACCAAGTTAAAGTGAAGCTTAAGAGAAATTTGCTCAGAACGATCTCTGCCCTTTTTCTCTAGAACGAGCTTCACCCATAGTATTTATTGGCGAATTTCACCCAGAGCCAATTTAAGAGCTATTTTTAGGAAAAAGGCTCACCCCCATTATCTCCTATGTTAATGGTCATTAATCCGTAATTAATGATGACTAACTCTCTCTCTCTCTCTCTCTCTCTCAGCCTATGAGAGAAGGGGAGATTACTCATTTTTGACACCTACGGATCTACATTCATCGCCAAAAGAGAGATTGATCAATGATTGGATCCTGGACAATAGGTTTGGAAAATCACAAACTATTAGTGAGAAGACTTATCTGAAATTACCATAGAGGGGGTGAATAGGGTAATGTGTTAATCTAATCCGATTTAAGTGCCAAATAAAACTTTATCAAATTATTATTCTTGCAAGGTAGTTATTCAATAAGATATGAGCAAGTATTTGAAAACGAACAAGGTTGAAAGCATGCAATAGACGATATAAGCAATGAGCACAAATATAAAAGAACGCCAATGACAAACGCAAACAAATGATATGATCATGGAGTTCGGTCTACCCTTAACCTACATCTCCGCTCCTCACCTTGAGGAGATCTCCACTATCTTTCAATAAAGATACAACACACTCGATTTCCTAGCTCACTGAAACTTTTACAATCACTCACAATATAATTACACACTACACCCTCTAAGTGTTGGCCTAAGCCGTGTCACCTTCCTCAAGTGTTTGAATTTACAACCTCTCTCTTGGCTTTACTACCGATGCCACTACTCTTGAAATCGATCCCGTCTCCCACCACACACTCCTCTCAGTGTACTTGTATTTTACAGAGTGATCCTCACAAATATTCTCATATATAATGATTTTGTTCTCTAATAATATGGGAACTCAATGAAGCTCACACTCAATGTAATACTCACCAAACCCCAATAATATAGTGTATGAAAATACTAAAAGCTCAATAGGGATGTGTGTGAACAAAGAGTAATAATCAAAACTAAACTCAATATAAATTCTAGCTTAATAAAATGAATAAATAACAAATAATTGTATAAGGCTAGAAATTGAGTTTATAAGAATCTTCTCTAAAATTCAAGAAAGAGAGATGGATCAAAATGAAGCTCAAACCGATAGAATCAATCTCCTCTTTCTCTTGTGAAAGTTTTTTTCACAAAAATTTGTAAAACAACTCTTAAACAAACTTTAACCCTTTGTAAAACCTAATTAAAACTTTCTTAGTTGTATAAAGTGTTAAATGTAACAGGGTATATATAGGGTAGAAGAAACCAGCCCAAGAAACCAACAAAAACTAACAAAAATATTAAAAAACATAAAATCTGGAAATAGCCGTTACTGTGCAACAACTATATTATGAGTCGACTTATGACAGGCATAAGTCGACTCGTGTCTACAAGAGTCGACTCATAGATTTATCAGTTGACTCAGCAGATAAAACTACTAACTATGCAATAGTTCATTAGTTGACTCACAAGTTTAGTAGTCGACCCAGCAGATAAAACTGCTAACTGTGCAATAGTTTATAAGTCGACTTAACACTATAGTGAGTCGACTCAAAACATGCACCAAGCTTGTTTTGAGAAAAAAAATTAATTTTCAAACCCTTTTAAAAAATAGCAAACAAATTCTAAAAAATATAAAACTTTGAAAATGTTTATAAACATGAAGATAAACATGTTTGAAAAGAAATTTTTCAAATATCATTCACTATTTGTAAAATCTCTATATTTCGCAAAACTTGTAAATGTTTGTGTATATAAACTTCTTAATTTTTTACTTTTGAGTTAAACAATGTTTTAAAATCTATTCAAATGGTTTTATAGACTTAATAAAATATATATATAAATAAATTTAAGTCTATAAACTAATAACCCAGTATTTTGCCAAAAATACTCAAAATCAGGAAATGTGTGTGTATGTGATATTGAGCTTAAGGTATTAACACATAATATATAAGTCCTAAGCTAATATACCCAAGCGAATGCATATGAAGCTTGATCTTAAATCTTTGACTAGATACGTATTGGCTTCATTTCAAATATCATCAACCTAGATATATGATAAACACAAAAACACTAGAAATACATAGTTATAAATTTTTTGTTAAATCATCAAAACAATATTAGAAAATTAGGCTCACCACATGAGTCCTAACAATCTCCCCCTTTTTGATCATGACAAATAATTCTTAATATATTCATAAAATAAATAAACAAACATATAAACCACGATATACTCATATTTTCTCCCCCTTTGGCAACATCAAAATGGGTATGTGATAAATAAGAGAGATTAAGCTCCCCCTACCTATAAGCATGGATGAGTAAAAACAAAAATAGAGATGCTCCCCCTATTTGAAAGCCACATAGAATATATGCAATGATGATTATGGCTGGTAAGCAAGACCTTTATAAACTTAAGAAATTATCTCACAAGAACTTATATATGCATGTGAGCAAACATAAAATATTAACCACATATAAGATCAACCATAAGCTGAAATGCGTAAACGTTAACATGAAGGTGTTTACAATGATTTAATACATTGTTCACACTAAAACAACACAATCCAAGCTACATAGTTCAAACTCATAAACCAAAATAAAACAAATAGTTTAATATTCATTACATGCCAAAATAGAAAATCATAGTTCAACACAAGTCAAAAAAACACATTAAAAAGGACAAGTCACAAAGAAATCTGTCTCATTGATCTGTTGGACCTTGAACTGAAGGAGGATAAGGGTTCTGCATCATCTGAAAAAGCTCATCAAATCTACTCTTGATGCGCGCCATATCTGTCTAATGTTGACTCCTAATACCACCAATATCTCTCCTATTCGCATCCTTAGAGCTCCTAATATCAGCCTGGGTGTGCTCAATCTCCTCAAACATCATCTTAAGATCGTCCTAAGTATTCTCTACCCTATCAAATCTCCCCTGGTCTTCATGGTGCCAATACTCAGCTTCAGCATGATATTTATACATCTGAGAATAAACTCTCTCTTCTAGGCTATCCATACGATCAACAATGTAACTGGCGATGATAGAAGAGGATCTAAGAGGAAAATGACCACCAGCCCTAGAACTAGATCTAGAATGAGATAACTATCTAGATGGTTCAGAATAGAAGGATCCAGGAGAAGGGACAAGAGCTCAAGGATTTTTCATCTCAAACTATGAGGCAAGAATACTCATCCTACGGAGAGCAGTGACGTCAAAGATGGGTAGGATTTTGACAGGGGTTTCGTCTGATAACTCAACCTCAAAATAAGTGAAAATCTAGGTTAATATGGCTCCGAAAGGAAGGAATGTGGAAGGATTAGTGGCCATAATATCAAAAATGACATTGCACCATTTGACATCAACATTCCCAACAATAGCATGGATACTACAAGTAAGTTCTTGGGAATAATGATGGTAGCCACCAGTTTTGGGAATTCAATTGTAACAAATAATTCGGCCAATAATTTTGGCCAAATTAGAGGCAGACATACAATTTAGGGGAAGGTGTTCATCATGAAGAGCCAAAAGAGATTCCACACCAGGGTCATTATATATAACATCGTTTAGCAAAGTGTCTCCTTGTGGAATGCCAATAATTTCTAATAATTTATTAGCACAAAATGAATATGGTGACCCTTGACACTGGATGTAATGTAAGGGGTTTTAGGGTTGGATGAAATTACTTGTAGGTTTGCATAGAACAAATGTACAAGATGGGGATAGTGAGGCACACACCTATCACTAGTGAGAAAATCAAATAGTTTAGCATCTTGAAAGTAATTCCTTTCAAAAAAATGATCAAAATCATCAAACATAATAAATCTCCCGGGAAAAGTTTTAACTGACACAGAGAGCGATATGTACCAATTAGTTATGGATCTCTAAGATATCATTCATAAAATGCATAATTGGTCTCGAGAGGAGGAGAAACAAGAGCACGAGAGGCCGAGGCTTGACCTCTACCAGATCTAGCACGTTTAGAAATGCATCTAAACATGATGACAATGATAATGTAAGCTAAAACCAAAGAAAAATCCTAAAAACAGATTTAGATCTCTAGAGACAAACCCTAAAATAGCAAAACCTAGATGAAAGCTCGAAAGATAAAGACTAAAAGATGAGAGAGAGAGAGAGAGAGAGAGAGAGAGAGAGAGAGAGATTATACCAAACAAAGAGGGATCCCAAGAGCTTGAAGTTGGCTGAATGGAGGACCGGTCGGCTTGGAAGATCAGAGGAAGGGGGATAGGGCTCGGTCGACTAGAAGAAGAATGTCAAAATGGAGCTTAGGATCTAGGGTTTTGATAAAGGGTGGATTTAAGGGTAAAGATTTGGTCAAAGAATAGGTGGACGACTCATATTAAGTCTCAGAAATGAAGTGGGTGCAAGCAGGACCAAAATGGGTCGGATCGAAGAAAGAAACCAAAACCAAATCCGAAATAGCAGCTTGTCAGTCGACTGATGAGTCGACTGATGTCATTAGTTGATTTATAAGTCAACTGAAGACTTGAAAAATAGTTTTGATAGGAATTTGAAAAAGACTATGATTTTAAAAACTTTAAAAAATTATAAAAATTTGTTCTCATTGCATGAAATGATTTCAAAAGAATTTTTGCAATAAAATACATATATAAGAATAAACAAATGATTAAACCGAAAATCATAAACCGAAAATCATATATAAGAATAAAATTTTTGAAAAAGAAAATTTGATAGATTTCCTTTTAAGGCATGAACTTGAAAAAATCATAAAAATATCAAACGATTAAACCGAAATCAAATTTGTTTTAGTACCCAAACATTTTTAGTGTCGGATTGTGTATGGACATGACCCCTATCATTTAAACTCAAGGCCTTTGGGTTATGAATCCATTTAGGCATATGTGGTGCACGAATACCGTCAAAATAATAATTATGCAAATGTCCTTTACAATTGAAATATGTGTAATGAAAGGGTTAAAATCATTTGTGTTGACCTTATGGTTGTGCACAGAAATCATTTGCAAAAATAGATTATTTTTTAAAATTATTTTGCAAAAAGAAAACTCTTTTTAAATCAAAATTTTTTTTTATCAAATGATCAAATATACCACAATAATCACACTTAAATACATGAGCATGTTTATGATAAGAAATGGGTCCATGTGCATGTGTGTGTGATGAAGAAGTCTTATAAGATGCACAAGAAGTATTAGTCTTAGAAGATTTATGTGCATCATAGCAAAATTTAGCTAAATGATCTTTACGAGCACAAATAACACATTTTTAAATCTTAATATACACACATCCATAGTGTACAGGTGATTTGGAAGAATTTGTACACGACTTAGCACCAATGTTCATAAGCCTCTTATGATTATCAATGCATTTAGTTAGTGTTGAATCTAAAGAGGATATACGTTCTTTCATGTGATTCAACTCATTATTAGGCATATGTACATTGCCATTAGAAGTAGAGAAAACATAATCATTTACAAATGTATCCAATTTATTTTTACTAGCTTCTACATCTAACATGGCATTGTTTTTATTATGAGTCAAACTAGCAATATCCAACTTTAATTTTTTATTGCTTTCTTTGAGATTTGTATTTACATTAGCAATAATATCAAATTTAGATACTAGTGTCTTATGATAGGATTTATAACTAACATGCTTGCTTTTAAAATCAATAAAGCTATGTTGCAATTTCTTATAGTTATGCAATAATTTCTCATATTCATGTGCGAGTTCAACAATAGTTAATTCATTATCATCGTCGGACTCGTATACCTCACAAGGGCTATCGCCTTGTGGCCGTGTACATAAAGATGATGCTCCACATGAACTTGAAGAAGAATCCTCTAAATCTTGTCGGATTACCTCTAAGTTCCCTTGATGTACTTCTATAACTTTCCACAATGTATAAGCACTATCAAAAGAATCAAGTTTGTTAGATAAAGATGAATCAAAAGCATTGTGTAAAAATTCTAACAAGATCTTATTCATGGTAAACATTCGTTGATCATTATTACTCCACTTGGATTTCTTCAAAGTGAGTACAATATAAGTACAATCAATTATTTCCCACAAATCAATGTGTCTAGATCTAATAAAGAGTTTAAATCTAACACACCATTGTGCATAGGGAAATATATCAATCCTAGGAGCAATATTAATGACATAACCTAAGCTAGGTGCGCAGTGCATGTCCATGATATGTTATGCAAGCAATATAAAAAAAGAAAGATTAGCAATTTATGAAAACTTAAATTTTTAACTCAAGGCGGTTAAGCCACAAATTAAGAGCACCAGGCTCTGATACCAAATAAAATTACCCTAGAGGGGGGTGAATACGGTAATGTGCTAATCTAAACCGATTTAAGTGCCAAATTAAACTTTATCAAATTATTATTCTTGAAAGGTTGTTATTCAATAAGATATGAGCAAGTATATTAAAATGAACAAGGGTTAAACCATGCAATAGACGATATAAGCAATGAGCACAAATATGAAAAAACGCCAATGACAAACTCAAACAAAAGATATGATCACGGAGTTTGGTCAATCCTTGACCTACATCTCTGCTCCTCACCTCGAGGAGATCTCTGCTAACTTTTAATAAAGATACAACACACTTAGTTTTCTAGCTCACTGAAAAATTTGTAATCACTTACAATGTAATCACACACTACATTCTCTAAGTATTGGCTTAGCCCGTGTCGCTTTTCACAAGTGCTTGGATTTACAACCTCTCTCTAGGTTTTACTATCGATGCCACTACTCTTGGAATCTACCCCGTCTCTCACCACAAAATCCTCTTGGTGTACTTGTGTATTACAAAGTGATCCTCACAAATATTCTCATATACAAAGATTTTATGCTCTAATAAGATGAGAACTCAATGAAGCTCACACTCAATGTAATACTCACCATAACCCAAATAATATATTGTATGAAAATACTAAAAGCTCAATAGGGATGTGTGTTAACAAAGAGCAATAATCAAAAGTAAACTCAATATAAAATCTAGCTTAATAAAATGAATAAATAACAAATATTTGTATAAGACTAGAAATTGAGTTTAGAAGAATCTTCTCTGAAATTTAAGAAAGAGAGATGGATGAAAATGCAGCTCAAACCTATTGAATCAATCTTCTCTTTCTCTTGTGAAAGTTTCTTCACAAAAACATGAAAAACAACTCTTAAACAAACTTTAAACCCTTGTAAACTTGATTAAAACTTTTTTTGTTGTATAGAGCATTAAATATAATGGGCGTATATATAGGGTAGAAGAAACCAGCCCAAGAAACCAACAAAAATATAAAAAAATCTGGAAACTAGTTGTTACTGTGCAACGACTATATTATGAGTCGACTTATGATAAGCATGAATCGACTCATGTCTTCATTAGTCGACTCATAGGTTTATCAGTCGGCCCAGCAGATAAAACTACTAACTATGCAATAGTTCAAGAATTGACTCATAAGTTTATCAGTTAACCTAGTAGATAAAACTGCTAATTGTGCAACAATTCATAAATCAACTCAACACTGTAGTAAGTCGACTCAAGCATGCACAGAGCTTGTTTTGAGTAGAAAAACTAATTTTCAAACCCCTTTAAAAATAGTAAATAAATTCCAAAAAATATAAAACTTTGGAAAATATTTATAAATATAAATATAAACATGTTTGAAAGAAATTTTTCAAATATTATTTACCATTTGTAAAATCTCTATATTTTACAAAACTTCTAAATGTTTGTGTATATAAACTTCTTGATTTTTGACTTTTGAGTTAAATGATGTTTTGAAATCTATTCAAATGGTTTTATAGACTTAATAAAATATGTATAAAGAGAAATTTAAGTCTATAAACTAATAACTCAATATTTTGTCAAAAATACTCAAATCAAGAATTTTGTGTGTGTTATTGAGCTTAAGGTATTAACACACAATATGTAAGTCCTAAGCTAATATGTAAGTCCCAAGTGAATGCATATAAAGATTGATCTTGAATCTTTGACTAGATATGTATTGGCTTTATATCAGATATCATCAACCTAGATATATGATAAACACAGAAACACTAGAAATACATAGTTATAAATTGTTTGTTAAATCATCAAAATAAGATTAGAGAATTAGGCTCACCACATGAGTCCTAACATTATCGTCTTGGTCAAACAACCAACACAGCAAAAGAACGATACTCCATCGGGACCCATAAAACAACCAAGTCTCTAAAATTATTTTGATGTTTCATTATAATCTTAAAATTGTAAATTTTCACTTTTGTTATCAACTATGAACACCCAATATAGGATGAAAACTTTGTTGGGGACTTCTTTCTCATCCGAAGGGAAAATTGTGTTGTAGCATGACACTAAGGGCCTAGTGGCCTACTACTGAATTGTTGATTATTGAATTTGACCGAGCAAAATTCTAGGAATTTATTTTTGCTAAGAATATTAGCATCACTGCAAACAGAAGCTATCATAGTGTTTATCACAATGTGAATTTCTGTTCAAACTTGACTCCAATGGCCTATGCCTTGAGCTCTATGAAAAGCCTAGACTTCGCCGACAATAGGCTTGGCTTCGCTGGAAACCAGACAAACTTTGCCTAGAGCGAAAATTCAAAAACCCTTGCCTCATGCATAGGTAAGGTTGTCCAAACATCCTTTCATTTTATGCATTTGTCCACAACCCCTTAGGGGTTCGCTTTAAAGTATTCCTCGATGCTTGGTATGCTTCTCTAACAAAAACAAAAATTAAGGGTTATCCTCTATCCAAAATCCTGCAAGAGAAAACTATCACCCTTGATAATTCATGTCTCAATCATAAGCACAAACTCACGATAAAGACTCTATTGACCATGACAGTTGTGGGTCTAGAATAACATCATCATAGGTGACTTTCATTTACTAAAGTCTGAGAAGGTGAACTTATTCTCAGCAAGAACAACCATAATCTCAGCAAAATCAAGAACCCTGTTGATATAAGTGAGTTTCTTCCTTTAAAAGGGAAAACCAATGCAAGCATTGCACGATCTTAAATGAATTGTCATTGTAATTCAAACAAATTACCAATGCAAGCCCCTACATGCAAAAGAATTGATGCTTAGCCATCTCAGGCTAGTTCCAAATCTTTTCAGAGGCTATGAATAAATGAAAATGATGTACCTCTAAGAGTTCATGGTCAATATGACCAACGTAACTTGGGAGGAAGACAATGAAATTATCCAAGGTATTCTCTGAGTATATGGAGCATACTCTAAAAACTTGTTGTAGAATAAATAAAAGCAAAGCTGCAAGTGCACAACTATCAAGTTATAGTATAATAAATGTCAAATCCTTAAGGAAAGTATTGTAGGAGATAATCAATATTATTTTTCTAAGTTGTGTATTGTGTGGACAATTAAAAGTGACAATTGTGAAGAGATAAATAGAGTGAGTGTGATTATATGCAAATTAGAGGGAAATTAAAAATAAATAAAAGGAAATCAAGAATAAAGAGAAAAATTAAGAAAGTAAAAGCTTTTAAAGTATAATCTAAGTAAAATTAACATTCATGAAAAAAATAACAACTAGATATTAATTCTTGAATTCATAAGTACAACCTATCAAACTACTCAAGATAAATATAAATTATCAAATTATTCTTCTACAAATTAGTTTTGTAGTTGATTATCCTAAATATAATCATTATAATCAAAAGAGAACAATCCATTAATTATAAAATAAATCAAACTAGTTTCATATAACTAGACAGTTCCCAAAAGATTTTTGTTCTACATTATTGAAAAATAAAGAGATAAAATATAAATTAGAGAGTATTGAAGAAAGAGAATAAAATATAAAAAATAAAAACTAACTACATAAGTAAGAATAAGAACAAACAAATAAAGATCTAAGCTATGAACATAAAAATAAATCTAACTACAAAAAATACAAGAAAGTAAATGTATATTACCAAATAAAAATGCAAAAAATAATATAAAAATAAAAACATGAAACTAATTTTACTCTACTAAACATCAAAATAAATCTAATCTACCAAAAAAATAAAATCCTAAAACATGAATATTTCAGCAAAAATAAAAGAGAAAAAAGAAAGCTTACATCGCAAGAGGGTTCTAGCCCTTTGAAGGCAAATCTTAATCTTCATATTCATCTTCATTTTCATCAATAAATAAAGAGAAGAAAAGAAAAATATGAAGAGCAAAAAAATCTTTTATTTAATATAATAAAGTTATAATTTTGCAAGGTCTTCTCAAATAAGAGTAACCCCCCTCACCAAATGGAATTTTTGCAAAATTTTTTACACTCAAACCCTCATTCTCTACCCATGTTTATAGAGTATTACAGTCAATTTAGCTCTTAGATTATATGTAATCCTCAAGTTATACAATTTAAGCCTTTGGATCGTAACTGCACGTTTGATATCATTACTAGCATCGATACTAGAATCGATACTATTATCGATACTAGAAGCAATACCAGCATTGATGCTAGTATCAATACTAGTATCGATAATCTAACATGCCAGATAGCTTCGTCTCATAAAGATAGTTAATTTTTATATATTATATATTAGATTTTGCCTACCTAATTGGGAGATCTCGTCCCTTCTTTACAGTTAAGCATCCTGAATAAAATTTTAACTTGATTTCTTTTCATATTGGATCATTATTTGTTTGACTTCTATAAATTGCTTGGCTTAAGGCTTCAATAAAAGGTTAAAAAATAAGGAAATTTGAGTTCTTTTTTAGCTCTTATTTATTAAATCTTTAATTTCTGAAGATTAAGAGAAAAACATGTTATTAGTATATATTTATTTAGGTAAAATAGATAATGAGCGTATAAAAATACTACAAAATATGATGATCAAGCATTCCTAGAGATTGATGGTGTATATCCCCACACTAGGTTAAGACAAAGAGAAGTAATCTCCCTTGATTATTTTCTCCTAAGGATGCATGCTCCACAAGTTTCATGACAAGTGGACCAACCTTCTATTAGTGACACAAACTCTACCATTCTGCCCAGTACAACTCCTAGCTCAAGTCAAGAGTAGAGGTGAACAGCAGACATGGTAAAAAAGGGAGGCCTCTGATGACCTTCTTCATGCAACTTGAAAGCATGTCGCAATAATTACTATGCGTCTACCAACCTTCTGGAGATAATTCAAAGGGGAACTGACCTATTGACGTCTCTTTCGAGAAAGATCCATCTAATCATGATGATACTCATTCCTCTCATTTAGAACCAAAGGCATCTAATTCGCCAAAGTAAAGCATGATGTGAATGTCCTTGATGTCTCTAAAACCAGCTTAATTCTCTTACACAATGAACAGATCTAAAAAAGGTTGGGATCATGTGACCTTATCCTATTGAATGGGGTTTGGTCCCCTATCCGATGAGTTCAAGCCATTGATATTATATACATTCAATGTTAAAGGATTGCCCAACCAACACATCTAATATTTCCATCAATAAATCGAAAGCATGGTAAGGAACAATGCTATCATGGCGTGCATCTTTAATGGCATCCTCAAGGGTGTAGCCCTTGATTGGTTCCAGAACCTAACTAAAGGTTCTATCAAGTCTTTGGCTAATTTATAATCACAATTCTAGTCCCATTCCATGAAGAGTAGTCTGATGTGACCATGGTTATGTTCCTCTCTGAAAAACAAAGTAGAGATGACATGGTCAGAGACTACATTGAATAGTTTCATTACTTTATATTACGATGTCATCACTTGTCATTGCTAATGTTACTTCAAAGCTAGTGACATAATTTCCCGAGTCATACTAAAGCTTACATGGGTGCTGTTGAAGCAAACTCATGGAAAGACTTGACATAGTAGGAGGAGATTGTCAAAAATCCATCGACGCTTCAACACATTTGATCCCCAATCAAATCAAAAAGGGGATAAGAACAAGTAGGGGCAGTCATTCTAGTCAAAATGGAAGAAGGAATTTACTCTTGAGGTTGAAAAACCTAACAAATAGAAGAGAAATTCTCAAAAAAATACCCGAAAAAGTTATTCTTTCAAGGATGCGCACACTGTCGCCATCTTCCACGTGCTCAACAAGGGCAACTAGCTCAAGCTTCTAGGAGCACAACACCCTAAAGAAGATGGAAAAGCTAATTATCAAAATTATTGCCTCTATCATAGGTTGTTGGGACACTTGATGAAAAACTATTATATCTTTAAGGATAAAATATGGATATTGTTGACTTAGGGATCCTTAAGCTTAGACATGAGTAGAAAAGAAAGACATTTCCGACATGGTGATCCTTTAATTTGGCTATATGGTAGAAACTCGGGTTCAAATATTTTCATTATAAGAATAGAGTTGGTCAATCATGTTTGACAAGGTAGACAGAGTCAAGGTGTCATCCCTCTCATAATCAACATAGGAGAAATAATGTGCGTCTATCCCGACCTTTTCTAAGATAAGCATTGGAGTTCTCCTAAGCCAGTGCCCCGTGTAAAAACTAAGGGCAAGATGGAGTCTTGTTATACCATCTCTACAATTGTATGTGAGTTGTCTTTGCAAGTGTCCTTACTAATAGATCGGGGGAAGAGAAGGCAGCATGGTAGAACAATCAAATCAGACTCCACGTATAGAAATAAGAGTTGCGAAGGGTCACATAAAGAATTATGATCAACTAGGACCTTCCAAGTAGCTCAAAACTACTAAACAAAAGGAAACACGGTTTGATAAAGCATTGAAGACGTCATCCACTATACTCAAAACCCTATTCTGATACAACATAGTAGCTCAACTAGCTAACATCATGGCTTGTATAACCCGGCACAAAGTTTTATGTTTATCTGAGGATACGAGAGAAGCTTTGAAGGAAGCGTTGCTGGATAAAGAGGCATTTATCGCCCATATGCCTAAGCCTCCTACGCTTAATGATCCAAGGTAATGCTACCAATGTCATTAGCAGAAGCCTTGCATCACCATCACTTTTAAAGATGTGCTTATAAGGGACCATCATCACAAGTGACCTCTCTATCACACAAGGTATGTCGGTTCAACTGAAGTTGAGTAGACCCATATTGACCAAGAGTTTGCCTTGAGCATTATCTCTTAGAGGCTTCTGAGCTTCTTGGGTGTACCTATATACAAGTTATTAAGAATGACTATAACCATCTTGGTAACATGCTGTGTATTGATGTGAAATCACCTTATAATTTGCTCTGATGATGACCATGTGTCCATTCCTATATAATTGTCCCATCGACAATTCACCAGTGCTTCAAATACATCCATGACCAGGAGGTGGTTACAAAGGTCTATACCGACAAGCATCTATTTAAAGGAATGGATAATTACTTCAAACACTCTCTTCTTTATGATGAAAAACACACAATCATGATAGTCATTCCAAAGGATCTCGATAATGGTAATGAGGCAAATAGAGAAACTAACCAAGATAAAAATCCCATTTAAGGAGATGAAACTCCTTGTAATCACCCTAGAAGATCTTAATGCAGTCCGCCAAAAATAAGGATGAGTGGGTTTTTAATGATAATGTAGAATTTGCTTATGATTGTGCTTTCAATGATAATATAGAATTTGCTTATGATTTCTCTTCCAGCTCTGAACATGGAAACCTAAAGGCTGAAGCTTTATTTTCTAGGTTAGATTTGGAACCGTCTTTGTACATGACCATAAAGTATTGATTATTTCAATCAAACCAAACAAGAGCATGTAAGTGTTTCCCTAGAATTTGACATGCAGATAAAATCAAGACTTGAGAATTTAACAAGATATTCTTTAGGTATATCGGATGCGCATTCCAATGTTAGTATCAATGTCATGTTTGAAGAGTTCACAATCAATATAGCTTTATTTAGCTAAACTAAACAACTTAAACGAACTGAAATTGTTTTAAGATCAGGAAAATAATCCACGAGCAAAGCACCTTGAGGCTCAATACGAATTGAGTTTTTAATCATGTGAAACCACCCACCAAAGATAAGGTGATCCAGACTAATATAGGGGATGAAGCTAACCCAAAACTCATCTTCATCAATGAGAGTTTATCACCCACTAAAAAGAAGAACTCACATCTCTAATTTGAGATTATATTGATATCTTCACTTGAAGCTATGAAAACATGCTTGGACCAGACTGAGGTCGTACATCATCTCAATATTGACCCTAGTGTCAAGCCAGTCAAACAACAATAATGATGCTTTCATCTCGGGTTGATGGAGCAAATCAATATAGAAATCCACAATCTCTTCTAATGTAGTTTCATCCATGAAGACTAGCATCGAGACTGGTTGGCCAATATTGTCATAATAGGAAGATTTGAATTTGCATCGATTTTAGAAATCCTAACTTGGCTTGTCCAAAATATGAGTTCCCTCTTCCTATCAAGGATGTCATTGCTGACAATAGATGTGTGTTTTAGAGGACCAAAAACTTGATGCGGCATAATTATGTACCAAAAAGTTGCAAGTGCACAACCGTGTCAAGTTATAGTATTTAAGATATCGATCCCACGAGGAAGGTGATTTTATAGGAGAAAATATAAAATTGGTTCTTATTTTGTGTGCATGTAAAATAGAAATGATGAGTGAATGTGATTGTGAAGAGATTGAGATAGTGAAAATGGTGTGTAAATAGGTGCAAAGTGTAAGTGAGAGTGGAATTGACAATGAATGAGTATATGATTAATAAGGTGAGAAGGAAAAATGAATAAAATCAAGAAACAAATAAAAAAATCAAGAATGAAGAACAAAATTCTAGAATAAAAGAAAATGTAAGAAATTAAAGATAGTGGATTTAATTATAGATATGGGTAATCTACAATTGAACCTACTATTTAGAAAAGGGTGATTCCCTAGAGGGTTCTAGCCTAAAGGCGAATCAAACAAAATAAAAATAAACAAAAAGAAAAACTAAACCCAAGAGGGTTCTAGCCTCAAGGTGAATAGTATAAGAAATTAAAATATAACTACAAAATAAATTACAAAATCTAAACTACAAAATAAAATTGCAAGAATTAAATGCAAGAAAATAAATCTACTCTATAAGCATGAAATAAATCTAAGGCAAGAGGGTTCTAGCCTCTTGGCTATTTAACAAGAAAATAAAATCTAACTACAAGCATAGAAATAAATCTAAACTAATAAGCAATAAAAGAGAAAAAGAAAAGAAATGCAAACCTTCAAATAATTCTCCATCTTCATCTTCATCTTCATCATCCAACAAAGAGAAGAAGAGAAAAATTTAAAGTGGTGAAAAAATTATTATTATTAATTGCAACAAAAAGTTACAATTTTGGAAGGCCTTCTCAATTAAGAGTAGCCCTCCTCTCCAAAAGGAGTTACAAAAATTTTCACACCCTTAACCAAAGTTGAAGAGCTGCACAAAGGTCCGGCCCATGCATCCATTCACATTTTCTTGTGAAATTCCAAAGCTGCAGCACCCAATGAAACCGGCCCTTGATTCATTTAAAAAAAAACAATTCTTCAGCCCATTAAAGCAACCAAGCATACCAAGCAAAATCCAAGCCAAAGTCCTCATTTGCTTTAGACAATGAAGTCCGGCCCACTTGCTTCATTTGTTTTTCAAAAAGAAAGAAAAAAAAACAAATCCGGCCCATGAAAGTAGATCCAAGTTTGTAACAATAAAGTCCGGTCATTTGAACTAATTCAAATCTTTGCATAAAAGCCTCATTCATTCCACTATTTGCATCCATGTCCAAGCATAGCTTCATTGGTGTATTTTTTATGGGCTTTGCTCTTTGGGCTTCAATCATTTTCCTCTTTTAAGTTTTTGCTTCATGGGCTTCTAAAATGCTACAAAATAGAGAAGAGGGATTTAGAGGGGTTTTTACATTTAATAATACTTATTTATACTTTCATTCAATTATGTAGAAACTAAGCTAACAACAATTATTAATGGTATATTTATTCATATAAAATAGATAATGAGGGTATAAAATTGTAATAAAATGTGACTATCAAATACCCACATACCTAAACTTTTGCTAGTCCTCTAGCAAAGAAAATAAAAAAAATCCTAACTCACTTTCACAGGAATCGCGGTTGTATTTAGCTCATACAACAAGTCTTTAAACCCCTAGGTTACCCTAGTGGACGAGTTGTAGTCTCGTGAGGGTTTGCAGTGAATATACCCACAAAATTCGGTCAACTTGCCAAATTAAAGAAGTCAGTAAATAACTAAATTCACTTGATAACTTTTAGATAATCTAATTGGAGTCGGTTATCACTTAAGAAAACATTTTTATATATAACTCTAAGGTATATTTTTAAGAAAATCTTCTCATTGTATCAATACGAAACAAAGCCAAACTTAGAAATTTAATTTAAAAGTTTTGAAAAGAACATGTTAACTCTTTGTTTTAAATAATTTTCAAGTTGCTTGATTTAAAATATTTTCTAAGACCATATATACAACTATAAAACATTTATTAGTTTTTTTTAATTTTTTTAACTCTTTCTTCCTTGGTGATTTTTTTCTACTTTAACGGGATTTCTAAGTGACCATTTAACGAGTTTTGGGCTAATGGATCCCAACCCAAATGGGCTTAGGTCATTAAGTATTGAAATACTCCTTGGGCTTAATTACTCGGTCAGCTTAGGCTTTATAAGATAGAATCACCTTGAATTCAAGAGTTTTTTTTGTGCCCATTTTTCGCACTCTTCTTTTGCAAATTTTATAATTTTTTTGTATATATATATATATATATATATTTGGAAAATATGTAAATCATGAAACTTTGAAAAAAAATTATTTTCAACTCTAAGTTAAGCATGCAAAAATTTCATTATTTTAAATAAAAGTCCAAACTAAGGCTTAAGTAAAGTATACTACTTTGAAAATCATTTCTTAAGAAATTTATTTAGAGTTAGCATAAAAAGTGAACTTAAGTAAATAACCAACTAGGCATTAGAAAATTTCAAATTTATCAAATAAATCAATTATTACATAACTCTATCAATTTGGCAAGTAACGATATTTAAAAAAAAATTAAGAAAAAGGGGAAGAAAAAAAAAACAAAAATGTAACTAAAAATGTAAAATGAAGAGAAAAAATAACTAATTCCCACCCCCACACTTAAATTTTGCATTGTCCTCAATGCAAACTCTATGATGCATAAAGTAAAGCAGATAAGAAGTGAAGCACTTACATTTGGTCGGCTGATAAAAATCTGCAGTTACTTTTGGTCTGAGGAGGATGAAATCAAAATTTTATTCTTTTTTTTCTTTTCTTTTTTTTCTTTTTTTTTCTTTTTTTTAAACAACTGAACAAGAAACTCTCAAATGAGAGAAGAATAAATTATTTTTATTATTCTGAAATAAACAAAATAATCAATGTAGAATGAAATATTCAACATGAAGAGTTCATGTTCTACATTGAATCCTACCTTATTGCTGAAAATTCTCCCACAGATTTTAAATAAATTCAACATGATATAATCAACAATGTGCTGAAATTCTAAGCATTCTGGGGTGTTCAATGATTTTTGTGGCAATGGAAGGTAGGTATTATTGGTGTCATGCATATTGGACTTAGATTCTTGATTTGTGAATGTGTGTTCTCTAACAACCAATTTTTCTTTAACAATTTTCTCAACCCCAGGATTCATAGTTGATGTGTAAAAATTTGGTTGTTGTTTATTTTCCAAAAATCTTAGTTCATCAAGAAAGAGTTTTTCAAAATTCAGTTCAAAGCAGCAATTGTCCAACACAGTTTCTTTATTTTGACAAACCCGATCTGCTTCTCCTAATATTTTTAGCTCCTCACCGAAAATTTCCTCAAAACTTGGATCTGACTCTTCTTCTTCTTCCTCTGGTCTTTCTTGATTTGAGTTATCAGAAGGAGAAGGAATTGGTTTTGGAATAAAAGTTTGACTTGAAGGTGTTCTTTCCTGATTATCGGCCTGTTTTCCTGACTGTATTGTAATCATTTGAGTGTCCATAGGATTTTCCACGGGTTGACTCAGAATTTCTCCTTCCTCCCCTTCACTTCTGGCACTAGCTAGTTGATCAATGTGGGTTTCTAATCTAGCTATGGCTTGAGTGTTAGAGTTAAGTATGAGTTCGGTTGATTGCATAAAGGAGTTCATCGTGTAGGATGTTTGAGTTAACATATCCTTGGCTAGTGTGGACGGCTTAACAATGATTTCAAAACCTTTTTCCAAAAAATTGAGACGTTCATCATGATCTGTATCAAGAAGAGTTTGAGTTACAACTTGATGATGAGGAGACTGATTTTGATGTGACAGATTGGGTTGTTAAAATTATGGATGAGAATTGAAAGGAACTGTGTTTTCCCTAGAAAAATGTTGGGTCAAAGAGGGAGTGAAGTTTTGAGTTTCGGAGTGGTTCCCCTAATTACATGCAATGTTTGTGTAACTTGCCCAACCTGAGTTGTAGGTTGAAAAAAATGGATCATTTACCGAATACTGATATGGACTCTCTTTAAACTCCCGAACTTCATTGGAAATTTCAATCCTATTGGGATAACATAAATTTTGAAAAACTTGTGGATTAGCCATTTGTTCAAAATGAATTTGTTGATGTGTATTGTCCTTAATCCACGTTTTGGATTCACCAAAAACAATTTCTTTTTATATAATTTTTTTTGAAAAAATAAAAGTTAGTTTTTTTTAAAGAAAAAGGAAAATCCTAACTAAAACAAATCAAAATCAATCACTTTTCAATCACTCTAACTCTAGGGTTAAGCCTAACTCAACTAGACTAGCTCCTAACCAAAAATTCCTTAAGTGAAAAGATAAAAGTTTTACTCGGGTAGTTAGCCAGGTAAGGATAGTACTAGAGGGTGATCAAAGATCAATTAAGTACCTCTTTCCTTGCGGAGTGCTTTACGCAACCCCTAAACCTTGCCTTAGACACCAACTAATCTGAGAAAACTTAAACCGGTTCACTTAAGGATTTCTTATTCCTTATTGAGCTCGAATCCTTAGGGGCCAACGTCTAATGAGTTTTATTAGGCTTGGGTGGTGTAGTGAGGAAGTAGTGATTTTTGGGCTAAGGAAAGGGTGATGAAATCCCTCACCTTATCTTTATTATGGGGTTTTGCCCTTAAAAATATTTTAAGTGTGTGCCAAATCAAGATGCTCAAATCACTTGGTGAATTCCTACTAACAATATGAAATGCAACCCTATGAATTAAAAGCAACTAAAATGGATGGAAAAGAGAAAATGTTTTTTTTAATTAGGATTAACAATCAAACAAATGAGAAGGGGGATTTGTTTGAATTTATTATCTTGTTAATAAATGCCAAAGTGAAGGGTGAATTTTATTATGGTCAACGAAAATAAAATCTTTTTTTTAAGATCCTAATTGTCACTAAATGTGAGAAACTAACTAAAGGTGTGGAATTGAAAATATAATGAAGAAGACTTACCACAAGCGAATATCCAATTCCTCAATCTCCAATTCTTGATCTTTAATCTCCAAGTAGTTCTTTCACAATAAACACACAAGTTAAAGAACCAAAATAATTAAAACCTACTTAAGCACCCTCCCCGGCAACGGCGCCAAAAACTTGATGCGGCATAATTATGTACCAAAAAGGTTGCAAGTGCACAACTGTGTCAAGTTATAGTATTTAAGATATCGATCTCACGAGAAAGGTGATTTTATAGGAGAAAATATAAAATTGGTTCTTATTTTGTGTGCATGACAAATAAGAATGATGAATGAATATGATTGTGAAGAGATTGAGATAGTGAAAATGGTGTGTAAATAGGTGCAAAGTGTAAGTGAGAGTGGAATTAACAAAGAATGAGTATGATTAATAAGGTGAGAAGGAAAAATGAATAAAATCAAGAAACAAATAAAAAAATCAAGAATGAAGAACAAAATTCTAGAATAAAAGAAAATGTAAGAAATTAAAGATGGTGGATTCAATTATAGATATGGGTAATCTAAAATTGAACCCACTTCTTAGAAAAGGGTGATTCCCTAGAGGGTTCTAGCCTAAAGGCGAATCAAACAAAATAAAAATAAACAAAAAGAAAAACTAAACCCAAGAGGGTTCTAGCCTCAAGGTGAATAGTATAAGAAATCAAAATCTAACTACAAAATAAATTACAAAATCTAAACTACAAAATAAAATTGCAAGAATTAAATGCAAGAAAATAAATCTATTTAATAAGCATGAAATAAATTTAAGGCAAGAGGGTTCTAGCGTCTTGGCTATTTAACAAGAAAATAAAATCTAAACTACAAGCATAGAAATAAATCTAAACTAATAAGCAATAAAAGAGAAAAAGAAAAGAAATGCAAACCTTCAAATAATTCTCCATCTTCATCTTCATCTTCATCATCCAATAAAGAGAAGAAGAGAAAATTTTAAAGTGGTGAAAAAATTATTATTATTAATTGCAATAAAAATTATAATTTTGGATGGCCTTCTCAATTAAGAGTAGCCCTCCTCTCCAAAAGGAGTTATAAAAATTTCCACCCTTCAACCCCTCACTCTCTACCCCTATTTATAGTAATCTTCAATGAATATGAGCCATTGGATTTGTCTTGAGCTCCAAACAACAATCTCCACCATTGAATTTGCTTTTTGTTCTTCTTTAGCCCAACATAGAAGGCCCATATGATTTTCACAAACAAATGAAAAATCCAAGTTACAAAAGTCAGCAGGTCCGGTTCTTGAGAACAAATGAAGTTCGGTCCAAGCAGCTTCAGTTCATTTTATTTTGAAATCAAAGTTGAAGAGCTGCACAAAGGTCTGGCTCATGCGTTCATTCACATTTTCTTGTGAAATTCCAAAGCTGCAGCACCCAATGAAACCGGCCCTTGATTCATTAAAAAAACAATTCTTCAGCCCATTAAAGCAACCAAGCATACCAAGCAAAATCCAAGCCAAAGTCCTCATTTGCTTTAGACAATGAAGTCCGGCCCACTTGCTTCATTTGTTTTTCAAAAAGAAAGAAAAAAAAAACAAATCCGGCCTATGAAAGTAGATCCAAGTTTGTAACAATAAAGTCCAGTCATTTGAACTAATTCAAATCTTTGCATAAAAGCCCCCTTCATTCCACTGTTTGCATTCATGTCCAAGCATAGCTTCCTTAGTGTATTTTTTTATGGGCTTTGCTCTTTGGGCTTCAATCATTTTCCTCTTTTAAGATTTTGCTTCATGGGCTTCTAAAATGCTACAAAATAGAGAAGAGGGATTTAGAGGGGTTTTTACATTTAATAATATTTATTTATATTTTCATTCAATTATGTGGAAACTAAGCTAACAACAATTATTAATGGTATATTTATTCATGTAAAATAGATAATGAGGGTATAAAATTGTAATAAAATGTGACTATCAATGTCATTCATGGATCATTTTCCTAGATATAACCAAATTAATATATATTCAAATGACGAGAAGCACACAGCCTTTAAAATACCTTTGGGGGTATAATGAAATACAATAATACCCTTCGGTCTGAAGAATATTGGGTCCGCCTATCAATGAGGAATAAGCATGCTCATTCATGACCACTTACATAAAATAGTGGAATGTTGCATCGACAACCTCATGATCAAAGTCATTGCAAGTAAGATCACCTTAATGCTTTAATGACAATGTTAAACATCATGCAAAAACATCAACTTAAGATGAACTAAACCAGGTCTTTCCTTAGGACATCTTCGGGAAAATTTATGGGGTTTATTATTACATCTAAAGGGATACACATTGACCAAAAAAAAGTTAAAGCCATCTAGGATAAACCACCTCTGAGAAATTTGAAAGAACTCAAAGGTCTGCAAGGGAGTCTAGCCTACATCTACAGATTCATAGCTAATATATCCAGAAAGTGCCAACCATTTCAATGACTAATGATGAAGGGCATTTTGTAATTTTTGGGACAATGCCCATTAAAAAGCCTTCGATGGAATTAAAGAATATCTCATGAAGCCACTTGTATTAGGCAATTCATTCCTAATCTATGTCAGAGCCATGGATCACTTTCTTGGAGCACTTCTTGCTCAAAAGAAGGACGAAGGTCATGAACATGCCATCTATTACTTAAGCCAAACCATGATCAGTGTCAAGCATTTCTACAATCTCGTAAAAAAGGAGTGTCTAGCTTTGGTTTGTGCTAGCTGGAAGATGTGACACTATCCAATCAATCAATCTATCCACATCATTTTAAAGGTTAACCATTTGCTAGAATTCAAAACAAAGCCAAAATCTATGAATTCCATGCTTGCAAAATGGGCCATACTACATTCTCAATATGATATGACATTCATACCCTAAAAAATGGTTAAAGGTCATACAACCATAGACTTCTACATGGATCATCCTGTCCCTGAGTCCTTCAAGCCATACGAGAACATTTCAGATGAGGTGTTTAAATTGCATGTCACCTTAGACCACTAAATGTGTTAACTTTCTTTCGATGACACTTCATGATGGGGACATGAAGGAAATATCATCAAAGATATGAGGGTAGTTCTCATCTCTCCCCATCGCCATGTCCTTCCTTGACCTTATTCGTTGACTAAATCATATTCCAATTATGTGGCTGAGTATAATCCCTCATAATAGGCCTACAACTTATTTAAGATATGGGTGTAAATGTCACACCCCGGACAAACATGCATGTTAGTGCGCGCAAGCCGTGGGACCCACAAAGGGCAACTCTATATTAGCCAACATCTAATTGCCAAAATACTAGCACTTAGTTACCCTCGAGTCTTAGTTTTTTTCTATTTAAACCATAAAATTTTCTTCACACTAATCCATGTGGGACTAAAGTCTGGGGGTATCACAATCACCCCACCTTACAAAGATGATGTCCTCATTGTCGCAATATGACAATTGGCACATTCTAGTATCACTGCTAGGCGATGTGGTTTCTAAAGGTGGCTCCAACGTGTTCTAAAGGTGGCTCCAACTGAATCTATACTTCTAGTGTACAGTGTAGCACTTACACTGCATAGGACTTAGTTTTACACTTCTGGCTGGTAACATGCTCTGATACCATTTTGTCATGCCCCGGTCCACAGGCCCATTGGCATGTGCAAGGTGTTAGACCAACATAGGGTAACTAGGTGTTGGCCAACATCTACTGCAAAATGCTAGCACTTAGTTCCTATGAGCCTTGGCTTTTTTCTATATAAACCACAAAATATTCTTCACACTACTTGCCAAAATTTTCTATTTAAACCACTAAAGTGTGGGGGTATCATAGTAAAGTACCTTGAGGCTCATGGTAATTCCAAACTAATCATCAACTAGATTAAGGGAAAATATGAAGTCTAACACAATGATCTCTTACCCTATCATGAAGCATCATTAGAGATTGCTTACTCTTTTAAAGGCTTCTATATAGCATTAATTATGTAGCTCATCCTAAGAATGCTTACGCCGATGTCTTAGAGTCATTTGCAGCTACCTTAGCTTTGTCTTCAAAGACCACTGGGTGCAATACAGTAGCTAGACACTAACTATGCTATCCCCAAACAAATCTTAGAAGCCAATGACATTCATACTACAATTGGGGGCTTCAAAGCTAACGATTGGCGTTAGCTGATCATTGACCATGCCTTACATGACATAGTACCTGATGATCCAAAATAAGCATCTCCATCCAAAGCAGAGTGCCTCGCTTCTTTTACAACTTTGCTACACAAATATTCTTAGATTGTTTGACGGTGTACTTCTTAGAAGTCTATCATCAAGCAAAGTCCAAGAAGCGCTTAAAGAAGTCTACGATGGTACATGTGGAGCTCATTAACCTCAACACAAACTCTAATATCAACTCCAATATCAACTAGAGGCAATGGATGAGTTGAGACTAAAGTTCAACAATGAATCAAGATGTACCGTCTCGAATATCAAGAGCCTTCAACAGGAGAGTCAAAGAATGATCCTTTAAAGAAGGAGACGTAGTCTTAGTTGTTCATTGATCCATGTTCATAAAATACAAGACTAAAGGCAAGTTTTAATCTAAATGGGAAGGCCCATTTGTAGTAAAGACAGTCTACTCAAATTAGGCATATCACCTGATCAACCTAAATGATAATAGGCTTTTGACACTAATCAATAGGAAACTCCTCAAGAAATACTATCCTTGATTTGAGTTTTTTCATCTCCCCACAAAGTTGTTGATTATGTTTAATACTCTTCCCAACGAGGTAACGCCACTTCTCTGCTTGACTCTAGGTTTATTTTGCCACCGTCATTTTAACAATACATCTCTGAATGATTTGCACTTCTTAAGACTTGACTTGTTAGCACTACACCTTTTTTCGTATTTCCCTCTAAAATCAATCAATTAACATTATACCTCCATCCTTTCTTCATAGTTATCATTATACTTCCAAACAATATTTTTCCCTTAGACTCCTATAAATCTATCTTATTAACATTATACATTTATTGGTTATTTCATTTGACACATTAACACTAAACCTCTATCGTTTAGTAATGTTAGGTTAACATTACACCTATGAACAATACGCATTCTATCGTTTAGTAATGTTAGGTTAACATTACAACTATGAACAATCTATCTTATTAACATTATACATTTATTGGTTATTTCATTTGACGCATTAACACTAAACCTCTATCGTTTAGTAATGTTAGGTTAACATTACACTTATGAACAATACGCATTCTACAAAATTAACATGTTAACATCACATCGCTATCAGTTTATCCTATCAACTGGTTAACATTACACCTCTGTCGACTCTTCTTATGATGTTGATGACTTGAATCCCACAACTTGATCATTCTCCCCTCAGAGTTGCTAATGATTCTGAACTTCATACAATAAGTTAATACTACACCTTTATCTTTTGACTTAAAATCAGTAGCAAATTTTTCATTGCTATTAAAAGGGACTAAATTATTACAAATAACTTGGTCCAAAATCAAAAGATGCAACTTGAAGGAAGGCTATATCATTAGTGAAACAAGGACATGATGCTCTCGATACATTTGGCTATTCTAGCATTGTGCATGTCAATAGCACCTTCATAGCTTGTTGTCACGCCCTAGGTCCGTAGGCCCATTGGATAGTGTAAGTCATGGGATCCACCAAGAGTAACTTAATGTTAGCTAAAGTCCACTGTCAAAATGCTAAACTAGTTGTTCTTAGACCTTGGGCTTCTTTATTTAAGCCACTAATATTTCTTGACACTAGTTCATGTAAGACTAAAGTAGGGGTATTACAACCATCCTACCTTATAAAGACGATGTCCTCGTCGTCATGACATGACAATTGGCACATCCTATAATCACTGTCAAGCGATGCAGACTCTAGAGGTGACTCCTACGGGCTCTGGAGGTGGGTCCCACCGCATCCACGTGGTGTAGCACTTAGCCCCTATAACATTTAGCTCCACACTTCTGGCTGACAACTGCTCTGATACTATTTATCACGCCTCGAGCCCGCAGGCCCGTTGGTGCATGTACGTCGTGGGACCTAACGAGAGCAATTCGATGTTGGTTAAAGTCCACTACCAAAATGCTAGCACTAGTTTTTCTTAGGTCTTGGGCTTCTCTATTTATGCCACTAATATTTCTTCACACTAGTCCATGTGGGACTAAAGTAGGGGTGTCACACTTGTTTTCTCAAAGCCTCCGAATCAGCTAGAACCGCTGGAGCTTCAACTACATCCAATCAAACTTGCTCCATCCTCTTTCTTTTGAGTTTGTTTGTAAGCTAATGTTGCAGACTTTGCTTCAAGTTTCACCTTTTGTTCCTGAATTGCATCTAACTTGGCATGTGCCTTGGCTATAGTAGCCTTAGCTTCATTAATGATTTATGTGCTCTTGCCTTTAATAGAAGTAAAGTCAACAGTCAATTCCTTCAAACTTTGTTTGGACTCCTCTATCTCCTTTCAAGCCACTTCTTTTAGCTTACGACAATGCATCATATGATGTTAGAACTCGAGATGTGCAACAACAATGACATTGGCCTCATGAAGGGTTTGCAACTCTAGAATGTAGAGCACCACCTTGGTCAATCATTCTCCAATACGGCTTGGTGCATTCGGATCCAACAACTGATACAAGAATGCTGAGCTAATCTTACAGCAAATGCTTTGTATGGGTGGATAAACTCTAACCATCAACCAGAGCCCTCTCAACACTCTGACAAAACAAATTCATCAGGATCTCAATCAAAATCTTGATCTTCAATTTAGCTAAATCATCAGTGCCCAAAGAAGAAGGAATTTGATAGTTGCGTGCATTGATGATCTCCTCCCAGTCGCATTGGCTAATGTCTCGATTATGGTAGGGGGAACAGATGAAGTTTCCAAAAGTTAGCCCCTAACTAGCATAAAGAGTGAAGCAAACAAAGCAAATATGCTTGAAACATCAATAAGAGTGGATAAAGCTTGAGTTAGAAAAACTAAAGGCCCCATAGGCTAATAACCAACACTATCATTGTAGTCGCAATCACAGGCTCGTCTTTCTAGAGTTGCAAACCCTCCGCAGCAGTCGAAGGCTCCATAGGCCAACTTCTCCGCAGCAGTTGAAGGTCCACTTTCCTGTTTAGCCTAAACTTCAGGTTCAGGCTCGACTCTTTGTTCAACATCCTTAGGGAACTTAGAAGTTGTCACATCCCCAATTGGTTCAACAACAAGAGAAGACATAGAAGTAATAGTCGTGATGACTTTCAGTTTGGATTTATTATCTGCAGAATGAATGAAAGAAGCGTCAGTCAACAAATTGAAATTACTACATCATTGTTGTAGACGAAATCATACCTGGGATGTAAGATGATCCAGTAGCATGATCCCCACTACCAGATTCGTTGGTGTCAGTAATTTAAGCATCGATCTTAAAATCGGCCCTTTACACCTTATCTGAATTCATCCAATTAGCCTATACAAATGCTTTATCTACAAACAAAAAACAAGTGTCATTATAATGTATATTCATTAATATGAAACAATAGAAAATAAGGAAAGTTTCTAAAAGTAGATGTATACCTAGTCATTTTTCAATGTTTTGGAGGCTTAGGGGAAATCTTCTCCAATGGTGATTCCAAGCATTGCTGCATGGACTACTTCTAGAGGCAGAGATGCTATCACAGTCATTTTCCATGATTATATCATCTTGCCTCTTCATGGCAGCCTGATGGCTCTCTTATGCTAATGCCAATAAGCCCACACGGTGGTGACTTCACAGTAAGCGTGTCCAAATCATCATCATCATCATCATCCTCATGTTGAACTTGCCCTATCTCCACAAGATATTCTCGGAGTCTGTGAATCTCTTCTCTTAGATCCTTTCTTACAAGCTTCTTTATTCTTTTGAGTGATCCACTTCACTCTAGTCTTGTTGACCTTAAATTGTGGACTAATAACATACAATGCACTATACCATATATAAATCCATAAGTCATTTAACAGCTGGGGATTTTGTACGACAAAATGAACTTTGTACTGGTACATTTGGTAGTGAAGTTATAACAATCATAGGCTCCATCTACCAAACTCCTTGAATGTTGCAAACTAATGTTAGGATTACCAACATAAAGTTGGTCATATGTGAATTGTCTTGCAAAGTGGCAAGGGATAATATGCTGAGGATTGCTATTTATTGACCAATTGAAATAGCCACTAGTTAAAAAGGTAAACTCCTTAGCTCCAAGACCATATTCGAGCTCATCTCAACATTTAGTCTCGAGGATATTGGGGAAGCAGCAATGGTGGCAGCATTTGCCCTTATTTTGCATAATTTGATGAATTCCCTTGACATACTTAACTATCCATTTTGAAGTATAGCATCACTGCATTAAATAAGACACCCTATTCACGTCTGGTGGTGGCTAACATAAGAGAAGAACAGTGAAGTGTATCAGACCATTAGATAGGTATATGGCAACTCCACCTTTTGATTGGGCACCTCTTCCCTTGGACAGCCATCCTTCTGGTTCAAATACTCCATTGTTAGCTCTCTCAATTTAGGATGGATGTAGTTGATCATGGCAAGAACCAAGGCCAAATTGTATTTGTGAGCTAGCAAAACTATTGAGTATAGAACCTTGAAAGAGATGTTATCATTCCGTTGTCATAGCACAATGCATCCTTTCAACCAAATTGAAAGGAAGCAAGCAAGTAAAGCTTAAGTGAAAATAGGCTCTACAGCCTGGTAATGGAAACTTGCTAACATATCCCCTGCTCTAAACCCACACTCATTCGAGTCTGTAGTGCAGACTATTGGACCATTCTTGAAAAACTTAGTGTAGTACCACTAAGACTTTCTTGCTCACTTAGTATAGTACCACTAAGACTTTCTTGCTCACATTTCTGAATAGGTATTCAACCCAATGAACAAGGGCAACATGGGGCCATGCACTGTATTTGAAATCAATTGATGGCAAACATGGAAATGACAGAATAGCTTCCGAAACATTTCAACAATGTGAGCATAATGAGCCATACTCCCAAACTTAGAAGTTGTGGGGAAGAACTCTTCATTTTGTGACTCTCCTATTGGTAACCGAGACTCTTCATACATTTGATGCAGGGCTATTCTGATCTCCCATGCCAGAGTGAAGAAAGTGTTGGTTTCAATATTACATAGTTTAAGAATGCTATATAAAAACAATGCACACATTTCAACTCCATACTAAAAAGGTTGCACAACGGAGTATAGCCCTAATTCCATCAGTCTACCTTCGAAAGTGATAAGGGAAAAAGTAACCATCCTGCCCCACCACTTCGACACGATAGCTCTAATCCATACTAGAAATCTGGCATCCTCTTCTAGATATTGCCTATTACTCTCGGCAAACTAGTTGCCAAACATATTTGGGACAACTAGGATCTCATTCGCTAGAGTATTCTCCTTAATAAACACTGGGAGAAGATCAAGAATACCAAGGTCTTAACTTTTTTCTTTATAGAAACCTCCCTCCGATTTTAAATCACCCAATGTCACACAAGCCTGCTTGCTGGTGATAGAGAATGGCATCGAATGTTGAGTGGCTATGTACTATTGAAATATGAATGACATATTGTTTCATCGATAGTAGATAGAAACAATGATCCCCTTGAGCGTAGTACCACTGCTCTTTTTAAAAATTGAAGTTGAAGTTGAACCCTGGATTGCCATCACCAAACAGGAAGTGCGATATTCAAGACTAATCCTCTTTAGGAATAGAGGCTCAGCATCAGTAATGAGTACCCTAAAAATAGCAGCATTAACATAGCTAATGGCATCTTTTCCCTCTTGGCTACTCTTCTCATAAAATAAGGGGACATTACCCCTGAAGACATGTAGTATCAATAGATCTTGAGTTTTGATATGACCAAACCTTTTGCATCTACTAAGTGGCATATATGGTAGATGAGCTGCAAAGAGAAAGAAAAGCAAGTCATATGACTTAGCTCCATTTAATTAAGTGTTAATCTTGGCCTATGGGTGAAGCTCACTAGATTTATACTTGAGTGAATGTCTTTGATAAGCAGAGTTCACCCAACACAAATCCAAGAAATATGGCTAAGTGTAACAAGGCTAGGTGAAGATTTGTAAAACCTCGTGAATTTAAAAATTTGTTGATAAATAATAATAAATATATTATATGGTGATAAATAACATTTATTAATATTTTAGTATGCTAGAAATTAATTTAAGATCAATTCAATGTATATATGTGAATATATGAGTGAAATCATGCACCATATACACGAGCCTGAAATCTGGAATAAAACAATCAGTTAAGAGTATACATATTTTACATAATGATGTAGTTGTAATATAGAAAACTCAAAAGACCAAAGTTGTAGGTCTCTTCAACAGATTTCTAACAAATCTTAAATGATCCCATTCTGAGGTCATATGAGAAAGTTACAGCTAAAATACAGAAGGTGGTTTTCCGAGTTAGACTAGGTTTCCTGGTTCGGGTCAAACGGGTTTGTATCGGGGTTGCCTCTATAAATACCTGTGTTTTTCACAAAAAATCATTTTTTATCATATCTCTGAACCCTAGCAGCCACCCTCTTCCCTCAAAATCCTTTATCTTTTTTTATGAATGTTGAGAGTTTTGTGAAGCATAATACCGACAAGAATCTTGTAGGAAAAAATAGGTCTACAGCAGATAAAATCTTTTGGAAACAACTCACATATGTAACATGATTATTTGTAGTAAATTGATATTCAAAACCCTAAATTATGCATAAAAACTCAAAATGAAGAACAAAACCTCTTTCTCCACTTTAAAAAACGTTTTAAATCATTCTCAGATCTTGAAAACTTTTGTAAGTTCGTTCTCAAACTTTTTAACATGAAAAGACCTATACTCTATACATATAATATAAAAGAATTGAGTTTTACTTATAAACTAGTCAATTTGGCTCTATGAAATATGTTAAAAATTCTTCAAAAATATTTTTAAAGCTAGGAGGGGGATTAACAGAGATGAACTCTCCTGAAACTTGTAGAAAAAAGTTTTAGGATGCAAAGCCAAATCAGATCTCTAATCCAAAAGCCAAAATCACCCAAAAAATCCACTTGAAAGCCTCCAATATTCTCCAAGAATCAAATTAGGGTTTGTGGGGGTTTGGTGGATGCTAGGGTTCTTAGAAAACTAAGAAAATTTGTGAAAGTTTGATATATAAACCAGGGAAAACGAATATAGGCTTTAAAAATCCGAAACCAACTCAAAACAGGAGAAAACTTTCTGCAGGCCTCGCGGTCGACCGTGGCGGTCGATCGGACTGGGAAATTCTAGTTCGCAATCGTATCTTAGAAATTAATAATATGAGAAAAGCACTAAGAGGGGATAATCCAGACAAGGAAACCATCCCGTACACATCTCGCACCATTTATCCCTAGATATGAATCATAAACCACGTTTAAACTTAACAAATCTAGAATATGTGCATCCTCACTTAACCCCTAATTAGACGGAACTAGTACGTTTGGTGAAAAATGCAAACAAGGAACCCCCCATATATATACCATATGTTCCGAAAAATTAAGAACTAAGTGTTGAATGACCCATTTTAGCGTTAAGTATAAACGTGTCTAAACAGCACATGCAATCACATCAATCAACACATATGAGCACATTTAAATTATCAACGTATTACCTGTTCAAACAGGTGTGGGTAGTCATGATGTACATCCTCCTTGCGCTCCCAAGAAATATCTTCAGCTCCCTGTCGGTTCCACTTGACTTTCACTAAAGGAATGACCTTGTTTCTAAGCTTTTTATTCTCTCTAGGAAGAAGGCATACTAGAATCTCTATTGTAGTCAAATCATCCTGGTTCTCAATCTCTTGTGAATCAATCACTCTCTGCTGCTCTTCGTCACGCAAATGCCTCTTGAACATTGAAATATGAAAGACATCGTGTATGCTCGACATCGATGCTGGAAGGAATAATCTATAAGAAACAGCTCCAATGCACTCAATAATCTTGAAGGGACCAACATATCTCGGAGCAAGCTTCCCTCGTCTACAAAATCACTAAACGTCATTCATCTGTGATACTTTTAACATAACTAAGTCTCTGACCTGAAATTTTAAGGGTTGTCTTCGACAATTTGCATAACTCTTTTGCCGACTCTGTGCAGCAAGAATGCGATCCCAAATCAATGCCACCTTTTTTGTTGTCTACCTAACTAGCTCCGGGCCCAGTAACAGACTATCCTCTGGCTGTGCCCAACATATAGGTGATCTGCAAGGTCTCCGGTACATGGCTTCATACGGCGCCATCCTGATGGTAGCTTGATAATTATTATTATATGCAAATTCAATCAATAGGATGTGATCCTCCCAGCTACCCTGAAAATCTATAACACATGCTATATGCAAATTCAATCAATAGGATGTGATCCTCCCAGCTACCCTGAAAATCTATAACACATGCTCTCAGCATATCCTCTAATACCTGATTCAGCTACCCTGAAAATCTATAACACATGCTCTCAGCATATCCTCTAATACCTGATTCACCCTCTCGGTCTAACCATCTGTCTGGAGGTAAAATACACTCCTAAATGATAACTGGCTACCAAAAGCATCCTAAAAACTTCTCCAGAAATGGGATGTAAAGACTGAGCCTTGATCTGATACAATCGTCTCCGGAACTCCATGCAATATGATAATCTCTAGAATAAAAATCCTCGCATAGGTGTCCGCCGTATAATTTATCCTCACAGGTAAGAAATGCGCTGACTTTGTCAATCTGTCTAATATCACCCAAATAGAATCATTTTCTTTCTTTGATTTAGGCAACCCTACTATGAAATCCATAAAAATATCTGCCCACTTCTACTCGGGAATGGGTAAAGGCTATAGGGTTCCTACAGGTTTCTGATTTTCTACCTTAACTTGTCGTGGCGCTTGATGGAGGAGCATGAGAGCGTTCATTGTGGTTATATCACTCATCAGGCAGTTCCTGGTTCGAGCAGGAATCACATCATTGGATTGCGTCCTGGAGTACTAGGACCAGATGCATCGCCACGTAATGAGTTTCTTGCCTCTGCCTCTACTTTGAGGAATCGCCTCGCTGACTTAGGACGGGAGATGCCTGCGACGCGTCATAGATTTTATGGCTGGGTCCATTCTCTAGACAAGCTTTGGTGGACTCGCATGACGAAATACGTCTTAAGCCGATGGAGCGAGGATTTACACGCTTGTGGTCTATATGTAGCTATTCGTGCCTCCATGTATGGCTTGCCTGTCAGCGCGAAGCATTTCTTTGCTTTGTGCGAGCTCTATAACCCGGATTCGAACACTTTTCTGACTAGGCACGGAGAGTTGGGCTTGGCTCTCCATGAGATGCACAAGATTTCTGGTTTGCCCATGGGTCAGATGTTATATTAGGAGTACTTTCCTTCCAACCATGAATTGAGTTAGCTAAAGGACCGTATGCCCGACCGCTATGAAACTTTATGGGATCTCACATGTCACTATCATATTGCTTTGGCGCAGTCTGAGCCCTTAACGAAGAGGACTAAATCTAATGTGAGCCTGAAGCAGTTCACATCTTATTTGTTCAGAAATCTAGAGAGCAATTCTGGCGAGTCTATTTGTGAGCTGGCACCACTCACTTCTTCAGGGGTTAATAGTCTACTAAAGAAGATTGACGCTCATTCCTATACCATTAGCAGTGCTGAGAGTGGCTTTCCTGCAGGGACCAAGTTTAAATCATTCTTATGGCATGCGACCGCACCGACTCGGCCGATGACCCTTCTTGTAGGTTACCTCGCTATCTGGTTAAAGAAATGCGTGGTCCCGTATCAGTCCAGTGACGCTTTACCATTGGAAGTGCTCTACCCAGCGGTTCAACTTGCCTACAAAAAGGAACTTTCACTTCTTCCGTTGATGGTGGCTAACATTCATCAAGGGCTTCGACAGATTTCTAGTGCTTTTACACGGAAAGAAAGTGAATCGCCGACTCAGATTCCTACCATTAAGGTGTAGCTCCCGTATACTTATTTGATGGCTTGGTTCGTCCTTCATCGTTCTGATATGATGTCGGTACCGAACGCCACAGACCACTCTGTTCCCCTACTACAGTTGCTTGAGAATGGCAAGTGGGAGGGCCGAGGATTCCCTGACATCAGAAGGTAGCTACAGGTCCACAAGTGCTGGGCATTCTCCACTTGCTTTCCACAGTTCTCCAGCCGTATCGAACTTATTTAGATATCGGCTGCTTTAATTGGCTAGTGAACATTAGGCCGGGCTATCTGACCTTCCGGGTAGGGAATCAGTGTTTTATAGAGCTATATCTACCCTGCCGATTCCCCCGCCAGTTCGGTTATGATCAGCTTTATGTCGGGAATCCACGTCAGCAGCTTCGGACTCATGGAGGTTTGGTGGATGGTCTTCGTGCATGGTTGTGGACCGTGACGGGCTGCACTGGTGCTAAGTTTAGTCTCCAGAGTGCTGAGCGGCAGTTGAATCTCACCTTCTTAAGCTTCAGGTGGTTGTTAGCAGCTAATAAAACTGTCCCCGTGAAGCCGATTGAAGAGCTAGTGGCCGAGGAAGCTTCTCAGATTGATTCTCGTGTGATTCGGGACGGTGCTCAGTCACAGAGGGTACGGGGCAAGACCCGCCGAATTGATGCAGAAGGAAATAAGGCCTTCAGTTCTGCTGGAGAGGCCTCAGGCGGAGATCCTGAAGACTACGAGGAAGATTTCGAGCGAGGTTAGTCACCTATCATCTCCCTCTGCATTTCAGAATTGTTAGTCCTGACCACTATCTGACGTTTCAGGGACAGCGACCGACAGTGAAGAAGAATTCCGTCCTTTTACTCGGGCAAGACCTTCAACTGTTGCTCCAGCTGCTAGGCGGAAGAAACTAGTCCGCAAGCCGCGTGCAGATCCGCGAGCATCTGACATGGATTTGGCTAGTGACGATTCTGCTAGAGATGGAGGTAACATTTACTCTATAGACCATTCTCTTGATCGTTTAGAATTTCAGGCTCATGCTTTTCCATTCTATGCAGGAGAGCGCGAGGAAGGCGAGATGAGTCTCGATCCTGCTCCTCATGATTTTGTATCTTCTGGTGAGCCTGACTCACCGTACCAGGTAGAAAAGCCTGCAGAAGCTGCCGACGTTAGGGAGGCTATCAATGTAGGACTCGATTCAATGAATCCAGGTACATCTACCATTGACAATATATCTTTTAGATGGCACACGAAGAAGTTAAACGATCCAAAATTCGTGCATTCCCTAATCGTCTCTATGCTTCTTTCTCTTTTAGATAAATTGCAGGAGGCAAACATGGACTTCGGGAGTGAAGAGGCTGACGCACCCGTAGGAGGTAAGTCATTTCCTTGGTCATAGTCTCTTCATTCTTCTTTTGCCGCATTTATATTTTCCCATGTCAGATTTCCTGACCGAAGATTTCGACGGGGAAGGTTTATTTGTAGACACTCTTATGCTCCACTTCATGTATGACTCTCCTCAGATTGATGACCTGATGCCTGAGGATATGTTTCCTGAGTCTGCACTCCCTCAGAATCCCGAGAATGGTTCTTTTGAAGGTACGTGCCTCTTCTCAAGTTAATTATAGGACTTTGAAGGTACGTGCCTCTTCTCAAGTTAATTATAGGACTAGCCAATTTTTGACTAATGCAGCTATAATGTAATGCAATTGGGCATTCTGTTTTGTTTTCGACAGGATCTTTTGTCGAGACTGATCCTGTTGAGCCGGCTGTGAGAAAATCTTCATCTTCATAGAAGTCCGTTCTTTCTTCTCCTTTGTGAATGCTATGCTTGGCAAACTCTTCCACGGCGGACTTTCCCTTCACCAGTTTAAGCCCTTCCTTGATTCTAGGATAAATTCAATAAGGGATGCAGGATACCCGGATCTGGCGAAGGCTATAGTTGATGATCTTGACTGCCTAGAGCATGAGCTTCAAATGTTTCGCGAGCTCCGGGATGCAGGTGCCTCTTCATTCATTGCTGCCGAGTTAAATACTCGCTTACAGACATGGCGCGATACTCGAATTCTTGCTGAGCTCGAGATTCAGGTGCAGCGGGACCGGGTAGACCGAGTTGAGGCTAACCTTGCTATTAGATCATCCTCACTCGATGAGCTTGATTATTCCATTGCCTCTTGTGAGACCCAGATAGACCAGCTCCGAAGAAAACTCCGTGAGAAAGAGGAGACTTTGAGTATTCTTCAGATGACGAAGATACAGGATCAGCAAGCACACACTGCTTTATCTGATGAGCTGAAGTCCTTGAAGCAAAAGCTGGTTGAGACAGAGGAGGTTGCTGTGAAGACTTTAGCCGCGACTGAAGAGTCTATCAGAGCTGAGTTGCAGGGTGAACTTAGGCAAGCTTATGAAGAGAAGCTGTCTAAGTTTAGTCAGCAGATTTTTAGCCATGGGCTTGATGTATGATTTCATTTGCTGAATACTTCGACGTTTGATTCTCTTAGTGAAACTGATTTTTATCTTTATCTTTATTATGATTCCTCATTCCGCTTGAAATGATTGACCATAATACTCATAGGATTTTTGGCAAACCCTCAGCCTTCAACGGGTTTGATAAGCCTTTACCGATTACCGTTTGAAACGGGCTACCATGCGGATTGTCTAAATCCGTTCCGCATGTAACGTTGTGCTAAGAGAGTGAATTCTCTGAGACTTTGTGCTATGATGCCGAATACATAGACTTCGCCATTCTTACGGGAATAGGCTACCCGGCGACACGTGTTAAGTTTTGACTTTAGGATTTTTGGTTAACCCCCAGCCTTCAACGGATTTGATTAGCCTTTACCGACTACCGTTTGAGTCGGGCTAGCATGCGGATTGTCTAAATCCATTCCGCATGTAACGTTGTGCTAAGAGAGTGAATTCTCTTAGACTCGGTGCTACGACTTCGAATACATAGACTTCGCCATTGTTACGGGAATAGGCTACCCGACAACGTGTATTAGACGCTGATTTATCCCTACTTAGGCTTCAGGATAAAATACCCCAGAATCGAACTCTGGTGTCTTTTCTACGGAAAAAGACTAAACCGGCGACGCGTGTTAGGCATCGGCATATCCTTTCTTAGGATTCAGGATGAAATTCCCCATGCGTGTAAGACATGGATTTTGGTGTTATTAATAACAACCTGCCACAATGTTGAATATGTGAATGAGTGTTCTTTTTAACGGTTAAGAACTAACCGACAACGCGGGTTAAGCGCAGACTTATCCTTGCTTAGATTTCGGGATAGAGTACCCCAGAATCGAACTCTGGTGTCTTTTTCTACGGAAAAAAAGACTAAACCGGCAGCGCGTGTTAGACGTAGACTTATCCCTGCTTAGGATTCGGGATAAACTTCCTAGGATGAATCCTAGATTGATAAATTTTGGAAAAGATCAGTGCGGGAAAGGAAGAATTTTATATTCTATTTCCCAGTCTTCTTTTAGGGTGAAGGAGAACCCGAAAAACAAGGAAAGAAGAATTTTATATTCTATTCCCTAATTCTGGAAAGGAAGAATTTTATATTCTATTTCCAGCGCAAAAGAAACTAGAAGTGGGATCTCCACTCTAAGAATCTGGAAGATCTAAATAAACTTACCTTTTATAGGCTTGGTTATCGGAAGATGAGTTTTTCGTTTATCGAAATGAAATTTCAACTTAGGTTATAACCATGAGAAGACTTAACCAAAGAGAAAAAGAAGAGAGTCCTTTCGTTTATCGAAAGGGGACTCTGAACTGAAAGTGGACCTCTTATTCATGGAAAGAGTAAAGAGGGACGGAAAGACACTTTTGGTGGACTCACTGTCAATTGAAATTGATCAGTGAGGGATTTTGGTGGTGAAAATTGTTTTGGGTTATCCTCTAGAATATTAAGTGTAATATTCTTCAAGGAACTTCCCGGTAAATGAGTTATCCTGAATGTACTAGGGATAGTACTTTTTCAGGATCTTCCCATTTATTGGCATTAATTGCCTGGAGCCGTCTTGAGTAATCAGGCGATACGCACCGTTTGAGTAGACTGTGTCTATCACCTACGGTCCTTCCCATTTGGGTTCAAATTTACCTTTCTTCTTGGAGTTGAGGATTATCGGTCGGCGAGCAGCGAGGACCAGATCTCCTTCCTTGAAGCTTCTCTGTCGGACTCTTTTGTTAAAAGCCCTAGATATTCTGGCTTGATAAAACTCAATGTGTTGTTGAGCTTCCAAGCGCTTTTCATCTAACCTTTCGAGTTCTTCGAGACGTTTTTGATGTTGTTCTTCTGTCGTCATCTCGGTCGCGAGAGCGATCCGAAGGGATGAGATTTGAATCTCTAATGGTAGCACAGCTTCACATCCGTATACCAACGAATATGGGGTAGCTCCTGTAGGTGTGTGTATGGTGGTACGATAAGCCCAGAGTACTTCGCCGAGTTTATCATCCCAGTCTCGCTTATTGGTCTTCACGGGCATTGACAGGATTTTAATAATCGTCTTGTTAAACGCCTCAGCTAATCCATTTGCGGCGGGATAATAAGCTGTTGATGAAACATCTTGAATTTTAAACTTGTCACAAAACCTGATCCTCGACCGGGATCGGGATCCGCGGCTGCGACGCGACAGCTTCGGCAGTAAAGCTGTTGGCTCCCACTGTGGTCGCCAGATTGTTCGCGGGAAAAATCGTAGCTTTCTTCATTGTTGATATCATTGCTATCTCAGTTAACAACTTTATGCGTTACAAAGATCCGGTCTTTTTATAAGATCCGGTTACAATGAAAAATCAAAGAAAACAAAGTAAAGATTACAATTTTTTCCTTTTGTGTCGAACGAATCGCGAGCTCCTGTTTTGCGGTCACTCGCTTTGTGTGGGTTCTTTGCCTGCGCCGGGGTTATTTGCCGTGGACCACCGCGTGATCTCGATCCGGTCGGATCTACACGATATGACGGGTAATATTCCACCAAGGGAATAATAGCCGGGAGGGATTGTTTCACCAAGGAAACAACCGCTCGAATCTCGGGATCTAAGAACCAAGCTTAGATCCGGAGTGTGATCGTGTAGATCTCAAATCCAATCCTCTCGAACTCCTGCCTTATTTGGCGTTGGTGATCGCCGAGCACCGGATCTGAAAGTCCAAGTCTCCAAGCCTTCAAAGTTGTGATCTTTTTTAGATCTGAGTCTTCAATCCAGCAGGGCTTCGCCTCTCTCCAAAATTTCCAACCTCTGAAACAAATGAGCACAAGGCCTATTTATAGGCACTCAGAACTGTGCATTTGCACAGTTCTGAGCCTAGCCACCCATGGGTGGCTCGGCCTTGGCCGAGCCACCTCAGGGTGGCTCGGCCTTGGCCGAGCCACCCTGGGGTGGCTCGGCTTTGGCCGAGCCACCTCAGGGTGGCTCGGCCTTGGCCGAGCCACCCTGGGGTGGCTCGGCCACCGAGCCACCTCAGGGTGGCTCGGCTTGGGCCGAGCCACCCTGGGGTGGTTCGGTTTCGGCCGAGTCCCCGGGTGTTTGTCCGTTTCGTCCTTTGTTTCCGGTTCTGGTTCTCTTGTGTGGTTGATTGACTTGGCAACGACTCTTTGACTTGATTCCAGATTTGGCAGTGAGTCGGGTTCCTGATATGGCAGTAAATCAACTTCTGAATTTGAGTCCGGAATTGATGTTGATTTGATCGTGATTCATCCGAGTTCGCTCTTGTTTAGATGACTCGGTGATTCACCTAAACATTGGTTTGATTCCGCGTGCGAGTGGATGCATTCCAATGCTTGGGTGCGATTTGTCGCCTCGTTAACCTGCTCCGTTGCGTATAGCTTGGCTTCAGCGTTGGCGAGCTAACGGTCTTGTTTGGATACGTCGCCCGGTGGTCCGTTTGTTAAATCGGCGTCGAGCTGTGCTAAGGGACCTATAGGCAATTTTATACGCCTACAGATACCCCCTCCAAAGTATTTCAGTCTCATTCTTTTATAGAAGAGTCTGGAATACTTTGGATGTGATTGTCCCAACCTTCAGTCGGTGTAACGGGACTCTGGAATGACTTCTGTTCTGGATTCCTTCAATTCCTTCAGGCTATTCAGTGCTTTGTAGAATGCCTGTAGGGGTTCCGGTGCTGCATTTATTGTCTGACCGTTGTTGGAATTTGAACTTGAAGTCGATTCTTGATTTCTTGACTTTTTGGCTCGAGTTTGCTGCTTCAACACAGAACTTATCATCGATTGACTGCGTTGAATCTTCATCTATAACGCGTTGTCTGGCGTTTGAGCTTCATTGCGACGCGTTGTCCGGCGTCCAGGCTTCATTATGATGCACTGTTCGGCATTTGACACAGTTTATACTCGTACGTCTGCTGGAGTACACACGGTTTAAGCTCTTAAGGAATTGGAGCATGGATCTTATCCCAAGGTCGTTGGATGCTCGAGTCACGAGACCAACTCATAAAGTTGATGCGTCAATGACTCGCATATTTATAGGATTTTTGGCAAATCCTCAGCCATCAACGGGTTTGATGCGCCTTTACCGACTACCGTTTGAGTCGGGCTAGCATGCGGATTGTTTTAAGTCCGTTCCGCATGTGACGTTATGCTAAAAGAGTTAACTCTTTTAGTGCTACGATATTGAATACGTAGACTTCGTCTTTCTCCTGTGAAAAGACTAAACAGCAACGTGTATCAGACGTTGACTTAGGATTTTTGGCAAATCCTCAGCCCTCAACGGATTTGTCATGCTTTTACCGATTACCGTTTGAATCGGGCTTACATGCGGATTGTCTTAAGTCCGTTCCGCATGTGACGTTGTGCTAAAGGAATGAACTCCCTTAGACTTGATGCTACGACTTCGAATACGTAGACTTCGTCTTTCTCACGGGAATAGACTACCCGGCGACGCGTGTTAGGCGCTGACTTTAGGATTTTTGGCTAACCCCAAGCCTTTAACGGATTTGATTAACCTTTACCGACTACCGTTTGAGTCGGGCTAGCATGCGAATTGTCTAAATCCGTTCCGCATGTAACGTTGTGCTTAGAGACTGAATCCTCTAAGACTTGTTGCTATGACTTTGAATACATAGACTTCGCCGTTGTCATGGGAATAGGCTACCCAGCAACGTGTATTAAACGTTGACTTATCCCTCCTTAGGCTTCGGGATAAAATACCCCAGAATCGAACTCTGGTGTCTTTTTCTACGGGGAAAGACTAAACCGGCGACGCGTGTTAGGCGTCGGCATATCCTTTCTTAGGATTCAGGATGAAATTCCCCATGCGTGTAAGGCATGGATTTTGGTGTTATTAATAACAACCTGTCACAATGTTGAATATGTGAACGGGTGTTCTTTTTAAACGGTTAAGAACTGACCGGCAGCGCGTGTCAGGCGCAGACTTATCCTTGCTTAGGTTTCAGGATAGAATACCCCAGAATCGAACTCTGGTGTCTTTTTGTGCAGAAAAAAGACTAAACCGGCAGCGCGTGTTAGGCGCAGACTTATCCCTGCTTAGGATTCGGGATAAACTTCCTAGGATGAATCCTGAATTCTTCGAAAAGGATTGGTATGGGGAAGGAAGAATTTTATATTCTATTCCCCGAACAAAGAAGGAAAGGAGACTCGAGGTGGGATCTCCACCCCCAGAATCCGGAAAGGTGAAACTAAGAGTGGGATCTCCACTCCGAGAATCAAAAAGATTCGGATAACCCTAACTGTCGGAAGGTTTGATTATCGAACTAAAGATGAATTTCTCGTTTATCGAGAATGAATCGTGGTTTTGGTCCTAACTGTAGGAAGGTTTGACCAAGTGGGAGGTTTGAGGTGACCCTAACTGTAGGAAGGTTTGATCACTCGATTTGAAAGTGGACCTCTCGTTCATTGGAGGAATCGAGAGGGGTTTTTGGTTTTGGTCCTAACTGTAGAAAGGTTTGACCGAATGGAAGGTTTAAGACGATCCTAACTGTAGGAAGGTTTGATCGCTTGATTTGTGGACCTCTCGTTCATTGGGAGAATCGAGAGGGGATTTTGACTGTGGTCCTAACTGTAAGAAGGTTTGACCAATCAGGAACTTTACGTCCAGACTCTAACAGAGAGAGTGTTGAGTGCACAGACACAGTGAGAACTTGAATGGGAGTCCTTATTCATTACATTGCTGTGGTTTTGGGAACTTCCCGTTACATAAATCGTCCACCCCCAGTTTCCTCTGCGGAACTGGTTCGGACATTATTATCAGTTAACTAACCGGGTTATCCTTAAGAATATTAGCTTAATATTCTCCAGGAACTTCCCGTCAAAAGTGGGGAAACAGTTTAGACTCATATACCTATTGGAGTATCAGGGAGTAGTTTAACCTCTTATACCGGTCGGAGGATTGAGAAACAGTTTATACTCGTATACTCTTTGGAGTGTCAGGAAGCAGTTTATACTCTTATACCGGTCGGAGTTTTGCCGTTTTTATTTGGCTTACCTTAGCGTTATAACGCCGGCTTCGACCAAGGTCTGAATGCTATTCCTGAGAGCAAAGCAATCCTTGGTGGGATGAACAACCCTTCTGTGGTATGCACAGTACTTTGGGTCCGTAGTGTTATCAGCTTCCTCCTGATTCGTGATAGGTGGTAGCTTGATCTTGTTGCCTTCGAGGAGCGATTCGAAGATGGTTGGAACGTCTTCGTCCTTGAAGGAATACTCTCTCTGGAGTCTCGGACCCGAAGTCTTCTGCTGCCTTCGGGATTGCTGTTGTGACGCTTGATTAGCACCACCAGCAGCTGCAGGTGCTTTGCCCTTACCACGGGAAGCGAAGTTTGAGTCCAGCAGATTAACCGTCGGTTGGTTCCTTTCGGCCTTCTTCCTTTTAAGGAAGCGTTCGGCTTGTTCACCGCGCACCTTCAGATCCTTCCAAGTGTCAGACGGTGCTGTCCCCATTGCCTCCAATACGTCCAATGCGAGGTTGTTGTGGCAAGTCTGGAGAATGAATTCCTCGGTGATCGGGTCCCGGCAATTCATCGCCTTGTTCCGGAACCTTTTGACGAAGGTGTCGACTAACTCCCCGTCTTTTTGTTTCTCGTCGAGCAACGATCCGATAGAGATCTCGGTGTCGTCGTCGAAGAAATTTGCAAGGAACTTCGTCTCCATGTCATCCCAGCTGTTCACGCTTCCTGGCTTGAGGCGACGATACCAATCGAAGGCAGCTCCGCGAAGAGTGCCGACGAATGACCGCACCATCAGAGGCTCGTTCCCAGAGATAGCACCCAGGTGCGATTTGAAATAAATCAAATGCTGGGTGGGGGAACCCCTTCCATCGAACGGCGTGAAGTTGATTAGACTAAACTTCGCCGGATAGGGGATTGATTCCCATTCCCTCGGGTATGGACAAGGAATGCCCGTTTTCTTTACCTCTTGAGCAGACAGCAACGTATTGATTTTACTCTCGAGGCTTTTGATCTTCAAGTCTTCACTTGTATCCCCGTTGGCATCCTCACTACCACCCCCTGCATTGATGGGAGGGTTATTGGCATTGTGAGCTTCATCCCCATCCGCGTGCTCCTTTTCCTGAGCAACCTGGTTACGGTGGCTTGGTTCACCTTGTTGGTTCCTGAATGCTTGGATTTGCTGTTCATGCATCTCTCTCATCTGCTGCATGGCCGTCTCCATCTCGAATTTAAAACTTTCTTTCTGCTTAGCCAAAGCGTCTTCAAGCATTTTGGCCATTTCTTCCGCGCCTATCATGAATGACTCGCGGGGTTGTCCTTCGCTGGACACTGTATTGTCCGATGCGACAGCAGAGCAGGAATCCGATTCTTCATCTTCCGAAGGCAATCTTATCCGAACCCTACCATAAGTTCCTCGTGCGATGGCTCCGGACTGCAGACGGGTTACACGCCGGGACGCTTCCAGAAACGATTTGAGATCAATCTGTGTCGATGTCTCTTTGCTGGTCATGTTGGCGGTGACCTTCGGAAATTCTCCATCCTTAACCACTGTTCTTCTTTGCCGGAAGCGCCTATGCCTTGGTTTTGGCGTTTCGGTGCCGAGCCTTTCGAACACTGAAATTCTCTCGGGGACTCCCTTGATGCAGTTGCATTGAGACAGTACTACCCGAATGAGCTTGGCACATGGGCACTGAGTTTCGAGCCCTTGAGGGCTTCTTTTTCTTGTTTTGTTCGTACCCCCAGCACGATAGTACAACTCGTCCATTTGATCGGAGTAACCTATCGCGTGTTGGCATGATTTCCCAGGTATAACGTTATCATCCTCGGATGACAACGTTTCCTTCTGAGAGCAAACTGCCTTATTTGGACTTCCGAGAGTCACTCGCCTCGAAACACGCCTTTGTAGACATGAATTCTCAGCGGGCTCCCGAACTTCGATGCGCAAGGTAGTGCGCTTGGGTGCCGTAAACTCTTTGTCATGTTGAGGGTTGTGTCGACCCCCAGCATGTTGATTAGTTCGGAGCCTCTTCATCGGGCCCGAGCGTTCATGGACTTCGTTGCGCTCGTCGGGAATTGGACCGAGGCGCTCCAAGATTGACCTCCTTCCTCGGGATGGTTCGGGAGGTTGAACTCGTTTTGAAGGCTGTAAAGGTCGATCCTCGGCCTGACTCACCACTTTGGACTTTGGCCTCCATATTTTGTGAGTTAGTGGTGATTTCTTGGCTACTCCATTCTGCCACCTTCTACGGGCTTCTTGAACTTGAGCTCGTGCTTGTGCTGAGAGTGCGCGGCGCTTCTGAATGCGATCCTCCAGCGTTGAACGGTTCCGTTTGACACGGATCCATTCGTTCGTTGGTGGCTTGGAGGAGTTGCCATTCATTGGTTGTTGAGGTCGTTCGCCTCTTCTGTTCTTCAGATCCGTGTTGTAACGGATCCCGTCCACAGATTCCATTGCCTTTGCGATTTGTTTCGCAAGGCGCTGACGTTGCCTTTGGCGGGCTCTCTTTGAGAGAGTCACTACGCCCTCGGCAACGGAAGATTCGGCCAGAGCAGATCTGACCTGGTTGGAAGGAGAGATCTCACCCGATGCAGCTTCGGCATCAAACGGGGCGAGATCTTCGTTGGCAGCTTCAACTTCTTCGTACCAACGAAGTTTTCTCTTGGAAGAGAGCTTTGGAGACTTGGACTTGCGAGGGGAGGTGGATTCGGACGAGGATGACAGATACTCCTCGAACTTTTGTTGGTCGAATTCGTACTCGACCTCCTCCTCGACCGGGATCGGGATCCGCGGCTGCGACGCGACAGCTTCGGCAGTAAAGCTGTTGGCTCCCACTGTGGTCGCCAGATTGTTCGCGGGAAAAATCGTAGCTTTCTTCATTGTTGATATCATTGCTATCTCAGTTAACAACTTTATGCGTTACAAAGATCCGGTCTTTTTATAAGATCCGGTTACAATGAAAAATCAAAGAAAACAAAGTAAAGATTACAATTTTCCTTATTTGTCGAACTAATCGCGAGCTCCTGTTTTGCGGTCGCTCGCTTTGGTGGGTTCTTTGCCTGCGCCGGGGTTATTTGCCGTGGACCACCGCGTGATCTCGATCCGGTCGGATCTACACGATATGACGGGTAATATTCCACCAAGGGAATAATAGCCGGGAGGGATTGTTTCACCAAGGAAACAACCGCTCGAATCTCGGGATCTAAGAACCAAGCTTAGATCCGGAGTGTGATCGTGTAGATCTCAAATCCAATCCTCTCGAACTCCTGCCTTATTTGGCGTTGGTGATCGCCGAGCACCGGATCTGAAAGTCCAAGTCTCCAAGCCTTCAAAGTTGTGATCTTTTTTAGATCTGAGTCTTCAATCCAGCAGGGCTTCGCCTCTCTCCAAAATTTCCAACCTCTGAAACAAATGAGCACAAGGCCTATTTATATGGAATTGAGGATTATCGGTCGGCGAGCAGCGATGACCAGATCTCCTTCCTTGAAGCTTCTCTGTCGGACTCTTTTGTTAAAGGCCCTAGATATTCGGGCTTGATAAAACTCAATTTGTTGTTGAGCTTCCTTTCGGCCGAGTCCCCGGGTGTTTGTCCGTTTCGTCCTTTGTTTCCGGTTCTGGTTCTCTTGTGTGGTTGATTGACTTGGCAACGACTCTTTGACTTGATTCCAGATTTGGCAGTGAGTCGGGTTCCTGATATGGCAGTAAACCAACTTCTGAATTTGAGTCCGGAATTGATGTTGATTTGATCGTGATTCATCCGAGTTCGCTCTTGTTTAGATGACTCGGTGATTCACCTAAACATTGGTTTGATTCCGCGTGCGAGTGGATGCATTCCAATGCTTGGGTGCGATTTGTCGCCTCGTTAACCTGCTCCGTTGCGTATAGCTTGGCTTCAGCGTTGGCGAGCTAACGGTCTTGTTTGGATACGTCGCCCGGTGGTCCGTTTGTTAAATCGGCGTCGAGCTGTGCTAAGGGACCTATAGGCAATTTTATACGCCTACAGTCTTCACTTCTCTAAGCGGAATCGCTCCAGCCCACTTTGAAAAGTAATCCGTGATTGCGAGGATGAATCGATCACCTTTGACTGAAGGGGGAAAAATAGGACCGACAATGTCCATGCCCCATGTCTCAAACGGCCATGACGTGGTTGACGTGTGCAACTACTCTGGTGGTTGGTGCATGTAATTTGCATGTATTTGACAAGCATGACACTCTCAGGCGTATTCAATTACAACACGAACCATTGTTGGCCAAAAATATTCCATTCTCCTGATACGATCATACAGTTTGGGACCGGGCTGATGCGCACCACATTCTCCTTCGTGTGCTTCCTTAAGAACTTCTTCCGCTTCGTTGTTCGAAAGGCATCGGAGTAACAAACCATCGTACCCTCTACGGTATAGTGTATGGGTCTCGGTATTATAGAAGAATCTTGGTGCTCTTCGGCGAATTAATTCCCTTTCCTTTACATCCTCTGGCAAAATACCATATTGAATGTAGTCAATGATAGGAAAACGCCAATCTCGGGATTCAGACCCAAGTTGAGTTGAATTCATCTCCTTGGCGTTTATGTTTCCGTCATCTTCCTCTTCAATATCCATATCGTATATGGGTATGCAGAGCTGATGCGTCCTTACTATGACTAACAGTTCAGTTTCGGGAGGTTGCGCAAGTGATACCGCTAGTGCTGCCAGTGCATCCGCATAAGCATTCTGGAGACGAGGGATATATTCAATAAAGAATTCTTCAAAAGAATCTACCATTTTGATGGCCTCCTGGTGGTACGAGATCAGGTCTTGGTTCCTGACTTTATACTCTCCACGGACTTGGTTGACTACCAATTGAGAATCCCCAAAAGCTTCGAGATATTCGACCCCAGCTCCTTGACGAAACTGAGTCCAATGAGAAGCGCATTGTACTCGACTACGTTATTGGAACACGGACTAGTCAGTGAATAAGCCCTAGGCATCACATGCTTCCCCGAGGAAATTAAAACAACTCCAACTCCAGAGGAGACTGTAGAACATATGAGGGTTATTGCCCTATTAACTGCCCTCAAAGCTCCATCGAAGTATAATTGACATACTTGTTGGTGCGACGTAGTGTTAACCTCGTGGGTTTCATCCGGCAAGTCATCATATACTTCTGCCGTATCCGTTGTCGGGTTTGTCTCCAAAAGATCGCAAATCGCTTGTCCTTTGATCGACTTCTGTTGTTTGAAGTGCAAATCATACTGGGACAAGAGAAGGGCCCATTTCGCTAATCGCTAATTCACAGAGGCCGGTTGCGTCATAAATACCGCACTGGATTAATGTTGGAAATAACGTAAATCGTCTATCCAACCAAGTAATGCCGCATCTTTTGCATTGTGAATACCAATGCGAGGCATTCTTTCTCAATCATCGGATATCGAGACTCGGCACCTATCAAGGTCCGACTTAGGTAATAGACTGCCTGCTCGTGACCATTATCATCGTCTTGTGCTAGTAAAGCACTTATCGAGTGGTTCATCGCCTTGAGGTAATCAAGAACGGGCTACCTGATTTTGGTGCAACGAGAATAGGAGGATTCGTCAGATATGTTTTGATGTCTTCAAATGCTTTTTGGCAGGCGTCGTCCCAAATAAAGGACACCCCTTTCTTGTTCAGTTTAGAGAATGGTTGGCACTTCCCAGAAAGGCTTGAGATGAACCGCCGGATGTAAGCTAGCCGCCCTTACAATCCTCTGAACTCTCTCAGATTTCTAGGGGGTTGCAGTTCATGTATCGCCTTCACCCTGTCAGGATCGATATGTATACCTTTAGTGGTGACGACGAATCAAAGGAATTTTCCGCTGGACATTCCAAGGAAGGATTTAGTGGGGTTCATCTTCAATTGATGACTCCGCATGAGATCGAACATCGTCTTCAAGTCCTTGATGTGATCTTATTTGTTGCGGCTTTTTACAACCAAATCATCAACGTAGCATTCGACTGTCTTCCTGAGATGTTCTTGGAAAATCTTAGTCATGGATCGCTGGTACGTGGCGCCTGCATTCTTTAGACCGAAAGGCATCACGGTGTAGCAAAAGATACCGAGGGGCGTTCTGAACGCTGTATGCTTCTCGTCATCTGGGTGCATCTTGATTTGGTTATATCCTGAAAAACCATCCATAAAAGACATTCTCTCAAATCCACATGTATTGTCGATAATGACATCTGTGATTAGGAGAGAAAAGTCGTCTTTTGGACATGCCGTATTCAAGTCCCTGAAGTCGATGCAAATCCTGATTTTACCGTTCTTCTTCATGACAGGAACAATATTGGCTAACCAGTCTGGATGTTGCTCCTCTCGGATAAATCCTGATTCGATAAATTTTTTAACCTCTGCCTCAATGGCTTCCATAATCTGCGGACGAAACCGTCTTTGCTGTTGTTTGACAGGTTTAGCATCCGGCTTGATATCAAGGCGGTGCATTGCCACGTTGGGGTCGAGCCCGGGCATATCTTCATAGTTCCACGCGAAGACTTCAATATATTCCCTGATGAGAGTAATTAATTCTTCCTTCTCATTTGGGGGAAGACTATCGCTGATGAATATAGGCTTTGGGTTGGCCTCATCACCCATGTTAACCTGGACTATTTTATCTTCAGTGAGGGGTTCTCTCTGTTGGAACCTATCACCATACTGCATGTTCAGGTGATGAACCCACGGGTCTTCCCATGTTGGCATTTGATCGTCGTCTTCAATTGTGGCTGGATCAGCTGTAGTCATGTTTGCCATTAGGGCTTTGAAAGATTCCCCCAGACTTGTATCAGAATCTCATTCCGAGGCATTTGATGAATTTCCACTTTTGTATTGGTCGGATGATTGGTTATTGATTAACCAGTAACATTCGTCTTCTGAAGAAGATTCATACCCTAACCCTCGTCCGTATTTATAATAATCATCGGATTTCCCTTTTGGTACATATGTCGCTTTGGCTGGAGTACGAGGACCTCGACCGAAGTATAGACCTTCTCCGAGTGTGAAATCATACCCCTGCTTTTCCATGAGCTTGCGCGCTTCCGGACTATACTTAGATAAATGCTGACCAAGTTTGTCATTATCCTCATCTTCCCTTAAGAAATGATCTGGTAATAGAGAGATTTTTCCTTTACCATAAATTACTTCTTTTGCGCCTCTTATTTTGTTCGGGACGACCAGGGTTGTTCCAAAAGAATGCTGGAGGCGTTCCTTTGTTACATAGGACGATCGAAGCGGCATATACAAATCAGGATTATCATACAACTCTTTTATCACATCATCAAGAGACAGGGAGTACTCTAAATCGTTATTTATTTCATTATTGGCAAGTTGCCAGTTAAAACTGCCCTCTGACGATTGTTCATCGTCAAGGTTGATTACCAATGGTACAATGTCGTTTAAAACATAACCTCCATTGTAATCAAATCTGGTTTCGGTATCAGCTTCTTCTCCGCTGTCCGTGCCATGGGCCGATGATTCAGTATTGGATTCGTTACCATAGAGGAGAGAATCAGTGAAATAATTCTCATACCCTTTTAATGGTTGCTTATCCGTGACCACCGTCCTAACCTTATTATCAGTGTCGACATATTTCAAACACTGATGGAGAGTGGAGGGGATTATAACGTTACTATGGATCCAAGGCCGACCCAATAGTAAGTTATATGAAGTCTCGGCATCGATCACATAACATGTGACTTCTGTCTTCAAATCTCCCATTTGACACTTTATCCGGATTTTACCTAAAGGTCTTGACCCGCTGGTATTGAACCCGTAGATAACAGTGCATGTGGACGCCAACTTGCTAACTGGAATACCAAGGAAGTGCATCAAGCGAAGCGGCATAATACTCACAGCAGAACCCGGATCCACTTGGATTCGGTTGACTTTGCTGGAGTCAATGTACCCGATGAAATATAGCGGTCGATCGTGGTTCGAATTCTTCGTCTGCATATCCTCTTTGGTGAAAGTAATGCAGGGAAGTTTCTTAGTCGCTATATTGCATTGTTGACTCAGCGGTTCTGGCTCTTCAGGCACCGGTTTGATTTGAGTCAGAAACACCTCTGAATTGGTCAAAGCTTCTTGCAAGGCCTTCCTAGTTTCCTTGGACAACCGTAGCAACTCATACAGCGTTATCCGTGCTGGAATGTTGGCTAGTTGAGCCATTATATCAAAGACTTGCGGAGTCTTCGAGCTTTCCGGTTTGTCTCTTCCAATCGGGCGACTGAAACGAGACTGCTTCGGATTCTGAACCTCCTGGGGATTCTTCTCTTTCGGTTTATCCACCGGCTGTCTTCGAGCCTCTTCGCCCGGTGTAGGACTCGTAATTACCCCCATCTCCGTGAGAGTTTTGGCTGGTCACCGTTTATTCACCCCTTGCTCACTAGGTGGTGGATAATTGTAGTGATATTCATTTACGCTTCTAGTGGCGAAGACTTCTTGTTCTTCTTTGGAGAGCGGGAAAGTAGGAGCTTCATCGCCATCCTCCTCAAAGATTGTAGATGTAGCATTGCAGGACTTGCCTTTGCCCTTTCTTCTCGAGGAAGTCGCCCACTGTTCGTCTTCAATGAGATCGGGATGAACCCATAGGATTTCGCCGTTTGGGGTTGTGTGTGATACAAGTCCTTTTTGGCGCTGTCTATGTGGGTCATCGTTCACTGTCTTCATTCCTACTTTGGTGATGCGCTCTGGTTTGAACCATGTTGTGGGCACCGATCCAAAGCTGATTGACACCGCATTTGCTCCAACATTCTTGGACGGCTTCGGGGTTATGACGCCTACATTAATTAGCGCCTGGATATTGTCCTTAAGGTGGTAGCACGACTTGGTAGGGTGATGGACCTCTCTATGGTATGCACAATACTTCAGATCCGTCACTTTGCTAGCCCCTTCTTGATCCACGATCGCTGGCAGCTGGATTTTGTTATTCTCCAACAAGTACTTAAAGATGCCGGGAACTTCGTCATCCTTGAAGGAGTACACTTTGGGAAATCTTGGCTCTGAAGACTTCTGCTTCTGAGGCCGTTGTTGCCATTGTGACTGCGATTGTTGTGGCGCTCGTTGCTGCTGCCGCTGTTGTTGTTGCTGAGGTTGCAATTGAAAAGTTTGATTAGCATCAACTGCATTAGCATGTGCCTTACCTTTCCCCCGTGGGACAAAATTATGTTGCGGAGCATTCGTCGCCTGTTGGCCTCTTTCCGCCTTCTTCCTTCTGAGGAATCGCTCAGCTTGCTCTCCTTGGACCTTCAAATCCTTCTAGGTTTTGGACGGTGTTGTCCCCATTGCTTCCAACACATCCAGTGCGAGGTTGTTGTGACAAGTCTGGAGAATGAACTCCTCAGTGATCGGGTCCCGACAGTTCATTGCCTTGTTCCGGAACCTTTTGACGAAGGTGTCAACCAATTCCCCGTCTTTTTGTTTCTCGTCAAGTAACGACCCGATGGATATCTCGGTGTCGTCTTCAAAGAAGTTAGCGAGGAGTTTAGTCTCCATGTCGTCCCAACTATTCACGCTTCCTGGCTTGAGGCGACGATACCAATCGAAGGTGGCTCCATGAAGAGTGCCAACGAAGGATCGTACCATCAGAGGTTCATTACCAGAGATAACCCCCAGGTGCGATTTGAAGTAAATCAAATGCTGAGTGGGTGAACCCATCCCATTAAACGGCGTGAAGTTAATTAGATTGAACTTCACCGGATATGGGATTGATTCCCATTCTCTTGGGTATGGACAAGGAATGCATGTTTTCTTCATCTCTTGAGCGGAAATCAATGTATTGATTTTGCTCTCGAGGTTTTTGATCTTCAAATTTTCACCTGTGTTTTCACTAGCATTCTCATTACCACCCCCTGCATTGACGGTGGTCGCCTTGTTGGTTCGTCAATGCTTGGATTTGTTGGTCATGCATTTCTCTCATGTTCTGCATGGCCATCTGCATTTCAAACCTGAAGGCCTCCTGTTGTTTAGCCATGGCCTCTTCAAGCATCTTTGCCACTTGTTCCGTACTTATCATAAGTGCCTCGCGGGGTTGTCCCTCGCTGGATACTGTATTATCTGATACGACCGCGGAGCCGGCATCAGATTCTTCATCTTCTGAAGGTAGTCTTGTCCGAACCCTACCATAAGTTGCTCGTTTGATGGTTCCGGACTGCAGACGGGTTATACGCCGGGGCGCTTTCAGAATCAACTCGAGATTATCCTGTGTCGATGTCCCCTTGCTGGTCATATTGGTGGTGACCCTCAGAAATTCTCCATCTTCGACTACTCTTCTTCTTCATCGGAAACGCCTAGGTCTTGGTTCTGGCGTTTCGGCACTGAGCCTTTCGAAAACCGAAACTCTTTCAGGGACCGCCTTGATGCAGTTGCACTCAGACAATACTGCCCGAATGAGTTTGGAATAGGGGCATTGAGTTTCCATTCCTCGGGGACTCCTCTTCCTGGTTTTACTCGTACCCCCAACACGATAGTACAATTCGTCAGCTTGACCTATCATGTGTTGGCACGACTTCTCAGGTATAACATTATCGTCAGCAGATGATAATGTTTCCTTCTGAGGGTGAACTGCCTTCTTTGGGCCTTCAAGAGTCACGCGCCTCGAAACATGCCTTTTTGGGCGTGAGTTCTCAGCGGGCTCCTGGACTTCGATGCGCAAATTAGCATGCGTAGATACCGTGAACTCCTTGTCATGTTGAAGGCGGCGGCGACCCCCAGCATGTTGAGTCGTTCGGGGCTTCTTCATCGGGCCCAAACGTTCTTGGACTGGAGCTTTGCCTCTCTCGTCGGGATTTGGACCGAGGCGCTCCAAGACTGACTTTCTCCTTCGGGATGATTCCGCGGGATCTCCTGGAGAAGCTATTGGAATTACCGGCGACTTTGGTCGACTCGCCGGAGGTTGAACCTGCTTCGAAGGATGCACTGATTGTGCCTTAGTCTGAATCGCCGCTTCAGACTTCGGCCTCCAGACTTGGTGGGTTGGTGGCGGCTTCTTGGCCACTTCCTTCTGTAGCCTTCTACGGGCTTTCTGGATTTGAGCCCGTGCTTGCGCTGATAGTGCGCGGCGCTTGTGAATGCGCTCCTTAAGTGTCGAACGGTTCCGTTTGACACGGACCCATTCGTTCGTTGGCGGCTTGGAGGAGTCGCCATTCATCGGTGGTTGAGGTTGTTTGCCTCTCCTGTTCTTCAGATCCACGTGATAGCAGACTCCGTCGGTGGACTCCATCGCCTTTGCGAGTTGCCGCGCCAGGCGTTGACGTCGCCTCTGGCGGGCTCTCTTCGAGATAGTGACAACGCCTTCAACAGTGTTGGAGGTCGGCGGAACTTCACCCGACGCAACTTTGGCGTCGGCTGGGGTAAGAGCTTCATTGGCGTTCTGAACTTCTTCAAACCAACGAACTTTTCTCCTGGAGGAGAACTTCTTGGACTTGCGAGGGGAGGTGGATCCGGACGAGGATGACAGATACTCCTCGAACTTCTGTTGGTCGAATGCGTCCTCGGCCTCCTCTTCGACCGGGATTGAGATCCGCGGCTGCGACGCGACGATCTCAGCAGCGAGATCGGTGGCTCCCACTGTGGTCGCCAGATTGTTCGCGGGAAAAAATGTCTTCTTCATTGATTCCTTCGATTACAAAAATCCGGTCTTTTTATAAGATCCGGTTACAACGAGATCAAAAAAAGAAATAAAAATTACAACTTTCCTTGAACGAATCGCGAGCTCCTGTTTTGCGGTCACTCGCTTTTGTGGGTTCTTCGCTTGCGCCAGGGTTAATCCGTGGACCACCGCGCAATCTAGATTCGGTCGGATCTACACGATATAACGGGTATTATCTCACGAAGGAAATAACAGCCGGGGGGTACTACTTCACCAAGGAAATAGTAGCCTTCTCGGGATCAAAGGCCAAGCTTTGATCCGGAGGATAATCGCGTAGATCTCAGATCTGATCCCTCTCGAACTCCTATCTCTTTTGACGTGGACGATCGCCGAGCACCGGATCTAAAAGAGCAAGTCTTCAAAGCTTCAAATCTCCAAGGTTCAGATCTCACTTCAGCAGAGCTTCGCCGTCAAAAATTCCAACCCTTCACAAATGAGCCCTCAAGTCCTATTTATAGGCACTCAGATCTGTGCCTTGGCACAGATCTGGCCGGCCACCAATTGGTGGCTCGGTTTTGGCCGAGTCCTCCAGGTGTTGTGCCGTGTTGTCCGTTGTCCGGTTTTATGGTTTCGTGATTTATCCAAGTTTTACTGTTGATCTGGACTCTGATTTGGTGTTCGGATCCTGATTTGGCAGTAAATCCGCCTTGTCGTTTGAGTTCGAATCCGTTCTATGGTTGGATGACTCGTTGACTCCCCGAACCGTTGGCTTGATTCCGCACGTGAATGGATGCATTCGGTTGCTTGCGTGGAATTCGTTAACCTCGTCGCCTCGTTAATCCGCTTCGTTACGTGTCGCTTGGCTTCGGTGTTACACACTGACGCTCGTGTTTAGATACGTCACCCGATGGTTCGTCGGTTTATGTCGAGCTGTGCTAAGGGACCTATAAGCAGTTTTATACGCCTACACTCTTCGTCACACAAATGCTTATTGAACATCAAAATATGAAAGACATCGTGTATGCTCGACATCGATGCTGGAAGGTATAATCTATAAGAAACAGCTCCAATGCACTCAATAATCCTAAAGGGACCAACATATCTCGGAGCAAGCTTCCCCCGTCTACCAAATCGCTGAACTCCCTTCATAAGTGATACTTTCAACATAACTATGCCTCCGACCTGAAATTCTAAGGGTTGTTTCCGACGATCTGCATAACTCTTTTGCCGACTCTGTGCAGCAAGAATGCGCTTCCGAATCAATGCTAACTTTTCAGTGGTCTTCCTAACTAGCTCCGGGCCAAGTAATAGACTATCCTCTGGCTGTGCCTAATATATAGGTGATCTGTAAGGCCTCCCGTACAAGGCTTCATACGGTGCCATCCCGATAGTAGCTTGATAACTATTATTATATACAAATTCAATCAATGGGATGTGATCCTCCCAGCTACCCTGAAAATCAATAACACATGCTCTCAGCATATCCTCTAATACCTGATTCACCATCTCGGTCTGACCATCTGTCTGGAGGTAAAATACACTGCTAAATAATAATTGGCTGCCAAAAGTATCCTAAAAACTCCTCCAGAAATGGGATTTAAAGACTAAGCCTCGATCTGATATAATCGTCTCTGGAACTCCATGCAATCTGACAATCTCTCGAATGAAAATCCTCGCATAGATGTCCGCCGTATAAGTTTTCCTCACAGGTAAGAAATGCGCCGACTTTGTCAATCTGTCTACTATCACCCAAATAGAAACATTTCCATTCTTTGATTTGGGCAACCCTACTATAAAATCCATGGAAATATTTACCTACCTTCACTCGGGAATGGGTAAAGGCTGTAGGGTTCCTGTAGGTCTCTGATATTCTGCCTTAACTTGCTGGCAGGTATAACACTTAACCACATAATCTGCAATCTCTCTGCGCATACCCCTCAACAAAAAAGCTTCTTCAGATCCTTGTACATCTTCGTTGTGCCTGGGTGCACTATATATGTGCTGTGATGTGCCTCATAAAAAAATTTCCTCTTCAGCTGTAGATTGTTCGGCATGACGATCTTGCCCTTCATCCAAAAGCCTTCATCTACTCCAATAGTCCAATAATCCTTGGGTTATTTGGAGGTCTCCCCCTTGTGGATTTGAATCAACAAATCCTCTAACTGAGCTCCGACTACTCTATCTCCCCAAGACAATTTACAGATAAAGCTCCTAAGAAAACACTGCTCCCACTAATCTCTGGCCTGAAATCATAATGACTGAGGGTATAAAGATCCCGATATAGTGAACACCTCAAAGCTGCTAGCCCGCAACGTTGCTTCCTGCTCAACGCGTCTGCTACCGTGTTCGCCTTTCCCGAATGATATTGTATAGCGAACTTATAATCCTTAATAAACTCTATCCATCATTGTTGCCTCTAGTTAAGTTCTTTTGGTGAGAAGAGGTACTTCAAACTCTGGTGATCTGTGAATAACTCAAACTGCACTCCGTAAAAATAACGCCTCCACACCTTCAGTGCAAATAATGTCTCAAATGCCTCTTGGCATTCTGTGGCCCAAATAAACTGTAGACCCTTCTTAGTAAGGCATGAAAGTGGCGTCACGATCTTCGAGAAGTCCTGAATAAACTTCTTATAATAGCCTGCCAGACCTAAGAAGCTACGAATCTCTGTAACTATCTTCGTTGGTTCCTAATCAAGTACGGCCTCCACATTAGCTGGGTCCATACTTGTTCCTGCAAAGTCTACAATGCCAACCTCAAATGTTGCTCTTGCTCTACCTCCGATCTCGAATTGATAAGAATATCATCGATAAAAACTATCACGAACTGGTCCAAGTATGAACGAAAAACCCGATTCATAAAATCCATGAATACTGCAGGTGCATTGGTCAGCCCAAATGGCATGACAAGTAACTCGAATGACTCATATTGAGTTAAGAAGGCGATCTTGGGAATATCCATCTCCCGAACCCGTAACTAATGATAACCAAAATGAATATCTATCTTCAAAAAACACTAAACCCCTTGCAACTGGTCGAATAAGTCATCGATCCTCGATAATGGGTACCTTTTTCGGATAGTGACCTTGTTCAACTCGCGATAATCAATGCATAATCACATACTCACGTTCTTCTTCTTCACAAAGAGGACCGGTGCTCCCCACGGAGAATGACTTTGTCGAATGAATCCCTGAGACAACAACTCATCTAGCTGGATCTGTAGCTCCCTCATCTCAGCAGGCGCCATACGGTAAGGAGCTCGGGAAATCGATGTGGTGGTTAGCTGTAACTCTATGCAGAACTCGACCTCTCTCACTGGAGATAATCCTGATATGTCCTGAAAGACATCCTGGAACTCTGAGACTACTCGCATCTTACTCAAACCTACGTCCTGATCCCAAAACATCACCTCCTTGACGTATGCCAGATATGACTCCACAAACTGGTTGCCCCTAGAGGTCGCTACCACTAACTCAGATCCATCAAAAGCTTGCAAACTGTCTGTCTTCACAAAACAGTCGATACTCACATGGTAGAAAGATAGCTAATCCATACCAAGGGTAACATCAAACTCAGACATACGCAATACGATTAGGTCTATCACATACTCGAAATCATCCAAGCTGACGATACATCTCCTACAAACACTCTCTAAAAGAGTCGTCTCCCCTAAAGGAGTAGATGTAGATAAAGGAAAATCTAATGACTGCACCACAAGCTAGAGACTAACCGAGAAATCATAGGAGATAAAAGAATGCGAAGTGCCAGAATCAAAAAGAATACGCACTGGAAATGAATTCACAAGGAAAGTACCTTCCACTACCGTTCCGCTCACGCCATGATCGTGAGGAACAACTGCATACACCCTACCAGTTGGTTATGCTGCATCACCTGGAATATATAGGACTATCTGTCCCTGCTAGATCTCCTAAATCGTTCGCACATATCCCTCAATCCTCAGGATTGCTGGAGGTGCCTCAATCCTCAACTGCTGACCCTGACCGCGATCCTGAGTGTGGTTTTGCTACTGCTACGGATTCCTACCCCGCTAGCCTACTACGGGTACGCTACGGTACTCTGCTGCTCTGTAGCGTGTTGCAATTGAAACAAGCTCTATGAAACTGGCACTACTGCTGCGCCCTCTGATCCTGATGATTGCCCTTCTTATGGGGACCCTACTGCTGTGGAAACTTATTCTGATGTTGGGTTCCTCCTGAGCCTATAAAAGGTCTCTTACCCTTACACTTATCTCCTAACCGTCCTAACATAGCATTTCCATCTTTACCCTTGATAAACATAGGTGTGTCTGTCTCCTGGGCTATGGCAGCATCTGCCACCTCTCGCACTGAACGGAATCTCTGAGATTCTAGATATCGATGCAAACCTAGACGAAGTCCCATCATGAACATTTGAGCCTGTCTCTCCTCGGTGTGCCACATGCTAGTAAGTCTAAGTAATGATATGAACTTACTCTCAAAATCCATCACCGACATGGCCCCCTGCTCCAATCGAGCTAAGTATAACTCCTTTCCGGCTTTCGCTGTAGCCAAAACATAGTGTTCATCGAAGAAATACACAAAATTCTCCCATGAGGCTGTCAACCTCTGCTCTGGAGTAAAACGAAGTTGATACCATTCTTCTGTATCACCCTTGAGGTTGAAAGCTGCTAGCCTTTGCTTCTGTACAGTATTCATATTAAGCATGTCCAGAATGTTGCTTACATCTTCCTTCCATTTGTGTGCCACAATGGAGTCCGTCGAACCATGAAACTTTGGAGCCTTCAACTTCTAGTACTTCTCTACCAAACGAAGCCATGCCTCCTGCTCAGCCACTCCATCATCAACTGAAAGTGGTGGTATGACTACCGGTGTCCTCTCTGGTATCTCCTCGTAAATTGGTGTTCCCTGCCGATCCTGACCTACTAACTACTCCTCAATAGCTACCATACGAGCTACTAACGGTGCTATGAGATCCACTAAGTACTACGGAGCCTGCTGTGGCTCGGGCTCACTATCAACTTGCTCAGCTCCTTGAGCACGAGTACATCGGCGTCCACGTCCTCTTCCTGACATCTATAATATAGGAGTAGAGCTTATTACGTAGTAAATAGAATCTCAAGCAGAAAAAGATATAACGTATACCAATAAGTAAATCGTATCACATATTACTCATAGCATGCCTTATTATTTAAAGAAAATAGTTCATCATAAAAAAATTATTTGTAATTTCTCGCGTATGTATATAATACGTCCTCACTCACACTAAGAATTCCTAGCAGACTGTATACATGATTCCTAAAAAACTCTATCCTAACTCCACAATATGACATAGGGATGATCCTAAGGATATTGGAACTAGAACTCTGATACCAACTATGACGTCCCAGGTTTCACGTGAGGCTGCAGTCCAAGGCAAACCCGGATTGTCAAACCTATCAAGCACCAAACACCATGCTACAACATATTTCACCATCACAATAACTATCTCTCAAGTGGAAACAACAAAATAGGTGAATGTACCAATAAGCAAATAAAAGAAATAGAACAACAGAAGCAAATAAGAGAATTGTCATCAATGAGCCCAACAAAAATAGAATAGAAGTATCGTTGAATAATTCAAGATCCCACAGAGAGAAATAGGAACGATCGAACAACCAAAGCAAAAATAGTGATAATAATAATAATAATAACATGCAAATGAAGTACTAATAATCTAAATACAATCTATCACTAGAATAAAATCATCAGAATAATTCAAGAAAACCATCCAAGTGTCAAGATTACGCAGCTAGCCAACAGGGTAATCCTCCAAGTATCCAAATCACACAACTAGATGGAATTAATACTTAAATACCTATAACTTGAGACGTAGTACATCGAGCGAAATAATCCAAACAAGGAAACCCTCATATATATACCTCAAGTCTCAAATTGTAGATAATTAATTATTAATCTCGATCTATGTATGAACAGAAATACAACTAGTCTACATCTCACAAAATCAACAAGTCCACCATAAGACACGTAAGCATATTATTCTTGTTTTACATGTTATTTGAATTGGGGAAGAATATCTTCATATATATAATCGGGTCCCCGTAAAGTCATCTGGGGACTGCCTTCAAGTCAAGTATTGGCCCTCTGGCCCATGTATATAACACTCACAACTGTACATGAAATATTGTGCACTAGCCATGGAGTTACCGTGGAACGACTTCTGTAAAACTATGAACATAACCGTGACCCACAACACGTCCGATCAAGAGTGCATCGTCTAGTCAATGCTATAATAATAATAATAATCAAGGAAACCTCATATCTGGATATCGATATCGAGGGAACTCGGGACTCCTCACATCGGGATATCGATGTCGAGCGAGTATAACCATGCTTTGAAACACGCTTATAAATCATACATTTAACAGAAGTCGTCTTCATGTACAGTCTCTCCTATTGGGTAACAACTAAGTGATAACACAACAAGCTTCCACACAGCTATTCATGTCAAGCAATCCCACGCATGTAATAATATATCACAGACTAATCCAATTAACCAATTACTAACAAATATAAATATTAAAATGACAAGTCAATAAGTAATAGGATCTTGCCTGCGAGACCAAGGGGTCAAATGATGAGCGGCGGGACCGATGCGGACGCGGTACGACGGATCCGAACGATTGAGTCATGACGGATCTGCTGGAGGTGGATCTGGACTGTGACGAGGACTACTGGGGCTGACCATAGGGAGTTTGACAGGGCTATAGGGCTACCTTCAGCGGGAGGAATCAACGATGACGTCGATGGCTAGGCGAGGGGCGGCGGGCGGCAGGCACAGCGGTTAAGGAGAGGAGTGGTCGGTGGTGGCTGTCAAAGGGAGGATACGGCGGTCAGCGAGATAGTGGTCGCGGAGGGAAACTCAGCGGGCGGGAGGAGCGGTGTAGGGAGAGTTCGACGGTGGCCTGGCCAATGGCGAGAAAGGGCAGGCCGAGTGGCTTGACCGCGGCTCAGGCTGGCAGCTGGCATGCGGAGATGTGAGGGCTGTCGCGGCTGAGGTGACGGAGGCTAGGGCGCGGGGGATTTTAGGCACAGCGGCATTGGCCGGAGGGGAGCTTGGCCTTGTCGGGCTTGGGCGTCGGGATTAGATTGATGGAGAGTGCGGCCCGGTACGGGGATTGAGGGCAGGTCGGCCGTCGTCGGTTTTAGCGTGGACAGCGGGTTTGCGGTTATGGTGGCTGGCAATGCGTGCCGCCGTTGGAGAGAGAAATGAAGTTAAGAGAGAGAGGATACGAGAGATTGGTGAGGCGGACGGCAGCGTTGTTTTTGCAGAGGAGAGCTGAGATGGAGAGGGCTTTTCACATTATATATATTTATATATTATTAGCGGTTTGGTGTTGTGTTTTTAAAACAAAATTTAATTGAAAAATAAATAGTTTATGGGTATTTTAAAAATTAAACTTAATTACGAGAACAATTACCTACAAATAAAAAACGTCACCCTGTTGTTGCTATTACAATAGTTGATACAACAACTGAAGAAATAATTACTATAAATTGCCCAAATGTTAAATAAAGAATAATTAATAAAACATATAATTACTTATTTTAAAATCAAAATAATTATGGATAATTATATACACAGTATAAAACATAATTAGTATCGTAATACGGACAGTGGTAATAGTAACAAGTAGAATATAATACACAAATTATTACAATAATACGTAATTAATAATACAACATATTATACGAAAATATACATTAATAATAATAATACCACGTATTATTCAAAATGATACGTATAGTATCGGTAACCAACAGAATAAATTTCCGAAATATTTACTGCACTAAATAAACTATAAATATCTAAAAACATTTAAATAATTATAAAACTTGGACTTTAAATCATTAGAAAATCTAGAAATCCGGGATAAGAACACAAATTACTCTTTTAAAAATCATAATATTAAATTATTAAAAAATACTAAAAAAATTTATTTTAACTAATATCGAAATTTCACGGGTCCTTACATTCTACCCCCCTTAAAACAAATTCCGCCCTCGGAATTAAACCCAAGGACAGAGATATGGAAAGAGAGGCTCAACCCAACGCATATAGAGAAGAATTCAAAATAAATTGCATATCCATAAGCAAAGGGGAATGTAAGACAAGAACAACACAAGATGAGATACAAGTTGTGACAACTAAGATATCGCTATCGCATCTCAGACTCGCAACAAAATCCAAGCAAATACTATGATACAAACATATTTAACTGTGTGAACTTGTTATACCGTACTTGTAAATATATAAGCAATCTAATCAATATAAAGTATAAGATAAGTAATAATATAGAATCAAAATAAATAGGTACAATATAAATAAACAATCATATACAGTGAATCATGCAAATAATATACAAGCTTTCATAGAAACAAAGCAGAAACATATTAAGTAAGAATAAAATCAAGTAAGAACAATAAATCTAAAGCAAACACAAAGTAAGTCAAATAAAATAGAAACAGACAGAAACATAACAACATAATGAGAAAAGTCGAAAATTCTAAAATACATAACAGTTTAAACAAAGCATAATAGCAGGGTATAACAATGGTTAATCAAAAATAAAAGAAATTTAATTATGAAAACACAATCAATACAGGTTCAACTAAAGATATTAAAAACATAATGTAAGATATAAAATCAAAAAATGAGTAAACGAGCGAAAAACGAACATGAACATGATCATATAACAAAATAGAATGATATAATAATAAGTATAAATCAAAGATAATAGGAAAGCAATCATAGAGCAATTAGAATAATAATACATACAAAATAAACACTAATAAAAAGAAAACATATTTAATTGATAGAATGATGAAAACTAGTCTGAAACATAGAAAGATACAAAGACAGTCAAATATAAAAAGCTAAACACAACTATTAAAACAATTATACAATCAGATAATTATGTAAAACAATATACAAAATTTAGCAGATAAATAATTCATTACACAAATATTAGGAATTTACAAATTGTATACACAAAAATTAGAATGCGACAAACAATATAATTATGTAAAAATAAGCAGCATAATATAAGTGGAATTTTAGAAGGTAATTGAACATAAACCGAAAGGATATGACATACAAAACAATTACAAAGTAGACAATCATGGAAAGACAAAGTGATGTGACACAACATATAAGAAAATGAATTATATGTAGTATATCATTTCAAAACAATAATAATTATAGTCGTATCACAGCAATAATTATCGAAAACACACACATTATATATCATTATGACTAAAAAATAAAGCAGACTAACATGAAAAAATGACAAAATAAAAAAAAAGTATTAGTATGAATAAGAAACTATATATAGAAAATAAGAAAGCAAAACATAAACAAACTAAGAAAGATGAAACGATTGATAAATTAAATCAAACAATGATGATACATGTAATTGGAAGTAAAGAATGAAAGGAAATATACTAAATGAAACTATTTTATACGTAATAAAACAAACTAGCAAGTTAATAATACACTTATAATATAATATACAATAGTAGACAATGATAATGGAAAATAACTGAAATATACTAAACACGAGAATAACGCAATGTACTACTAGAAAAGCACAAGATATAAAACAAGTATGCAGAACAATCATACATAAGGACAATAAACAGTATAATAAAGTATACAGAACATACATAATCATAATTGAAAATAACATTAAGAAATAAACATAGATAGAAACATATCAATACATATAGACAAACAAATAGAGGCAAATCATAATAATAATCAATAACAGAATAAAACGATACACAATAATTATTATCATACAAACAGTTACATAAAACAAAGTAAATAATATCAAATCATAGTCAGGTTCAAAGAAACAAAAATAAAATCAAAGTATAAAAATAAAAGATATAAAAGCAAAGGGATAAAAAAGATTCAGAAACATATGATGTGTATAACAAATATAATCATTATGTATAATAAGTGTTAAAACAAACACATACATAATAATAATCATATAAAAAGTCTGTATACTCATGGTACTAATCATGCTAACAAAAATAAATTATAATTGAAAGAGTTCACAAAATATTATATGATAAAATAGACATAAGAGTAAACATTTGATTCAAAATAAACAATAAACATATTATATAAAACATAATAAGAAGATCATAATTATATATTTGACAAATAATATGATAAATTAGAAGTATTAGTAATATTCATAAATATAAACAAGATACAACAATAATAATCATCACTATATAAAATCAATTTAGACATAGTAGTATATTGTATAATAGTCAAAAATCATATAAATACAATCAGTGTAATATACATAAATAGAATGTATAATACATAAAACATGAACTATGAAAGATAAAATAGATTTATAAACAAATGAAAACATACAATATAACATTGTATGTGATACATAAAATAATGTAATAAATAATATAGAATTCAATACAATCAAACGATATATAAGTCAAATCAAAGAACATATAATGTAAAAATAATAACATATAAAATAATGACCGGCACGGGGATAGAGGAGTTATACAAAGAGAAGGTAATCGTGAAGCGATGCGACAAGGACCGTGGAAACTCTGGAGTAAAAAATGATAAGATATTGATGAAATAAAATCTATCAAGAGAATAGAATAAGGGCTCAAGAATAGTCTCACGAATGAAATATGATATGCATCTAAACCGTCCACTATATTCTTACTAATGAGGACTCGGGACCATGACCTGCATGGGCCACCAAAAAAAACCTGTCACGCCCCGCTTCCCAAAATACCCGGGAATCGGAACGTGAACAAGCCCGCGACGTATTAGATTGAGAAGAAATATACACTACTATTTTTTTTCTTTTCTTCTCAATCCAATACGCTAAGCGTCTGGAAATAAATGCAATGCAAAGTCACAGGTCCCCGATCACAGATAGCAAGAATATAATAGACAAACTCAGAATAAAATAATACATATCACAAATGAGATAACATCCGAGACATAATATTCGGGTCAAACATACCCTTATACAAAACTATCTGAATGAAATACTGAAGAATATAAAAATACACTGGAATGACTAAGCTTCGGCTTCTTCTTCTGCTCCGTCTACAAGGCACTCCTGCTGAGAATCCTCTGACTCCTAGCGATCTCCTAGCTGAACCTGTTCTTCCTCTAAGTCTGACGTACACCAGAGAAAACAGGTGTACGTCAAGGTGCATGACACACGGCAAGATCCCACAGAGAGAAATAGGAACGATCGAACGACCAAAGCAAAAACAATGATAATAATAATAATAACATGCAAATGAAGTACTAATAATCTAAATACAATCTATCACTAGAATAAAATCATCAGAAGAATTCATGAAAACCATCCAAGTGTCAAGATCACGCAGCTAGCCAACAGGGTAATCATCCAAGTATCCAAATCACACAATTAGATGGAATTAATACTTAAATACCTATAACTTGAGACGTAGTATGTCGAATGAAATAATCCAAACAAGGAAACCCTCATATATATACCTTAAGTCTCAAATTGTAGATAATTAATTATTAATCCTGATCTATGTATGAACAGAAATACAACTAGTCTACATCTCACAAAATTAACAAGTCCACCATAAGACACACAAGCATATTATTCTTGTTTTACATGTTATTTGAATTGGGGAAGAATATCTTCATAAATATAATCGGGTCCCCATAAAGTCGTCCGGGGGCTGCCTTCAAGTCAAGTATTGGCCTTCTCGCCCATGTATATAACACTCACGATATCACGATAACAGGAAAGCGTTGTGCCCGTTTATATACATGTTATATTCTCCGTCCAATTACCCTTTATAACCACATGTTTGTCATATTAATTATGTAACTGTACATGAAATATTATACACTAGCCACAGAGTTACCGTGGAACGACTTCTGTAAAACTATGAAAATAACCGTGACTCGTAACACGTCCGATTAAGAGTGCATCGTCTAGTCAATGCTATAATAATAATAATAATAATAATCAAGGAAACCTTATACCGGGATATCGATATCGAGGGAACTCGGGACTCCTCACATCGGGATATCGATGTCGAGCGAGTATAGCCATGCTTTGAAACACGCTTATAAATCATACTTTCACATCGGGATATCGATGTCGAGCGAGTATAGCCATGCTTTGAAACACGCTTATAAATCATACTTTTAATAGAAGTCGTCTTCATGTACAGTCTCTCCTATTGGGTAACAACTAAGTGATAACACAACAAGCTTCCACACAACTATTCATGTCAAGCAATCCCACGCATGTAATAATATGTCACAGACTAATCTAATTAACTAATTACTAACAGATATAAATATTGAAATGACAAGTCAATAAGTAATAGGATCTTGCCTGCGAGACCAAGGGGTCAAATGACGAGCGGCGGGGCTGATACGGACGCGGTACGATGGATCTGAACGATGCGAGTTCATGTCAGGATGATCTTCTGGAGGTGGATATGGATTGTGACAAGGACTGCAGGCGGCTGACCACGCAGGCAGTATCGACCAGGGCTATATGGCCTGCCTGTCATGGCGGAGGATATCAACGACGACGTTCGACGGCTAGGCGGAGGAGGCGGCGGGCTGGGCGCGGCCAGCGTGGTTAAGGAGGAGGGAGTCTGTCAAGTCGGTGGCTGTCAAAGGGAGGATACGGCAGGCTCTAGGGTCCGGTGACGGAGGATGCGGCGGTCGCAGCAGACAGTGGTCGCCGGAGGGAAACTGGTGTGCGGAGCAGCAATGCAGCGGAGCGTCCGACAGGGAGCTGGCCAAGGGAAGGGGCCAGTGGACTTGCCGTTGGGGTCAGGCGGCGCCGCAGGCGAGATGCTGTGAAGGGCTGAGTCAGCGGGGGTGGGCACGGTGGCGCGTTGGCCGGAGGAGGCTTGGCTGTGGGACTTGGGCGTCAGATTGCGATTTGGGAGAGGCGCCGCAGACGAGGATGAGGAGGGTCGGCGTCGTTCGGTGGTCAGTGTGCGGACCAGCGGGTTAGGGTTGCGGTGGCTGGCAATGGTGCACGCGGAGAGAGAAAGAGATGAAGAGAGAGAGGAGAGAGATGGTGAGGCGGCGGCGTGTTTTTGAGCAAGAGAGGAGAGAGAGGGTTTTCACATGTATATATATTATTATATTAGGGTTAGGGTTTGAGTTTAAAACAAATTAATTAAAATAAATAGTTATGTGTATTTAAAAATTAAACTAATTACAAAAAAATTACCTACAAATAAAATCGTACCCGTTGAGCTATTATAATAGTTGATACGAAACCAAAGAAATAATACTATAAATTACACAATTTAAATAAGAATAATTAATAAAACATATAATTACTTATTTTAAAAATCAAATAATTATGGGATAATTATATACACAGTAAAACGTAATAGTATCGCTAATACGACACGTAATACGTAATAGTAGAAATAATACAACAAATTATACAAATAATACATAATTAATAATACAACATATTATACGAAAATATACATAATAATAATAATACCACGTATTATTCAAAATGATACGTAATAGTATTGGTAACACAACTGATAAATTCCAGAAATATTTACTGCACTAAATAAACTTATAAATATCTAAAACATTTAAATAATTATAAAACTTGGACTTTAAATCATAGAAAATTCTAGAAAATCAGGAAGAACACAAATACTCTTTTAAAAATCATAATTAAATATTTAAAATACTAGAAAATTATTTTAACTAATATCAAAATTTTACGGTCCTTACATTTATGTGTTTAAACTTATGTATAATCTAATTGTGCTTTACAATGTATTCTTGTATGTGGATAGTGTTTTATGGTTGCTCACATAACTATCATGCATATATATTCTTTTGTGATGCAAATATGGGTTGAAACAAGCTATAAGAGCTTGGTATGATTGTTTATCTAGAATCTTTTTTTAAAAATAATATTAATAAGATTTATTTGTTTTATCTTAAGCATACTACTTTTGATCCTTTTGGATAAAACGTATAAATTTTTAACATTGCTTTTCGCTCGATCTCTTGCTCTCAAATATGATAATTTATAGATCAAGTATGTTTTGATGTTATTATGGTTTAGATCATGATTTATAAATAGCTCAACCAATTTATGATTTCATTTAATTATTGACCTTCATGAATTTTCATGATTTGTTTTGAAAATTCATTTTCTTGATTTATAACTTTTTAGTTTCCATGAGTTTCATTATTTCTCTTCATTTGATTTCATGATCTATATTTACATAAACATACATGTTGCTTTTGTTTTTTTTATGTTTTTGTATTTAGACACCATTTTCATATATATATATATATATATATATATATATATATATATATATACTATATATATATATATTTATATATATATATATATATATAAATAGTATATATATATTGTAGAACCCGCGTAAATTTTTTAATGAATATATTGAGTTATTAGTGGTAAACATTTCTTTTGAGATGAATAACCATAAATGTGATAAATAGTGTTTGGGAGCGCTAGCCAAATTTTTCTATGTTAGAGTAATCAGAAGGGGATTGATCAGCATGTGATTAGAAGGCATAGCAGGCCAGTTTTGTTTGCTGTGCGGTCGACCGCGATGTGCGCGGTGGTCGACGCACCAGCAGTCGGCAGCAACAGGAGACTTTTCTCCTACTATGCGGTCGAGCCGCCGGCAAGGCGCGGCGGTCGATCGCACAAAGAGGCAGAGAGTTTTTCTGTGTTGGGTCTTAATGGGTTTCGGGTCGGGTTCGGGTCGGGTTGTGGGTTAGTATATATACTATCATACCCTAAAGAGCCCCATTTCTCATCTGAAATCAGAACCCTAGCGCCCCTCTCTCCCCTGCAAACGCCTAGTTTGCTCACTTCTTGGTGATTTGGGAGAAGCCTTGAAGGATTTCTAGCAAACTCTTGCTGATCAGGCGTGGGGATCATCTCCTTCAGATCTAGGGCTTCCGTTTTCATCATAGGCGAGTGACATCTCGGCCAACTTCACCCCTTTTTGTTTTATGTTTAGATTTGAGTTTTTAAATGCGGTTTTTAATGAAGCCAATAATCGTATTTTGGTGTAGATAAAGTAGACGGCTTGATGGCATGAGGTGCAAGAATCATATATTTCAGTCTTAAAAGGTTCACTAATGATGTTTAATAAATGAGATTTTGATCTGAAATGTTTTTAGGAGAGCTAAACTTATTTTTACTATTTAAGAACTTTTAAAATCATGTTGTTTAAGGTTTGGGATTTTTGATAATGAGGTTTTAACCATTTAAACTTGTTGTTTATTGCCATAGTTCTCTATTAAAAGGTTATAGTATAATGGGTATAGAAATCCCCAAGTTTTTGTATGAGTTCGGTAGCTGACAGAACCCAGAATGAGGTTCTGTCCGCCCAGCGGTCGACCGCATAGGACTCAGTGGTCGACCGTCGCGCGTTCCTGCCTGCAGAATCGTTTCTGCGCTTTGGGCGGTCAACCGGCATGACCTCTGCGGTCGACCGCCGCTCAGTTTCTGAGCCCAGTAGTTCTCGGGCCTGCGAGCGGTCGACCGGAGTGGGTTCTGCGGTCGACCGCCGCATAGTTTTTCCTGCCCTGTTTGTTTCTGCTGTATAGTACACTCGTTAGAGTGCTTGCCTCGATCACCTAACTTTTATCTTGAGTTGCACTAAGCATCTATGCATGATAGATGGCCTGAAATACTTGCCTAGAATCACACGATGAGTTGAGTGTGAGTTTTACATAAGTAAACCACGCCTTGTATATCACTAATACTTGCTCAGTTGCATAGTCCTCATGTTGGACTATAATTCATAGAAGTCCTCGTGTTGGACTATAATCCATTTCAGTCCTCGTGTTGGGCAATTATCCATTTATCTCATGTGTTGGGAAATCTCTATATCTAATTCATGTACTGGACATCTTTATTAACCATGCATGCGACATTTCACATGAGTTATGACATGACACTTATGAAGAATATGACACCACATATATTGAGAGTATGATATGACACTTATGTCAAATACGACATGGTAATTATGTGGGACGTCACATAACACAATATATATATATATATATGTTCGGAGACATGTTGTATTTTCTTTTTGCTTATTTCTGTTTACATATTAGACTCCGGGTTTGGTACTTAGGGATTTTCAATTTGGGATACAAGGTATATACATGAGGGTTTCCTTGTTTGGATTATTTCGCTCGACGTACCTATGCCCGTGTTGAAACTTCATAAGTACTAAGACCCATTGTTTATTGTTAGGGTAATTGTTTATATGTGTATATATATACTTTGTGATAACTGTATTTTTCTTATACAATGAGCCCTCTCCCTTGGGGTTGGTTGTGATGTTGCTCGCTAGCGCTTTGACGCTCGTTGTCCCTCCCCCTTTCAGGTAACGAGCCAGGAGCCCGGAGAGTCGCAGGTTGATGGCGACACACTTTAGTGTTCGACTGTCTATTCTAGCTATGCTTTATTTTGGAGCTCCACTATAGACTTTGTTTAGACATTTGAGGACTTTATTCTAGATGTTGTAAAGGCTGTGTGCCTTATTTCCTTTATTCAGACTTGTTGTATTTGAGATGTATTAAGAACTCCAGTTTGTTCATTTTAGACATTGACATTATATTCCTATGTGTTGGATGATGAAATACTATTTGATCCTTATCGTTTCATCTGTTATCTCTTGTAGTCTCTCTTACTTGCTTTTGTACCTACACCTATTATTGACCCACTAGAGTGATAAAATTGTGATGGTGAAACATGTTATTGCACGGTGTAGTGCATGGCATGTTTGACATTCTTGGTTTCACCTCGGACTGCAGCCTTGTGTGAACTTAGGGGCGTCACAGTTGGTATCAGAGCTCTAGTTCTAGTATCCTTAGGATCATCCTGTGTCGAGTCGTGGAGCTAGGATAGAGTTTCCTAGGATTCATGTATAGAGTCTGTAAGGATTTCCTAGTATGAGTGAGGACGATATATGCGTATATCTCAAAATTTGAGAAATTTTTTTTTTATGATAACTATTTTTGTTTAAAGTTTTTTTTATGACAACTATTTTTGTATAAGTTTAAAGTATTGGTGCAATACTATATGTTGTGAAAATCTTATTGTGATACGCTATTAATAGAAGTCTATTTTGACTCATATACTCTTATTTTCTTAAGATCAGAGAGATGGCAGGACGTGGTAGACCCCGTACTATGAGAGCTACCCAGGCGGAGTCACAGTAGACTCCATCAGAACAGCAGCCAGCTCAGTCCGAGCCTCAGCAGGCACCACCAGAGCCGCAGCAGGCTCCTCAGTACTTGGTGGATCTTATGGCTCCTCTCATTGCCAGGATGACGGCCATTGAGGACTTGGTGACGACTCATATAGCACCACGGACACCACCACCACCAGTAGCTCAGCAACAGGGGATACCTGCCGTTCCTGTCAGAGAGAGATCCCCAGAAGTCACGCCTGCAGCCATTCCCCTAGCAGTTCCAGACAGGACCACCGAGCAGGAGACTTGGCTCCGTATGGTTGAGAGGTACCAGAAGATGAGGGCACCCGAGTTCCAGGGATCACCAGACCCTCTTGCAGCCCATAAGTGGAAGGAGGATGTGGGCAACATTCTTGACATACTCAGTGTGGGCTCAGTTCAGAAGCAGAGATTGGCATCCTACAGTCTGAAGGGTGATGCCGGGAGATGGTACCGACTGCAGTTTACTCCAGAGCAGAGGATGACTCTCACGTGGGAGGACTTCATATATTTCTTCGATGGACAGTACATTTCTTCTGCAGCACGGACCGGGAAGGAGCTCGAGTTGTCCCGGTTGACTCAGGGGGATATGACCGTGGCAGATTTTGAGAGCAAGTTCATGGAGTTGCTGCATTTCACGAGTATGTGGCAGACAGGAGAGCGTCAGGCTCAGATGTTCTTAGCAGGGCTTCGCCCTAATCTCCGTCGGTACCTCATCTCGAGGAAGTTCTATTCGGTTAGGGAGGTAGCTGAGGCTGCCACTTCCCAGGAGATTGAGACTTCCATATTCCAGAAGAATAAGGAAGGGAAGGCCAAGACAGGGCAGAGTGGAGACAAGGGCAAGAACAAGAGATCTTTTTCTGGACCTCAGCAGCAGCATCAGGGCCCTTATAAAAAGGGACCCCAGCAGGATCAGAGGGCATTTCAGCAGCGCAAGTTCCAGGGATCTTGTTATAACTGTCGCAAGGTCGGGCATAAGGCATCGGAGTGCCCGAATCAGCAGCAGCAGCGACAGCAGGGCAGAGGTCAGGGCCAGCAGAACAGGCTCGAGGCACCACCAGCAGCTCAGAGGACCGAGGGTCAGATTCGAGCAGTTCAGGATGTTCCTCAGGGGCAGATTATCCCATATTCTCCACCACCATCAGCAGAGCAGTCCTCAGCTACGGGCAGGGTATATGCAGTAGTTCCCCGTGATCATTATGCAGTAGTTCCGCATGATCATGGAGCTAATGGAGCAGTTTTGGAGGGTATGTTCTTTGTGAATTCCTTTCCCGCCCGTATTCTTTTCGATTCGGGAGCCTCGCATTCTTTCATATCGCATGCATTTATGGCTAGACTCCAGCTCGTAGCTCAGCCACTAGACACCCCTCTATCTGTTTCCACCCCTTTAGGTGAGGTATCGCTTCTGGAGAGCGTTTGTAGGAGGTGTACCGTCAGTTTAGACGAGTCGGAGTTCATAGTGGATTTGATAGTATTGCATATGTCCGAGTTCGATATCATCCTTGGTATGGATTGGTTGTCTTCCTACCATGTTAGCATTGACTGCTTTGCGAAGACAGTCAAGTTGCGAGCGTCCGACGGGTCCGGTGATGCGACGGGATCAGGGTGCTGAGTTATTGGAGACTAGAGTTGTCTCAGAGTATCAGGATGTCTTTCAGGACATACCTGGACTACCTCTGGTGAGAGAGGTGGAGTTCTATATTGAGTTGCAGCCAGGCACAACCCCGATATCCCACGCACCCTATCGCATGGCACCAGCTGAGATGAGGGAGCTTCAGACCCAGTTGGATGAGTTGTTAGCTCAGGGTTTTATTCGCCGGAGTCATTCTCCGTGGGGCGCGCCGGTCCTCTTCGTGAAGAAGAAGGACGGTAGTATGAGATTATGCATAGATTATAGAGAGTTGAACAAGGTCACTATCCGGAATAGGTACCCACTACCTAGGATTGATGACTTGTTTGACCAGTTGCAGGGTGTGTAGTATTTCTCGAAGATTGATCTTCGTTCTGGCTATCATCAGTTGCGGGTTCGGGAGATGGATATTCCCAAGACCGCCTTTCTTACTCGATATGGTTCTTTCGAGTTCTTGGTCATGCCATTTGGATTGACCAATGCACCCGCGGTATTCATGGACTTGATGAACCGGGTGTTCCGTCCCTTCTTAGATCAGTTCGTGATCGTTTTCATCGATGATATTCTCATTTACTCGAGGTCGGAGGCGGATCATGAGGAGCATCTACGGATAGCATTGAGGACTCTTCAGGAGCATCAGCTGTATGCCAAGTTCAGCAAGTACGAATTTTGGCTTTCAGAAGTCAGATTTCTTGGCCATGTTATCAGTAGAGAGGGGATAGCAGTGGACCCGGCTAAGGTCACGGCAGTTCTTAATTGGGAGCCACCGAAGACGGTGACAAAGATTCGCAGCTGTT
>NC_033802.1:29205920-29212792 GCF_001876935.1 Asparagus officinalis
AAATGCTGCTGGAGATTGGATTTGTAAATGGGCCGGATTTTTATTTTTGAAAATCAAATGCTCATCACTTGAATGGGCCGAAACTCTAAGTGGACTTGATTGCTTCAATTTTTGAAAATGAAATAGCTAAACACTCCATGACCAGACTTGAGGTGGAGTTGAAATCACAGCAAAGAGTTGGGCCGAAATTGTGATCGGACTTGGGCTTGGAATTTGCAAGAAAATTCTTTTGAAAATCAAATGAACATGGGCTCAAGAATTGGATTTTATTTTTCTTTTGAAAATCAAATAAATCAAAGGTGGAGATTGTTGCTTGGGGCTCAAGACAAATCCAATGGCTCATATTCATTGAAGATTACTATAAATAGGGGTAGAGAGTGAGGGGTTAGAGGTGTGAAAATTTTGTAAACTCCTTTTGGAGAGGAGGGCTACTCTTAATTGAGAAGGCCTTCCAAAAATTGTAACTTTAGTTGCAATTAATAAAAATAATTTTTTCCTCTTTAAATTTGTTCTTTCTCCTCTTTGTTGAATGATGAGGATGGAGATGAAGAGCAATTTGAAGGTTTGCATTTCTTTTCTCTTTTATTTCTTTTTAGTAATTTCTTTATTATTGCTTATTAGTTAGATTTAAATTCATGCTTGTAGTATAGATTTACTTTCTTGTCTTTTTTATTTTCTTTTTGCACTTTAATTTGTAGAGTAGATTTATTTTTCTTGCATTTAATTTCTGCAATTTATTTTGTAGTTTAGATTTTTATTTTCTTTGTAATTAGATTTATTTCTTGTTCATAGTTTAGATTTTTCTTTTCTTTTTAATTTTGTAATTAGTCTTCTTTTTCTTGTTTTTATTTCTTAAGATGTGAATTTAATTCTTGTAGGAATCTTAGAATTGTATGAAACTAGTCTAATTTCTTTTATATTGTATGAATTATTCTCTTGTACTTAAAATGTTCATGTTTAGGATAATCAACTAGAGAACTAATCGGTAGAAGAAGAATTTGATAATCTATGCTTATCTTAAATGGTTTGATAGGTTATGCTTATGAATTCTAGGATTATTATCATGTTGTTGTTCTTATCATGAATAGTAATTTTGACTTAGATGATAATTTGATAGGTTACACTTTCCTTAAATGGTTTGATAATCTATGCTTAATAAATCTAAGTTGAAATATGATAAAAAGAGAATAGTTTATATTTTGTAATTGAAATTGGTTAGTGGATTATATTCTAGATTTCTTACCTCTTTTGAATCCTTCATCTTAACTTTCTTAAATTTTCTTTTCATTTTTGGTTTTATTTCTTGATTTTATTAATTCATATTTCTTGCCTTATGATTTCATTTATTCTTTAATTCTTCCTTCTCTCCTCTAAAATTCAATTTATTACCTCTTGCATATAAATCAAAACAACCACTCATACAATCACACTTATTCTTTATTCCTAATTGTCACGCACAAAATATAAGAACCAAGTTTAATAATCTCTTAAAATCACCTTCTTCGTGGGATCGATATCTTTTTATACTATAACTTGATAAATTGTGCACTTGCAATTTTGGTACATAATTATGCCGCATCAAGTTTTTGGCGCCGTTGCCGGGGAAGGTGCTAAAATAGGATTTTATTAACTTGATTCTTTAACTTGTGTATTTTTCTTGTGAAGGAACCGCTTGGAGCTTGAAAATCTTGGATTGAAGATCAAGAATTTGGAGCATTGCTTTCGGGTAAGTCTTCTTTCTAGTTTTCAATTCCACCCTCTTTAGCTAGCTTCACAATTAGAGACAATTAGGATTTAAAAAAAAAGATTTTATTTTTGTTGACCATAATAAAATTCATCTTCTCACATTTGATTATTGTTGACCATAATTAAAAAAAATATAAAGATTTTCTTTTTACCATCCTTTTTAGTCGCTTTTAATTTCTAGGGTTGCATTTCATATAGTGTAGGAATTCACCAAAGTGATTGTAGCACTTGATTTGGCACACACTTAAAACATTCTTAAGGGCAAAACCCCAATCAAGATAAGGTAAGGGATTTCATCACCCTTTCCTTAGCCCACAAATCACTAATTCCTCACTTCACAAACCCAAGCCTTCTAAAACTCATTAGACGTTGGCCCCTAAGGATTCGAGCTCAATAAGGAACAAGAAATCCTTAAGTGAACGGTTTAAGTTTTCTCAGAATAGTTGGTGTCTAAGGCAAGGTTTAGGGGTTGCGTAAAGCGCTCCGCAAGGAAAGAGGTACTTAATTGATCTTTGATCACCCTCTAGTACTATCCTTACCTGGCTAACTACCTGGGTAAAACTTTGATCTTTTCACTGTAGGAATTTTTGGTTAGGAGCTGGTCTAGTGGAGTTAGGCTAAACCCTAGAGTTAGAGTTGATTGAAAAGTGATTGCCTTGATTTGTTTTAGTTAGGATTTTTCTTTTTCTTTATCTTCTCATTATTAAAAAAAACTAATTTTCTTTCTTCTTTCCTTTATTAAAATAAAAAAAACTAAATTTCTTTCTTTCCTTAAAAGAAAAAAAAACTAATTTTCTTTCTTTCCTTAAAAAAAACTAATTTTCTTTCTTTCTTTAAAAAAAAAATTTGTTTTGGTGTATGCAATTTTGGGTTCGGGATAATTTTCATCGCTTAATCCGTGTTGAACCAATCCAAGAAATGGCAAATCAACCAGTTCTTCAGGATATGTGTTACCCCACCAGAAATGCAATTCCATCTTGCATAAGACTCCCCGAAGTAAATGGAGCAAATTTCGAGCTTAGACCGCATTTCATTAACATGCTTCCCAAATTCCTAGGTAATGAAACAGAAGATGCATATATATTTATCTCGGAATTTGAGGAAGTATGTATTATGATAAAAATGAGAGAATTAACCGAAGATGCGATTAAGCTTAGATTTATTCCATTTGCTCTAAAGGACAAAGCTAAAAAATGGCTGTACAGCTTACCGATAAATTCTATCTCAACTTGGGAGGAATTTGTCACCGTTTTTCTCAAGAAATTTTTCCCTATTCACAAAACGGTAAAGCTTAGGAACAGCATTCAGAATTTCAAAATTGTCCCGGGAGAGCCATTCTGGAAATACTTTGACCGATTTAAAGATCTTTTAATCCAATGTCCTCATCATGGTCTAGAAAAATGGCGATTGTGCCAAGTCATATATGAAGGATTGGACTATTCTTCAAAAACATCTTTAGAATCGATGTGTCAGGGAGATTTTATGAGAAAAAACGCCGATGAAGCTTGGGAATTCCTAGAGAGTCTATCCGAGAAAACAATGCAGTGGGAAAACTGTGATGACAGGGTTTCATCTGTTTCCCAATCTAAGTCTAGTGGTCTTTCCCTGGAGTCAAACATTGCATCTGAAGCGAAGATGGCGACGATTCTGCGGAGGTTAGAAGCCTTAGAAGTTAAGGAACGAGCTCCGGCTCAAATCAATCATATTTCTGCCCCGGGATGTCATAACTGTCAGTCTCCTACCCACGTTTCAGAGGAATGTCCTCTTCTAGGAAACAACCATGCTTTAGAACAGATGAACGCTGCATTCCAGCGCCCTAGAAATGATCCATTTTCTCCAACCTACAATCCAGGTTGGAGAAATCATCCCAATTTTGCTTGGAACCAAGGAAATTCTCATGGAAACCAAAACTTTATTCCCGCGTCAAACCAACAATTCCCTAGGGGAAACACTGTCCCATTCAACGCACCGAACAATTTTTCTAACCCACCTTTTCCAAACCAACATCCTCATCCTCACCAGCCTACAAATCAATCAAATTCTGATCATGACAAACGTTTGAGTGTCTTAGAAAAGGGTTTAGAAGCTATGATCAAAGCTTCTACACAAACTACCAACATGTTGACCCAATCATCCACCACTCTAAATTCATTCATGCAAACCACCGGCCAAGTGCTCAACTCGAACACACAAGCCATAGCCCGGTTAGAAACCCAACTTGGGCAACTAGCCGCTGCCGTGAGTGAGAGAGAAAAAGGAAAATTTCCAAGTCAACCTGTTGCAAACCCTAAAGACACTGGATCCAGTTCCAACAACCCAGCTCAACTGAATGCAATTCACACTCTGAGATCAGGAAAACAAATAGACAATCAGGTTAGAATGCCACCGGATCAAACCCCTTCTCCCATTCAAAACACTCCTTCCGATGACCAAAATGCTGAACTTGAGATTGAGCCTGATCTAGATAGGTATAGGCCCGTTGCCCCCTTTCCAGATAGACTCAAACCTAGGAAAAACTCCCCGCAGGTTGAGAAAATCCTAGAAACGTTTAAACATGTCAAGATCAACATTCCTCTCCTAGATGCAATCGAACAAATCCCTTCTTATGCAAAGTTCTTGAAGGACTTATGCACTAAGAAAAGAACCACCAATGTCCCCAAGAAAGTCTTCTTAGCTGCCAACCTCAGTGAAATCTTTTCGAAACCAATGCCGTTAAAATATAAGGACCCTGGTTGTCCCACAATTCCTTGCGTCATAGGTAACACTCACATTGATAAGGCACTTCTAGACTTGGGAGCCAGCGTCAACCTCCTTCCGTATTCGGTCTATCAACAGCTAGGTGTAGGAGAACTTAAACCGACAAGATGCACTCTACAGTTAGCTGATAGATCTGTAAAAATTCCCAAAGGAGAGGTAGAGGATGTTCTGATCAAAGTTGGAGAGTTCATTTTCCCTGTTGATTTTATTGTCTTGGAAACGCAGCCCGTTTCCAATCTCAAAAGTCAAATCCCCGTCATTCTAGGAAGACCGTTCTTAGCCACCTCAAATGCTTTGATAAACTGTAGAACCGGTCAGATGAAACTATCTTTTGGGAATATGACTGTTGACCTCAATATCTTCAACTTAGGGAGACAGCCTAGTGATCCATCTGATGAACCCATGGAAGTGAATTTCATTCAAGGAATATCCAGTGAACAACAAGAGGGAGAGTGTGAGTCTGATTCAAATGCATCTGATTTAATGATTGAGGAGCTTTCTGATGACGAACTTGAGATAGAACCGCTGGTCAATCATGTTTTTGCTGTTGGCTGGCAACGAGAACCTTTAGAGATAGAACCCCGAGTCCAGCTTCGCCCATCTGTGGAGGAACCCCCTAAGTTAGAGCTCAAACCTCTACCCGAAAATCTAGAGTATGCCTACTTAGGGGAGAACGAGTCTTTACCAGTTATCATTTCTTCTGAGTTGACTACCGGTCAAAAGGAAGCTCTCTTAGCTGTTTTAAGAGAGAATAGGGAAGCCATTGGATGGACCATGGCTGATATCAAAGGGATTAGTCCAACCATTGTTCAACACCGAATCCATTTGATAGATGATGCCAAACCTACTAGAGATGCTCAACGTAGGTTAAACCCAGTGATGAAAGAAGCCGTTAGGAAAGACATTCTGAAATGTCTCGATCATGGGATCATTTATCCCATTTCTGATAGTTCATGGGTGAGTCCAGTCCAAGTTGTTCCAAAGAAATCTGGGATCACCGTGATCCAAAATGAGGCTAATGAGCTGATTCCCACTCGAATCCAAACCGGATGGCGAGTTTGCATTGACTACCGAAAGCTCAACTTAGCCACTCGGAAAGATCACTTCCCTCTTCCTTTCATTGACCAAATGTTAGAGCGTTTAGCAGGACACGAGTTCTACTGTTTCCTGGATGGATATTCAGGTTACAATCAAATCCCTATCGCTCCAGAAGATCAGGAGAAAACCACCTTCACTTGCCCGTATGGAACATTCGCATACCGACGCATGCCTTTTGGCCTGTGCAATGCACCGGCCACATTCCAACGTTGCATGATCAGTATTTTTTCCGACATGGTAGAGCGATTTCTCGAAATTTTCATGGATGACTTTTCCATTTTTGGTGACACATTTTCCCAATGTTTGCATCATCTTAAACTGGTCCTAGAACGGTGTAGGGAGAAAAATCTGACTCTCAATTGGGAGAAATGTCATTTCATGGTCAAACAAGGCATTGTCTTAGGACATGTAGTTTCCAATAGGGGAATCGAAGTGGACAAAGCTAAGGTAGATCTCATTTCCAATCTCCCTCCTCCCAAAACAATCAAAGATATCAGATCTTTTCTTGGTCACGCTGGTTTTTACCGACGTTTCATCAAGGATTTCAGCAAAATTGCTAGACCCTTGACCAATCTCTTAGCCAAGGATACATCATTTGTCTTCTCTCCCGACTGCCTCAAAGCTTTTGAATATCTGAAAAAGGAGCTAACCACAGCTCCTATCATTCATGCACCGGACTGGACCTTACCATTCGAACTGATGTGTGATGCATCTGATTCTGCGATTGGAGCTGTTTTAGGACAACGGTTTGATGGAAAACCGCATGTGATCTACTATGCCAGTAGGACTCTGAATGATGCCCAGCAAAACTACTCTGTCACAGAGAAAGAGTTTTTAGCTGTAGTCTTTGCCTTAGAAAAATTCAGGTCCTACCTCATCGGTTCCTTAACCAAAGTTTTCACTGATCATGCCGCACTAAAGTATCTTTTGACCAAAAAGGATGCTAAAGCACGGCTCATTTGATGGATTCTCCTTCTTCAAGAGTTTGACATTCAAATTCTTGGCAGAAGGGGAACAGAGAACCCCGTAGCAGATCACCTCTCCCGACTCCCAAATGCACCAACATCAACCGTTCCTATCAATGAACATTTTCCAGATGAACAACTCCTAGAAATCCAATCTGTTCCCTGGTTCGCCGACATTGTGAACTACATAGTCATGAACCAGATTACTTCTCATTGGTCCAAACAGGATAAATCCCGTTTTTTCTCCCAAGTAAAATACTTTTACTGGGATGATCCATATCTGTTCAAATATTGTCCTGATCAGAT
>NC_033802.1:29213792-29245258 GCF_001876935.1 Asparagus officinalis
CAGAGCCGCAGCAGGCTCCTCAGTACTTGGTGGATCTTATGGCTCCTCTCATTGCCAGGATGACGGCCAATGAGGACTTGGTGATGACTCATATAGCACCACGGACACCACCACCACCAGTAGCTCAGCAGCAGGGGATACTTGCCGTTCCTGTCAGAGAGAGATCCCCAGAAGTCACGCCTGCAGCCATTCCCCTAGCAGTTCCAGACAGGACCACCGAGCAGGAGACTTGGCTCTGTATGGTTGAGAGGTACCAGAAGATGAGGGCACCTGAGTTCCAGGGATCACCAGACCCTCTTGCAGCCCATAAGTGGAAGGAGGATGTGGGCAACATTCTTGACATACTCAGTGTGGGCTCAGTTCAGAAGCAGAGATTAGCATCCTACAGTCTGAAGGGTGATGCCGGGAGATGGTACCGACTGCAGTTTACTCCAGAGCAGAGGATGACTCGCACGTGGGAGGACTTCATATATTTCTTCGATGGACAGTACATTTCTTCTGCACCACGGACCGGGAATGAGCTCGAGTTGTCCCGGTTGACTCAGGGGGATATGACCGTGGCAGATTTTGAGAGCAAGTTCATGGAGTTGCTGCATTTCACGAGTATGTGGCAGACAGGAGAGCGTCAGGCTCAGATGTTCTTAGCAGGGCTCCGCCCTAATCTCCATCGGTACCTCGTCTCGAGGAAGTTCTATTCGGTTAGGGAGGTAGCTGAGGCTGCCACTTCCCAGGAGATTGAGACTTCCATATTCCAGAAGAATAAGGAAGGGAAGGCCAAGACAGGGCAGAGTGGAGACAAGGGCAAGAACAAGAGATTTTTTTCTGGACCTCAGCAGCAACATCAGGGTCCTTATAAAAAGGGACCCCAGCAGGATCAGAGGGTGCATCAGCAGCGCAGGTTCCAAGGGTCTTGCTTTAACTGTCGCAAGGTCGGACATGGAGCCCAGCAGGGTAAGGGTCCGAACTAGCAGCAGCAACGACAGCAAGGCAGAGGTCAGCGCCAGCAGAATAGGCTTGAGGCACCGCCAGCAGCTCAGAGGACTGAGGGTCAGATTCGGGCAGTTCAGGAGATTTCTCAGGGGAAGATTATCCCATATTCTCCAGCAGTCCTCAGCCACAGGCAGGGTTTATGCGGTAGTTCCTCGTGATCATGGAGCTAGCGGAGCTGTTGTGGAGGGTACGTTCTTTGTGAACTTTCTTCCCGCCCGTATTCTTTTCGATTCGGGAGCTTCGCATTCTTTCATCTCGCATGCATTTATGACTAGACTCTAGCTCGTAGCTCAGCCTCTAGATACCCCTCTATCTGTTTCCACCCCTTTAGGTGAGGTATCGCTTCTGGAGAGCGTTTTGTAGGAGGTGTACCGTCAATCTAAACGAGCCGGAGTTCATAGTGGATTTGATAGTGTTGCATATGTCCAAGTTCGATATTATCCTTGGTATGGATTGGTTATCTTCCTACCATATTAGTATTGACTACTTTACGAAGACAGTCAAGTTGCGAGCGTCCGATGGGTCCGAGATGATTGTAGCCACCTCACAGGGCAACCGATTTGCGGAGTCATTTCTAGCGTACATCGAGGAGGTGATGCGACGGGATCAGGGAGCCGAGCTATTGGAGACTAGAGTTGTCTTACCTCCGGTGAGAGAGGTGGAGTTTTGTATTGAGTTGCAGCCAGGCACAGCCCCGATATCCCGCGCACCCTATCGCATGGCACCAGCTGAGATGAGGGAGCTTCAGACCCAGTTGGAGGAGTTGTTAGCTCAGGGTTTTATTCGCCGGAGTCATTCTCCGTGGGGAGCGCCGGTCCTCTTCGTGAAGAAGAAGGACGGTAGTATGAGATTATGCATAGATTATAGAGAGTTGAACAAGGTCACTATCCGGAATAGGTACCCACTACCTAGGATTGATGACTTGTTTGACCAGTTGCAGGGTGCGCAGTATTTCTCGAAGATTGATCTTCGTTCTGGCTATCATCAGTTGCGGGTTCGGGAGATGGATATTCCCAAGATCGCCTTTCTTACTCGATATGGTTCTTTCGAGTTCCTGGTCATGCCATTTGGATTGACCAATGCACCCGCGGTATTCATGGACTTGATGAACCTGGTGTTCTGTCCCTTCTTAGATCAGTTCGTGATCGTTTTCATCGATGATATTCTCATTTACTCGAGGTCGGAGGCGGATCATGAGGAGCATCTACGGATAGCATTGAGGACTCTTCAGGAGCATCAGCTGTATGCTAAGTTCAGCAAGTGCGAGTTTTGGCTTTCAGAAGTCAGATTTCTTGGTCATGTCATCAGTCGAGAGGGTATAGCAGTGGACCCGGCTAAGGTCACGGCAGTCCTTGATTGGGAGTCATCGAAGACGGTGACAGAGATTCGCAGCTTTTTGGGCTTAGCTGGATATTATAGGAAGTTCATTCAGGACTTCTCGAAGATTTCGACGCCTATTACACACCTTACGAAGAAGGGTGTACAGTTCATATGGAGCATGGAGTGCCAGAAGGCCTTTGATATTTTAAAGACTAAGTTGACTACAGCGCCGGTTTTGACTATTCCGAGCAGTGACAGGACATTTGTTATGTATACAGATGCATCATTGGCAGGCTTAGGAGGCGTATTGATGCAGACTCAGAGAGTGGTGGCCTATATCTCACGGCAATTGAGGGTGCATGAGCAGAACTACCCCACTAATGACTTGGAGTTAGCAGCAGTGGTGTTTGCACTGAAGTCATGGAGGCACTACTTGTATGGAGTGCAGTTTGAACTATTCACAGACCATCAGAGTCTGAAGTACCTCTTTTCTTAGAAGGAACTCAATCAGAGGCAGAGGATGTGGATTGAGTTTATCAAGGACTATGAGTTCGCGATTCAGTATCATCCAGGGAAGGCGAACGTCGTAGCAAATGCTTTGAGTAGGAAGCGTCGGCATCGGGTTGCAGCTTTGAGGTGTTCCTTGTAGAGAGATCTTATCACTCTTAGCCAGTTTGATTTTAGACCCGAGATTGGAGGAACCAGTGCATTCTTGGGAGCTATCTCAGTGCAGCCATCTTGGAGCGACAGAGTTGTCGGAGCTTAGTTGGGACTCTTGGATTCAAATCCGAAAGGAGGAGATTTCTAAAGAGCCTAAGACTGATTGGATCATAGGAGCGGATGGAGGTCTACGAATGAAGGGTAGATTGGTTATGCCAGCCAGTGCAGAGCTTAAGAGGGAGCTATTTGATGAGGCACACCGCACTCGGTACACGGTGCATCCAGGAACCACCAAGATGTACAAGGACTTGAAGAGACATTTCTGGTGGAGAGGTATGCGTAGAGAGGTTGCAGACTATGTGGCTAAATATTTTACCTGTCAGCAGGTGAAGGAAGAGCACCAGAGACCGGCAGGAACACTTCAGCCTTTACCCATTCCAGAGTGGAAGTGGGCAGATATTTCTATGGATTTTATTGTGGGGCTGCCGAAGTCGAAGAAGGGGAATGATTCTGTTTGGGTCATAGTGGACCGATTGACGAAGTCAGCACATTTCATTCCGGTGAGGACCACTTATACAGCCGAGACTTATGCGAGGATCTTCATTCGGGAGATAGTTCGACTTCACGGGGTCCCGGACACGATCGTGTCGGATCGAGGATCGGTTTTCACTTCACATTTTTGGAGGAGTTTCCAGGACTCATTTGGCAGCACGCTATCTTATAGCAGTGTATTTCACCCGCAGACGGATGGTCAGACGGAGAGGGTGAATCAGGTATTGGAGGACATGTTGAGGGCATGTGTCATTGACTTCCAAGGTAGCTGGGAGGATCATATTCCATTGGTAGAATTTGCTTATAACAACAGTTATCAAGCGACGATCGGCATGGCTCCGTATGAGGCATTGTACGGGAGGCCCTGTAGATCACCGATATGCTGGGCAGAACCGGAGGATAGTTTGATGCTTGGGCCAGAGCTTGTGAGGCAGACTACAGAGAAGGTAGCATTGATCAGAGAGCGGATTCTAGCCGCTCAGAGCCGGCAGAAGAGCTATGCAGATAAGAGGCGAAGACCACTAGAGTTTCAGATTGGGGATTTGGTTATGCTGAAGGTATCGCCTATGAAAGGCGTGCAGCGGTTCGGGAGGCGAGGGAAGCTTGCACCGAGATATATTGGACCTTTCCAGATTTTGGAGCGTATTGGAGCGGTGTCATACAGACTGGATCTTCCACCATCTATGTCTAGTGTACACAATGTGTTCCATATCTCTATGCTCAAGAAACATTTGCATGATGAGGAGCAGCGGCGAGTGGTGGATATACCGGAGATTGAGCTTCGGGATGATTTGTCTACTATTGAGATTCCAGTGTCTATTCTTGATAGAGAAAACAAGAGACTCAGGAACAATGTGATTCCATTGGTGAAAGTTCAATGGAACCGAAGTGGAGTTGAGGAAACTTCTTGGGAGCGCGAGGAGGACATGCGACGCGACTACCCACATTTGTTTGATCATGTAAATAAATTTTATGACAAGTGCCTTATATTATGTTGATATTTTTGGTTAGATCTATTTAACACTAGAATGAGAATATCTTCGCCCAATTCTTAATCTTTTGGAACACATGGTATATGTATGGGGGGTTCCTTGTTTGGATTTTTCACCCGATGTACTAGTTCCATTAGATTAGGGCTTGAGCGGGAATATTATCATTTTGGACGGTTAAGTATAAATATCCATGTGCGCTCATCTAGAATTTCATATTCCGTGATGAGTATGATTTCCGAATTTCAAGGACGAAATACTTTTAAGGGGGGAAGAATGTAGAACCCCGTAAATTTATTAATGAATATATTGAGTTATTAGTGGTAAACATTTCTTTTCAGATGAATAACCATAAATGTGATAAATAATGTTTGGGAGCCTAGCAAAATTTTCTATGTTAGAGTAATCAAGGGGATTGATCAGCATGTGATTAGAAGGCATAGCAAGCAGTTGTTCTGCTGTGCGGTCGACCGCGATGTGCGCGGCGGTCGACCGCACAGCAGTCGGGCACACAGGAGACTTTTCTCCTACTGTGCGGTCGACCGCGCAAGGCGCGACGGTCCATCGCACAGCAGGCAGAGAGTTTTTCTGTGTTGGGTCTTAATGGGTTTCGGGTCGGGTTCGGGTCGGGTTGTGGGGTTAGTATATATACTATCATACCCTAAAGAGCCACATTTCTCATCTGAAATCAGAACCCTAGCCCCCTCTCTCCCCCTCAAACCCTAGTTCTCACTTCTTGGTGATTTGGGAGAATCCTTGAAGGGATTTCCAGCGAACTCTTGGTGGATTCAGCGTGGGGGATCATCTTCCTTCAGATCTAGGGCTTCGTTTTCATCATAGGCGAGTGACATCTCGCCCAACTTCACCCCTTTTTGTTTTATGTTTAGATTTGAGTTTTTAATCCGGTTTTTATTAAGCCCAAATCGTATTTTGTGTAGATAAAGTAGACCTTATGGCATGAGGTGCAAAAATCATATATTTCAGTCTTAAAAAGTTCACTAATGATGTTTAATTAATGAGATCTTGATCTGAAATGTTTTTATGAAGGTTAAACTTATTTTCTTCTGTTTAAAACTTTTAAAATCATGTTTTTTAAGGTTTGGGATTTTTGATAATGAGGTTTTAACCATTTAAACTGGTTGTTTATTGCCATAGTTCTCTATTAAAAGGTTATAGTACAATGGGTATAGAAATCCCCAAGTTTTTGTATGAGTTCGGTAGCTGACTAAGTTCGGTAGCTGACAGAACACAGAATGAGGTTATGTCCGTTCAGCGGTCGACCGCATAGGACTCAGTGGTCGACCGTCGCGCGTTCCTGCCTGCAGAATCGTTTAGGCGCTTTGGGCGGTCGACCGGCATGACCTCTGCGGTCGACCGTCGCTCAGTTTCTGAGCCTAGTAGTTCTCAGGCCTGCGAGCGGTTGACCGGAGTGGGTTCTGAAGTCGACCGCCGCACAGTTTTTCCTGCCCTATTTGTTTCTGCTGTATAGTACACTCGTTAGAGCGCTTGCCTCGATCACCTAACTTTGATCTTCAGTTGCACTAAGCATCTATGCATGATAGATGGCCTGAAATACTTGCCTAGAATCACACGACGAGTTGAGTGTGAGTTTTGCATAAGTAAACCAAGCCTTGTATATCACTAATACTTGTTCAGTTGCACAGTCCTCGTGTTGGACTATAATCCATAGAAGTCCTCGTGTTGGACTATAATCCATTTCAGTCCTCGTGTTGGGCAATTATCCATTTATCTCATGTGTTGGGAAATCTCTATATCTAATTCATGTACTGGACATCTTTATTAACCATGCATGCGACATTTCACATGAGTTATGACATGACACTTATGAAGAATATGACATCACATATATTGAGAGTATGATATGACACTTATGACAAATACGGCATGGTAATTATGTGGGACGTCACATAATACAATATATATATATATGTTAGGAGACATGTTGTATTTTCTTTTTGCTTATTTCTGTTTACATATTAGACTCCGGGTTTGGTACTTAAGGATTTTCAATTTGGGATACAAGGTATATACATGAGGGTTTCCTTGTTTGGATTATTTCGCTCGACGTACCTATGCCCGTGTTGAAACTTCATAAGTACTAAGACCCATTGTTTATTGTTAGGGTAATTGTTTATATGTGTATATATACTTTGTGATAACTGTATTTTTCTTATACAATGAGCCCTCTCCCTTGGGGTTGGTTGTGATGTTGCTCGCTAGCGCTTTGACGCTCGTTGTCCCTCCCCCTTTCAGGTCACGAGCCAGGAGCCCGGAGAGTCGCAGGTTGATGGCGACACACTTTAGTGTTCGACTATCTATTCTAGCTATGTTTTATTTTGGAGCTTCACTATAGACTTTGTTTATACATTTTGGGACTTTATTCTAGATGTTGTAAAGGCTGTGTGCCTTATTTCCTTTATTCAGACTTGTTGTATTTGAGATGTATTAAGAACTCCAGTTTGTTCATTTAGACATTGACTTTATATTCTTGTGTGTTGGATGATGAAATACTATTTGATCTTTATCGTTTCATCAGTTATCTCTTGTAGTATCTCTTACTTGCTTTTGTACCTACACCTATTATTGACCCACTAGAGTGATAAAATTATGATGGTGAAACATGTTATTGCACGGTGTGGTGCATAACAGGTTTGACATTCTTGATTTCAAGCGTCACGGACTCTGCAGCATTTTGTGGTGAAACCTAGGGGCGTCACACAACACACACAACACACACAACACATATAATATATTGTTATAAAATAGTAATATTATATTATAGTATAATATATATAGATATACGTATATGATACTACTATAGCACCTAATATAACTATATATATATATAAGATAGATACTATACCTATAATATATATAATATATATATATATTATAATAGTAGACTATATAGTATATAAGTGTGGTTGTGTTGTTGTGTTGTGTGTGTGGGTGTGTGTGTGTGTGTGTGTGTGGGTTGTGTTTGCTGGTCTCTCTAGTGGTTTGTGTTAGCCTATTCTACTATCTATGCTTGCCACATATTTTGCCTAACTCATTTTATTGCATAGATTCTCGGATATAGAATGCTTGAAGTAGGATGGAACTTCCGCTATCTTCTTTCCTATGGTTTATAAATCACCTATACGCCTTATAGGCGGGAGCTTACGCTTCCTTTTATCTTTCTAATTGGTTCCGACTCCATTATGATGTGACAAAGGGAGAAACAAGTGAGTGAGTAATAGATTTGGACTGAGAAATACTAATTTATCCTATCGTTCTCAATCGTTATCTCTTTAGTCTCTCTTACTGCTTTTTTACCGACACCTTTATTGACGTCCACTAGAGTGAAAAATTGTGATGTGGAACCATGTTATGCGACGGTCGTTAGTGCATCTGGCAGGTTTGACATTTCTATTTCACCCGGACTGCTACCATTGTGTGAACTATGGGGCGTCAACACACACACACAACACCACACATATATATATATAATACCAAAATATTATATAATATATAGTATATATAAATATATAAATTATTATACTGTGTGTGTTGTGTGTGTGTGTGTGTGTTGTGTGTGTGTTGCGTGGTCTCCTCTATGATGGTTTGCTGTTGAGTCAATTCTAGTATCTAGAATCCTAACTCATTAAATGCATAGATTCTATATAAGAATCTGGATAGAGGTCATGAACTTGCCGCTATCTCTTTCTATGTTTATATCACCGATATACCCTTAAGGGAAAACATCTAATCTTTTATTGGTTTCCTCAATTTGATGTTGAACAAACGGAGAACACAAGTGGATTTGATATTTAGATATTTTGCTTTTATTGCGATATATATATATTAACTCTTTAGAGATTTTTAAATAATCATCAAATAAGGTGGGACGATGTCTAGGCTCTCAGTTAATGAGCCTAAGTACTAATTTGTTTTAAATGATCTATAAACAATCCTAACGATAGTTTCGCTAGTATATGGAGTTTGCTCCACTTAGGTATTCTAGACAAACATAAATGTTAGAGGTTGGATGGAATTGCGCTTCAATGATAATATCCAAAGGAGGTTGGTGGAATCGGAATGAAACCATTTGCAATTCAAAGTCAAAGATTCAAGATCGAGCTTCATTCGCAATCAAGATCGAGCTTCAATGAGAAACCATTAGCTTGGGTATAATGTTTTAGTTTTTAGGAGTTTATACTTTGTGTGTTTATACTTCGAGCTCAAATTTCATACGTACACATTTATTTTGATTTATCATCGTTTTAGATTATAGACTTAACAACATGATTTTATATATTTTTTTCAAGTGTTTCAAAATTTGTTTGGAATAATTTCATCAAAATGAAGTTTTGACGTTTTTGTATTTTTCAACCAGTTTACAAAATAAATAATTTTTTACAAATGAAAATTTGATAAATTCTTTTTCTAACATGTTCTATTACATGTTTAAAAACATTTCCCAAAATTTTATTATTTTTGAAGTTGTTTTACTATGTCTAAATGATATTACAAAATCAAGTGTTTTAGCAGTTTTTTAAATATTGAATATCTTTCTTAAAACAATTATTTTCTCACAAATGGAAAGTGATATTTTAGAAATTCATTTTATAAAATAGTTATCTACATGTCTAGATATTTTTATCAAATTTTCACGATTTTTAGAGTTGATTTGATATTTTTAATTGATTTTATAATGTCAGCTACGCAAAAACTTTAAGATCTGCCAAAACTATGTGTGCATGTATTCGGTCAACCGACACACCTCTTTCTATCAACCGGAGACCCAAATTCGATTGAATGACACATAGAATTCAGTCGACCAACTAGAGAGCCATTGCATAATGGCTAGTTTTTTCCTGATCTCATTTTTTAGGGTTTTTACCTCGTTTTTTATGCTGTTCTTTGGCTTTTGGATGTTGTATTGAGAACATATACATATCCCTCAATCCTAAAGACTAAGATACATCTACAAAAGTTTTAAAATAAAGTTTAAGGGTGTTTAAGTTTATTTTAAGTGTGTTTTATAAAAGTTTATGTGAAGTTGTTTTCACAATAGCAAGATGAGATCATCAATTCGTGTTTGGGCTTCAACCTCATCTCTCTCTCTCTCTCTCTTGTTTTTCATTGGAGAAGTTTTCTAAACACAATCTTTATCTATTTATATGATTGGTTATCATTTCTATAAGCTAGATTTTAATTGAGTTTATATTTCATTTTAACTCATTGTTTACACACACCTACATGAGCTTAAGTATTTTCATACATAGTATAATTAGGGTTGTGTATTTATAACATTGAGTGCGTGCTTACATTGAGTTCTCAGATATTGTAGAGAATAAATTTTTTTCTTGTGCTTAATTGTTAGATTACTTTGTAATACACAAGTATACCTAGAGGAGTGTGTGGTGAGAGACGTGGTCGATTCTAAGAGGAGTGTGTCGGTAGTAAAGCCTAGAGAGAGGTTGTTAATCTGAGCACTTGAGGGAGCCGACACGTGAGAGACCAACACTTGAGGTTGTAGTGTGTGATTACATTCTGAGAGTTTTCAATGAGCTAGAAAACCGAGATTGTGTGGAGTTGTAAACGTTTTCAATTAGCGTTGAAAACCGGTTGAGATAGTAGAGCTCTCCTCTAGAGTGGGGAGCGGAGATGTAGGTCGGAAAGACCAAACTCCGTGATCATTTTCTTGTGTTTGCATTGGTTATTTGCCCACTATCTTGTTTATATTGTTTCATGTCTATTTCACCATTGTGTTAATTACATATCCTTGCACATATATATAAAGTTGTTGAATATCATACTTACAAGGATATTTATTAAATAGTTTTTAATTTGGTATTAATATTGGATTAGATTAGCATATACCCTATTCAACCCCCCTCTAGGGCAATTTCAACTATAAAACATCGTTCATTCCTTGTTTGGTTGCTTTAGTGTTATTTATATTGCTTAATATCGTTTATCACTTTTATTCTCTTTATTTAACTACATATTCAGTGTTTTGGGGGGGGGATAATAGGTAGTCCTATTCACCTCTCTTTGGGCATGCATCTCAAATTTAACATTGCCAAGTTATCTTGTTTAAACATACGCATCAGTTAGGGATGAGCATGGTTCGGTTTAAACTAAAAAAACCGACCGAACCGATCAAAAACCAACAGTTCGGGGCTGTTTTATTAATAGTGTAGTTCGGGTCGGGTTGAAACGTTTTCAACCCAAACTGTCTGAACTGACCATATCCACCAAACTAAGTTTTGTAACCCGTACTCACTAAACCCAAACCAAATTTAGGAAACCCGCTTCATTCAGATCAATCTTTATTCTAAGTTTTCATACACACTCCCCAGGAACCAACCTCCCAAACAGCCCTAGCCATCACCATCGCCACCGACTGGATACCTCTTTGTCAGCACCGACTCACTACCTCTTTAACATCGCCGACCCATCGACACTTCAGACTTCAGTCTTCATCATCGTCGTCGTCTGGAACTTCTTCGATCAAAAACAACTCTGAAACCCTAATGTCTCTCTTCCTCAATTTATTTCTTCATCATCACTGGACCATCTTCTCGAGACCCATCTCGTACTTTAGAGACACCCATAGTAGAGGTATCAACTGAAACCTTAATTTTTATTTTATTTTTGAATTAATATTGATTTAGTTCTCATTTCATATTAGTAAACTGTATAGAAATTAATTTTGATTCATAAATAATTATTATTGAGGAATACTTTTATCACTAACAACTAAAAATGTCCTTTGATTTATTCTCAGTTATGAACAATTTTAGGATTATTATGGTGGAATTAAGGGAATTAAAGGGAATTAAAGGGAATTAAGGGAAGTCTCATAGTGCAAATACCCCCTCACAAATTGAGAACAAAAGGCTTAGTTCAGGGATTGTTTTATTTTTTATGTTCTACATGTTTAGCAGATGGATTCAGTATTTTGTTATATAATGATAATAATTCAAGTTTATTCAAAGCTTTATACAAATGACGATTTGTTCTCTATTTGTTTGTTGCTTGTGATTTCGACTCTGTTCTTTGCGATTGTGAATTTAGTTTTCTTTGTGTTCCTTAGTACACATTTACTCTCGCATTTCGTGATATTTTTTTGCTGTATCTTAATTTCGATGGATTAAAACCATGAAAGTATCCTACTTTTGCTTCTGGATGATCAAAAGATTTATGTGTGCTGTGTTGTCTAGCAGTTTGTCCTACATATATCAGTCAAGATTGTGTTAATTTCTCAAGTAAGTATTTGATCTTATTTTGAAAATTTTGTATTTACGTAAATATCTCCAAGTCTTATATATTTCTCAGGTAAAAAATTGCTTTCTTTGTGCACTATTTCAGATTATCCAGAGAAGGTTCGGTTTAAAGATTCATTGCAAAAAAAGCACATGCTCGTGATATTACAAAGCTTAATAAAAAACAACATTAAGTAGTAGAACTTCTACTACATATGTTATACTTATAACTGGTAATTGACATTATACATTTATTTATTTATTACGATTCAAAAAGAGTTTCAAAATAGTTTCAGTTTTGTGCTCAATACTTTCAGTAGTCTACTTTCATATGCTAAAATATTGCTTGGGGCTCATTCATTGTTATAAATTGCAAAGCTCGGCAATCGAAACATTCTCTTTGATGCCGTGGATCTGAATTGTTAAGTATCTCAACATTGTCAAGTTTTGTCAGCATGTTCTACTTCGGATACTCTTTCTTTGTTTTTTCATATTGATTAGTGGTTTTTTTTTTTGCGAAATCCTTACATGGTAGTACCTAAATAAGTTATGAACCGAGCAAAAGTGAAAGTTGTACAGTGACTAGATTAAGCATGTTTAAGTTTTTTATAACATTTGAATGTGTCATACCCAAGTAAGAAACAAACAAACATAACCGAACCGAACCATACCGAATCAACATGGAGCAGTTCGGTTCGGTTCTGAATAATAGGCGGTTTGGTTCGGTTGGTCCAAGTATTTAGTTTTTAAAATGTCTCAAGAAACAATCACTTCCTAATCTTTTTAATACAAATGCAAGAAGAAAAAGGAAAATAAATGAATGACAAGATTATTAGACCACTTCCTAATCTTTTTAATACAAATGCAAGAAGAAAAAGGAAAATAAATGAATGACAAGATTATTAGACCTCATTTTCTAGCTAGCTCCAGGTTCATTTGCACATGCCAGTGTTTAATTGAATTTTAAACTGTGTTTTATCATAATTAATTGACCATGTCAATTTCTATTCATTCAATATGTTAAAATCCCTGGTAAGTAATCTTCTATTATTTACTCCTCATTGGGTGAATGCATTTACGAGATCACTTAATAATGAAGGCTAAGGGGTAGGACGTGTGAACTTTGCCTGTTCAAATCATCATAAACAATTTGACAGATTCTTGTATGCCAAAGATTATCCAATTAAATGGCATTTATAATTGACTCGATTGTCATCTGTGGTTGAATATTCATTTGACCCATATAAACATTGCTTTCCCTCTCTTACACGCCATTAATAAAACAAAGAAAAGCAATGCAGTGTCTTAAGTCCTTTTTAATTAACAAAACAAATACGCATTTTTCTCCAGAACTAAAAAGCTATTCCTATAAATAGTACTCAAAATTATTGTTAGACATTGCAGCCACAGCAAGAACTCAAATACAGTACTGAGATTCATATATCATTCATGTGCAAAAGGAAAAGATAAGGCAAAAGCTATAAGCACAACAAATACGTTTTAGCTTTAACTATGTAATTAAGGATGTAATATACTGCTGGGTTTGTGCATAAATTATGTATTGTATTTATAGTGTTGGAATTTCTCTCTGCTTCTATAATACCACAATCGTTTATCAGAAGTTATGGTTTATCCTGATTTAAATTTTGAATCCGGATGCTAATGTATCGTGTCCAAAGAGAATCATATAATTTAACCTGTTAAGTAAACAGATTGGATTAGTGCACGATATGTGCGGAACTTTGAAGCCCTGTCTTTTTACTCATGAAATCCACTTTATATGTTTGATTTGAATCTAGGTGATGGGGACATCCGGACACATACTCGGGATTTTCGTCAAGTTTATCAGCGAAGGAGACGCCATGTTGCAGCACTATGGTTTTGATTTCAATTGTAATAAATTAGTTTGAAATTTAAATTTTGAATTTCAAATTTCGAATTTTGAATTTTTGTTAATTGGTTGTATTTTGGTTATGAGAGAGATTTGAGGGATTTAGAGGATTTTTCCAAATCTGTAATTTTTCTTTATTTAAACTCTCTTGTAATCAGATTGAAGATTATTGATGAATGAAAATTGATTTGCTTAATTATGGTGTGAAACCCTAAGCTAATTGATTTTTTTTGTCATCAACCGTCATTCTCTTCTTCACAAAAAAAAACAAAAGAAAATCAAAATTCGCACTGTTCATCTTCTTCTTCCTTCAGACAATCAAAACCCAACCCCACCTCCCTCTTCCCAGTTCGCCGCCCGAAGCCCACCGGACCTCCGCCCCTCTCCACGTAGACGCACGAGGCAACCATGCCATCCCCCACCAAAGAGGGGGGGGGGGGGCGCCGCCGCACGATGAGAGAAGAGCCGATCAGGAGGGCAAAGGAACAGTCAAAACCACCCGCTTCAGATACCAAGGGAGGCCGACCTGAGACGAAACGAACTCCAGAGTCCTCATGCTGCGCAGGGAGAGGACGGACCACACCCACTCGCCCTGCGGTTCTCGCCGCTCCACCCTCATCAGAGGGAAAGAGGAGGGAAGAGAAGGAGAAGGGAAGGACGTCACCGAGTCCCCTCTCAACAGAACTGGGCCGACAGGCCGGGTCTTTTTCCCTGCGAGCCGAGTAATATCGCAGGGCTAGGGGGGCAGCAGCCTATTGAACTAAGACCGCCGCCCACTCCGACTCGGACGCCGCCGTCCCGATTCGAACGCCGCCGTCCCGAGTCGAGCGCCGAGATTGTTCCTGCCCTCCCCCTTTTCCGCTTATGTTATCTTCAGATTGAGACCCTGTTGAAGAAAAGTGTGGATCTGTGACTTAATTAGAGCTCCCTACTCATTTAACCGATCCAGTCAAGTGTGGACCAGACCCACTTGACCCAGTTGTTGAAGCTAGTTGAGTCAGATTCAACCCACTTGATCCCTGACTTTGCAATTGATGGTGCATGGCAGATCCTGATGCAGACGACGGACTCGTGCTAGATCCAGAGACCGACATCGTAGATTTAGAACTTTCCCCGTGGTTTGATTATCAGTCGTTCAAGAGCGTGCCCGAGTATGTGGAGCGTGTGACCCATCAGATCGTTGACAGCATAGAGAGTAGCTTGGGAATCAGTTCGTGGCATCGGCGTTTCCATCCAGATACACCGCTCCACCCGAATTACGTCGCTCTCGGGGGAGAACTTGCTCCCCTCCTTTTTGGCGTGTACGAACCATCACCCGAGGAGCCTCCCGTCAAACCAGTTCAACCCGACGAAGGTTCAACTTTCTTTCGCCCAATTATTTTCGAAACTGCTATTGCTTGCATGTTGTTATCAATATTATTATCGATCGTATTTGTGCTGTAATCAGTTTGATTACGTGAGCGAGCGAATCTATTGCTAAGTGTTGGCCTTCTTGTTTTGATGATGTTTAACAAACAATTTACCACTAATGTTGTTTGTCTAGTATTTGTGTATTCCTATGTATTGTAGACAAACAACGTAGTTGGAGGATGGATGGATTGCGCCATAACGACGATATCAAATGGAGGTTGGCGGAATTGTGGAGTGAAGCTATGCAAATTCAAATTGAAGATCCAAGTTCAAGCTTCATCCGCAAGATTACCTAGAAGAGCTTATTGAAGATCAAGATCTAGCTTGGGTAATTTAGTTTAGTATTTATATTATGTGTGTTATATACTCTAAGCTCAATTATCTATACACACACATTTTATTAGTTTCCTTGTATATATATGTAATCACATATATATACAACACAAGTTTTGGTTTTCATGTTTATAAATATGAAATTACATGTTTCATATTTATTATTGTGATTTGGTTTATCTACATAGATATGAAACAAATATATTTTCATATACATACTCATAGGTTTCATTTTCTATTGTATTTGTGAAAATATTGTATTCTTAGTTTGTAGACTTTAATATCAGTTTATACATGCTTTACTAAGTCTACAAAAACATTTCACAAAGTTTCAAAAGTTGGTTTATGTCAAAACATCAAAATTCAAGTATCTCATATTTTCATGTTTTGGACTTTTTTGTAAAATGATGGTATTTCTCATTTGGGAAGTCTTTTTAGAAAACCAGTTTTTGTAGCATGTGTATTATCATGTCTACAATCATTCCCCAAAGTGTTTTGTCTTTTGCTCAGGTTTTTGGCTGAGTTGAGAGAGGGTATAAGTACCCCATTGCCTTCAACTCTTAAACTAACCAAGAGGGTTTTTAATCAAGTTTAATAAAGTTTTTAACAAGGGTTTTAGTTTGGTTTAAGTGTGTTTAAAAAGCTTTTAAGCAAATTGAGAGTTTGTTTTTGTGATTCAATTCTACAAGAGCTTGAGGAGATCATCTATTGGTGTTTGGGCATTCAACTATTCTCCCTCCAACTCTTGATATATTGAGAAGTTTTCTAAACTCTATTTCTAGCTTTTTTATATATTTGATTATCATTGTTATTAAGCTAGAACTACATTGAGTTTAGTTTTGATTTATATCTCTTTGTTCACACACAACCTTTTGAGCTTATTGTATTTACATTCATAGTATAATTTTGGGTTGTGAGATTAGTGACTTAGAGTTGTGCTTAATTGAGTTCTCACCTTGTTTAGAGAACAAATCATTTGATTTATATTGTGCTTATTGTGAGGATTCACTTGTAATACACTTGTACACCGAGAGAAGTGTGTGGTGAGAGACGGGGTCGAATCCAAGAGGAGTGGCGTCGGTTGACGTGCCTAGGGAGAGGTTGTAACCGAGCACTTGAGGAGGAGGACACGGGCTAGGACCAACACTTAGTGTGTGAGGTGTGATTACATAGTGATTGTATTGTGAGGTGTAAACGTTGTTCGGGTGAACGTAGAAAACCCGGTTGTGATAGTGGAGATCTCCTCGAGGTGAGGAGCGGGGACGTAGGTCGTGGGGACCGAACCTCGTAAACATATCGTTTTGTTTGTGATTGCATTGGCGTTCTTATTCTTGTTTTCATATCTTATATCGCCTTTGTGTATTGCTCATCATATTACCCTATCACTTGTGTAGATTGTTTATTTTACCCTTGTGTTAGTTCATATATCCTTGCTCATATATTTGTAATATCTCATTGATAGGATATATTCATTTGTTCATATTGCTTATCCTAGCTTACATATCTTGTTGTATTTCATACTTGCTAGGATAACATATTAATTAATTTTAATTGGTATTTAATCGGATTAGATTAGCATAAGACCCTAATCACCCCCCCTCTAGGGTCTAACAATTGGTATCAGAGCTTGGTGCTCTTTGATTTAAGGACTAACCGCCTTGAGTTAAAGATCCAAGTTATCTTATTTGTGCTAATCTAGTTATGATTGCATTTGTCTTGCTTGCATATGTTCATATATATATCTTGAATATGAATGTATTTTGTTTAGGCTATAAATCCAATGTTGCTCCTAAATTCATTAATTTTCCCTATGCACAATGGGCTTCTAGATTTAAACTATTTGTTGAATCTAGAAATATTGACTTATGGAAAATTATTGATTGTGCTTATATTGTGCCCACATTGGAGAAATCTAAGTGGAGCAATCATGATAATAAAATGTTTAATATGAACAAGCTTTTGTTAGAATATTTGCTTAATGCCTTTGACTCATCATTTTCTAACAAATTTGTTCATTTTGATAGTGCTTACAATTTATGGAAATTCATAGAAGCACATCAAGGCAACTTGGAGGAAATCCGACGTAGTTTGGAGGATTGTTCTTCAAGTGAGTGTGGAGCATCATCATGCACACGGCCACTAGGCGATAGCCCTAGTGTGGTAAGCGATTCGGAATCCGAAAGTGATATATCCATCAATGAACTCGCTTGTGCATATGAGAAATTATTGCATGCCTATACAAAATTACAAAATAATTTTATTGATCTTAAAAGCAAGCATGTAGAATTGAAATCCGATCATGAGAAGCTAGTGTCCAAATTTGACATCATTGAAAATGAAAATATAATGCTTAAAGAAAACAATGATATGTTAAATTTGGAAAATGAAAAATTGATCTCATCCATTTCTAGCTTAACTCATGCAAATAATGCCATGCTAGAAGTAGAATGCATTAGAAATGAATTTGATTCTTTTAAGAATAACCATACATGCTCTACTTCTATTATCAATGATGTTGTATCTAATGATGAGTTGAATCATGTGAAAAACCGCATATCTTGTTTAGATTCAACCTTAAACACATGCATTGATAATCATAACAAGCTTATGGACTTGTGTGCAAAGTCTAATGCAAACTCTTCTAAGAAACCTACACACTATGCACACATGTATAACAAAGTCTATAAATGCACTAATTGCGGTCGTAAAGGCCACCTTGCTAGATTTTGTTATAATGCACAAAAACCCATCAAGATTAATCATGTTTGTGCATCCCATCAAGCTTCATCATCACACTCACATGTACACACACGTATAGATCATCATAAACATGCCCATATGTACAAATGTGAGTTTTGTGGTCGTTTTGGTCATTTGGCCGAATATTGTTTTGATTTGAAAAGAAAATCACGTTTGCCAAATGTTTCTAGTAGACCACAAGTGTTTGAATGTGATATTTGTGGTAGATTTGGTCATTTGGCTAAGTTTTGTTATGATTTGAAAAAATGTTCAAACTTGCCAAATTTCTCAAGTAAACCATATTTGTTTAATAAGGTTTCTCATTTGCAAAATAAATTTAAAAGACAATCTTTAGTTGCAAATGATTTTCGTGCACGCTCACTTGGTCAACACAAATCTTTTCACTCTTTTCATTGCACGAATTGCAATCGAAAGGGTCATTTGAATGAATATTGTTTTGACCGTGCTAGTGCATCATATGTGCCCAAGAGGGTTCATAACCCTAGGGCTTTGAGCTTGAATGATAGGGGTCATGTCCCTAAACCTTTTGGTACCAAGAATACTTGGGTACCAAAACAAATTTAATTTCTAAACCAAGAATTTTAGTGTTTTTATTTTTTTTTTGGTTTTGTAAAATGAGCTTTAAAAATTTTTATGTGAAAACAAACTTTCTTTGATAAATTATTTTGTCTTCATGACTATGAGTTTTAATTTTCATGAGAGGTTTATATTTATGTAACCCCCCGGGTTTATTGGGTGTTTATTCCCAAATCATGTTTACCGGATGCTAGAATGATTATATGGGTTAGAACAAACTTTAGAGCTTGATATATTGTTGCCTCTCTTGAAATTCTTTTGTTAAAGATTTTGTTTTGATTTGTTGCTTTGAATTCATTATATTTCACTTATATGATGATATTTATATGTTTGTGCTTATGGATCATCTATTCGTGCCTTATAATGTATTCCATATGTGATTTGATCAAATCCCACAAAGGAGATTCTATTTTTGATCAAACATGGGTTTTGGACTCAAATCTTGATTTATGATTTCTTTTGGTTGATTTGTTTTCATTTGAAAACTTTTTTTGCATGACTCTCATGTTCCTCTTCTTTGATTTCATAAATCTATTCTTTTATATGGTTTCTATATTTTTTGTGCTAATGAGACACTTCTTTCACATTGATATACTCATATGTGTTCTCATTGTCTTTATGTATGTGAGTTGTATTTAGCATATTGTCCATCTATGCTTGCTCACATATGTTTGCCATGATCTTCATTGCATATATTCTATATGGCTTTTTGATAGGGGGAGCAATCCCTATATATATATTCTTTTTATACTCACCTATGCTTATTGATAGGGGGAGCTTTCGCTCTCTTATTCTTTTTGTCCCCTTTTTGATGTTGTCAAAGGGGGAGAAATATTGTGAGTATACAATTCCTTGTTTATATGCATGTGTATTATCTTGTATATGTTCATTTCCTTCATGCATATATTCCTTTTTTGTAAATTGTTTGTCATCATCAAAAAGGGGGAGATTGTTGGCCTTCTTGTTTTGATGATGTTTAACAAACAATTTATTACTAATGTTGTTTGTCTAGTGTTTGTGCATTCCTATGTTTTATAGACAAACAACGTTGTTGGAGGATGGATGGAATTGCGCCATAACGACGATATCAAATGGAGGTTGGCGGAATTGTGGAGTGAAGCAACGTACAATTCAAGTTAAAGATCAAGTTCAAGCTTCATCCGCAAAGATTACCAAGTCAAGCATATTGAAGACCAATCAAGCTTGGGTAATTTAGTTTAGGAGTTTATATTATGTGTGTTATATACTCTAAGCTCAATTATCTATACACACACATTTATTGGTTTCTTCGTATATATATATATATATAGTCATATATATATATATAAGTTTTGGTTTCTATGCATATATATAGTTATATATATACATACATATGTTTTGAGTTTTTATGGTTATATATATGAAATTCTATATTTCATATTTTCTATTATGTTTTTGAAAACATTGCATAGAATATGCAATTTTGTGAAAATATTGTATTCTTAGTTTATAGACTTCAATATCAGTTTATACATGTTTTACTAAGTCTACAAAAACATTTCACAAAGTTTCAAAAGTTGGTTTATGTCAAAACATCAAAATTCAAGTATCTCATATTTTCATGTTTTGGACTATTTTGTAAAATGATGATATTTTTCATTTGGGAAGTCCTTTTTCGAAACCAGTCGTTGTAGCATGTTTATTATCATGTCTACAATCATTCCCCAAAGTTTTACATTTTTCTGAATTTATTTGATATTTTTAAACAGTGTTTTAAAATCAGCTTTGTTTTCTGAAATGTCTGTTTTCGGTCGACCGGTACGGTCGACCGGTCTAGTGACCATTCGTCAGTATTTTTCCAGAGAGTCATCGGTCGACCGGTCCGGTCGACCGAGAGCTCAAATCGGTCGACCGACAGAATTTCCGGTCGACCGACGATGGCTTTTACTGTTTCCAACGGCTAGTTTTTGTACCGTTGGCTGGGTCTTTTGGTCTTTTGTTTTGGGTGTTTTTGGCTGAGCTTTGAGTGGGTATATATACCCCATTGCTGATGTCTTTTCAAATTAGATTAATAGAGTTTTTAATCAAGTTTAATAAAGTTTTTAACAAGGGTTTTAGTTTGGTTTAAGTGTGTTTAAAAAGCTTTTAAGCAAATTGAGAGTTTGTTTTTGTGATTCAATTCTACAAGAGCTTGAGGAGATCATCTATTGGTGTTTGGGCATTCAACTATTCTCCCTCCAACTCTTGATATATTGAGAAGTTTTCTAAACTCTATTTCTAGCTTTTTTATATATTTGATTATCATTGTTATTAAGCTAGAACTACATTGAGTTTAGTTTTGATTTATATCTCTTTGTTCACACACAACCTTTTGAGCTTATTGTATTTACATTCATAGTATAATTTGGGGTTGTGGGTTTGTGACTAAGAGTTGTGCTTAATTGAGTTCTCACCTTGTTTTGAGAACAATCATTTGTCATATTTGTGCTTATTGTGAGAATCACTTTGTAATACACTTGTACACCGAGTGAGGAGTGTGTGGTGAGAGTCGGGGATCGTCCCAAGAGGAGTGGCGTCGGTTGACGTGCCTAGGGAGAGGTTGTAACCGAGCACTTGAGGGAGACACGGCTAGGTCCAACACTTAGTGGGTGTAGAGTGTGATTGCAAGAGTGTGAGTTGTAGAGTTTTCGGTTAGCTAGAAAACCGAGTGTGTAGAAGAAGTTCCGGCTTCCAAACCGGATTGTGTTAGTGGATTTCTCCCCGGGAGTGGGGAGCGGAGACGTAGGACGGAAGGTCCGAACTCCGTGATCATATCTTGTGTTTGAGTGTGCTTTGGCGTTTATTTATACTTGTGTTTATATTTCTTATCGCCATTGTCATTAGCTCATTATTTATATGATCCACTATCTAGTTCACATTGTTTACCCCTTGTGTTAGTTTATATATCCTTGCATATATATATATTTCATCATATAGGATATATCTCATTGTTTACATTGCTTATCCTAGCTCATAATTCTTGTGGTATTTCATACTTGCTAGGATAACTTGTTAATTAATTTTAATTGGCATTTTATCGGATTAGATTAGCATAAGACCCTAATCACCCCCCCTCTAGGGTCTAACACTAAGTACTTTTACTTATCTAAATATTATAATTTGAACTGTATTGAGAGAACGAATCATTACATTTATTTTCTATATCATTTACAAAAGATTTGAACTTAGTACATTGCAACTTTTGCTTAAAAACCATCGAAAGCTACACTTTATTCTTGAGCTTCCTGCCTAGATCGATCGCTGATTTGGCGAAGCATTGTTGTCGTTAATCTTCATACCTGCATCACATTGTTTCGCATCACTAGGTCTCCGAAGCAATGTTAAAGTTTGTATATCTCAAAAGATGCCAAACATTTGAAGTTGTAATGACTAGAATAGAGAGATATAATTTGGGTTCCTTTAGAGAAACGATCTTTAAAATAGGATAAGAATGTGAAAGTAACCCTTTAAATTCTATTGATACAAAAGGCATACTTAAAGAGGTTATTTTTGGTGAAATTTTGATTGAAATCTCCAAAATTCCATCAAAAGCATAAGTCATGGTCATATGCCTGACACTTATGTTTTTGTTGCACACAGCGGAAATTTCGGCAGCACTTCGGCATCACAACAAGAAAGTCAGGTCGCAATAAGAATTCTCGTCTCACCAAGGAAATAAGAATCTGAAGCAAAATATCTCAACCAAGTGAGATATCAGCTCTTCCTCTCATCAGTTTAAGGACTGACCTGTCGAGGGAACCTAAAAGCTATTACAAATCACACAAATAGCGATACAACCAAATTTACGTGGTTCGGCAAATTGCCTACGTCTACGGGACAAGGAGGGGGGATATCTACTAATAGAGGGAGAGAATACAACTAGGGTTTACAATCACTCAATCTAAACCCTCACACAAACTCTTAGATCCCTCACACAAATACTCTCTCAAAGGGATGCACAAAACCCTAGAACAGCTGCACATAACTCAAAAAAAAACTCTACTTTTTCTTTTGCACGCGCCGCCAATTTCCCTTATTCCCCTGCTGTGATTTTCTTCAGTAGCCGCAAAACAAAACCAACCTTGCACAGAACGCTAGAGCAAAAATCATATGGCTATTTATAGCCTGATGAAAAAAAACGCGTTCGCGTTCGTGGGCCGATTTATTTCATCCGCAAAACTCCTTCACGAGAGTGCTCACGTGGAAATTGATTTCTTCACGTGGAAAGAAATCAAAACACATTCGTGGGCCCCACTAACATGCTTCATGTGTACAATTCTCCACCTCGGTGAAGTTTTCTCAAAATTGAGCTGACACCAAATGCATCCAAATGTCCCACTTGTTGCGTCCAGGATGAAGTGGAATCATTCCACAACAACGAACTCATTCCACAACAAATTGAGAACCCGAACGAGATTCCAAACAATCTCATCCCCATCAAAATCAATTAATCCAAACCAGTTGTATCAAACATGACTGCCTACGTATCCTCTTGCCCAAGGAATCAAGCCGAACGTAGTTCACCCAAATGGCTGCTAACGGCCTCAACAATCACGAATATGCAACATGTTTTGATAATGATCAAACTAGTTGCTCGGAACCACCTTTGTGAGCATATCCGGCGGATTATCCTTCATGTGAACTTTCACAATCTCCACATCACCATCTTCAAGAACATCCAGAACGAAATGATAACGAACGTCAATGTGCTTCGTCCTCGCATGAAAAAACTTGATTCTTCACCAAATAGATAGCACTCTAGCTATCACAATAAATAGTGACGGATCGCTACGATATACCAAGTTCCTCCAAAAGTCCTCAAAGCTAAATAGCCTCCTTCACAGCCTCCGCAACCGTCATATACTCTGCCTACGTCGTAGACAAAGCCACCGTTGACTGTAAGGTGCTTCTCCCACACACCGGCGTACGGGTCAAAGTAAACACATACCCCGTAGTAGACCGGTGCTTATCCAAATCCCCGGCATAATCCGAATCAACATAGCCAATGCACAACTGTCCACCTGTAGTGTCCCGTTCATAAACTAAACCAACATTGAGCGTACCTCGAATGTACCTCAAAATCTATTTCACGGCGTCTCAATGACCCACTCTTGGATTGTGCATGTATCTCGAAACCATGATCACCGCCTGTGATAAATCCGGCCTCGTACATACCATCGCGTACATCAAGCTCCCAACCGCGCTCGCACATGGCGTCTTCGACCTCAACTCTCGATCTTCAACTGACTTTAGTGAAAGACTAGTTGAAAGCTTCAAATGGGCTCCCAAAGGTACACCAACTGGCTTCGTATCCATGCTAACATAGAATCGTTATAGAACCTTCTTCAAATAAGCTATTTGTATCAAACAAATTCTTCCCTTCTTCTTGTCACTGCCGATCTCCATCCTTAGAATGCGCTTTGCCTCGCCCAAGTCCTTCATCTCAAACTCATTTGAAAGCTGAACTTTCAACTCATCTATAGCCGACCTGGAAATAGAGACAACCAACATGTCATCGATATAGAGCAACAAATAAATGTACGCACCTCCTTTTAACTTGTGAAAATATACACAAGGATCAAACTGGCTCCGAGTGTATGAATGACCAATCATAAAACCATCAAATTGCCTATACCACTGTCGATGAGACTGCTTCAAACCATATAGCAATTTCTTTAATCTGCAAACCAATTTTTCCTTCCCTACAGTTCGGAATCCCAATGGTTGAGTCATATATATTTCTTCATCAAGATCACCATGAAGAAATATCGTCTTCACATCCAAATGATCTAACTCCAAACCATATTGTGCCACCAAAGCTAGCAAAATCCGAATCGAATAATGCTTTGCCACAAGAGAGAAAACCTTATTATAGTCAATACCTTCCTCCTGTGCATAGCCCTTCGCAACCAACCTTGTTTTGAACCTCAATGGAGTGCCCTCAATGCCTTCCTTCTTTGTGTATACCTACTTGTAACCAATTGCTTTCCGTCCCTTTGGAAGCTCAACAAGCTCCTATGTATAGTTCTTATGAAGAGATTTCATCTCCTCCTGCATAACCACCTACCACGAATTAGCCTCCGAACTCTGCTCAGCCTCTCTGAATGTAGTAGGTACCAACTCATCGATACTCTCTATCGGAAGTGCATATGCAACTGTGTCGGCATATCGTGCTGGCATCTGTATGTTTCTCCTTTGTCTCCAAACTGTAATCGAATCCTGAACCTGAGTCGTCGATCCCTGATCCTGCACATAAGTACTTGTATCCCCCATGTCATCGTCGTGCTCACCTGGCGTCACCTCAGTCGGTACTCTAATGGATACTGCACCATCTGGACACTATAGAGCTGCATCGATCTCTACCACCTGTGATATCTCCTTCGTCGGGTTGCTCTCCACCTGATGAGAGGTGGAAAGCTTCAAGATAGAAGCCTCATCAAACGTGACGTCTCTACTCAGCACAATCTTCTTATCAACTGGATCCCAAAGCTTGTATCCCTTAACACCATGCTTGAATCCTACAAATATGGCCTTCCTTGCTCAAGGTTCCAACTTATCAGTTCTTACATGATAAAATACAGGGCACCCGAATACCTTGAGCTGGTCATAGTCGTGTGCTGGCTCTCCCGACCACAAATACAGGGCACCCGAATACCTTGAGCTGGTCATAGTCGTGTGCTGGCTCTCCCGACCACTTCTCCATTGGGGTCTTCCCCTCAATCGCACTTGAGCTGGTCATAGTCGTGTGCTGGCTCTCCCGACCACTTCTCCATTGGGGTCTTCCCCTCAATCGCAAATGCAGACAACCTATTAATGAGGTAGCTCGCATATGTAAGTGCATCAGCCCAAAATATTTTCTCCAAACCACTCTGCGACAATAAGTATCAGATCTTCTCCAGTAAAGACCGATTCAACCTCTCTGCCACCCTATTTTACTATAGTGTATGACTACCCGTGAAGTGCCTCTCTATGCCCTCGTCTCGACATAGCTACAGAAAGGGGTCTGATTTGTACTCACCACCGTTGTCGGATCGCAACGTCTTGATCTTTCTCCCAGTCTACAGTTCCAATCTTTTCTTCCACTCCACAAACAAATCTAGGACTTCACTCTTTTTCGTCATGGTGTACACCTAACAACACCTAGAATAGTCATATACAAAAGTGATGAACCAATGTCTACCACCAAGTGATGCAGTCTTGGTAGGACCCCAAACATCTGTGTGCATGTAGTCTACGTTGACCCTCGTCTGATGAATGGCAGTCCCGAACATCACCTTCATCTTCTTGCTAAGAACACAGTGCTCACAGAACTCAATCTTCCCACTCTTGTCTCTTCAATAGCTCCTGCTTGCACAATGCCTACAGTGATATTTTACCTGTGTGCCCCAACCTATAGTGCTAAAGTCTGCTCATGTCCGCTTCTGAAATAGCCGAAGCAACATGGCCAATCTTAGTGCTTCCCTTTAGATAATACAAATTCTGATTGCGGACTCCCTTCATCACAACCAATGATCCCTTAGTAACCTTCGCTACAGTATTTTTGAAAGTCACCTTGCATCCTTTCGCCTCCAAAACTCCAACTGAGATAAGATTTTTCTTCAGTTGAGGAACAAATCTCAACTCCTTCAACTCACGGACTACTCCATCTGGCATCCTAATCCGCACGGTACCTATCCTACAAACGCCATAGGATTGATCATTTCTCATGACAACAATACCCCCGTCGACTTTCTCAAAAGATACAAATCAGTCTCACCTAGGGGTCACATGATAAGTGGCACTGGAATCAAGCATCCAATCTGATGCATCCACATGGTTCACCTCCGGAGTAATCAGTAGAGAAAAGCACGAATCATCGGAATCATCGCCTTTCACAATATTCACCTCATTGGCCTTTGGGCCCTTCTTCTTGCCATTCTCTTTCTCCTTGAGCTTTGGGCAGTCTCTCTTCCAATGTCCCTGCTCATTGCAAAATGCATATTGGTTCTTTGCTAATTGGTGGTGGCTTCTTGACTTTGACCTCCTTCTATTACCACCTTTTGGATATCGGCTTCTACCTCTCGTCGACAAGGCCTCGCCTGAAGTACTAGTACGGGAAGTCTCCTTGTCCTTCCTCCTCACATCATAATTCGTCAAAGCGTTAGTCACTTTACTATAGCTGATAGAAGATCTCTCATTCAACAAAGTGATCACGAAGGTATCATACTCCTCATCTGGTAAGGAGCCCAACAAAATAATCGCCTTGTACTCATCTGATATCTTCTCATCAACATTCTCTAAGTCCGACAACAACTTAGTGTAGTTGTTCACATGAGCCGCTAGCGAGGTTCCTCCAGACATCTAAAATCTAAAGAGTCTTCACATCAAAAAAACATGTTCTCAACACTCTTTTTGATATACTTGTTGTTGAGAATTTCCCACATCTTCATTGCAGACGTCACACCAATCACATCATATTTCAGTTCCTATTCCAAACAGGACCTGATCACCCCACACGTATTCCTATTCACCTTCTCCAATATCGTCTCTTCATATTTAGGTGGTCTTTCATGGACCATGATGGTTTCTTCCAAATTCTGGACATTGAGCGCATCCTGTACATCGCTCATCCACAAACCAAAGTTGATTTTATCATCATACTTCACCACACTAATCTTAGTGTTTTGAAACCAACTTGTATTATACTCGCCATCGACTTGCTGCTTTCACCTTCTTCTCCCATTTTAAACTAACTCCAAATTGTAGAGAAAGAACAAATTTGATAGAAATTAGGAACCATCCAATTGAACCCTAGATCGGATTCCAAATAGATCTCCTATCCACACGAGGAAAGCGAAATCACCAATGGCAACTCCTAATGTTATCTCCACCGAAGCCTAGAACTCCAAGAACTAAGCTTCACACAAAAATCTTCCTCCATCAAACTCCAAACCACTAGATCTGAAATCTGGGCTCTTATACCACTTGTTGCGCGCAGCGAAAATTTTAGCAGTACTTCGGCAGCACAACAAGAGAGTCAGGTCGCAATAAGAATTCTCGTCTCACCAAGGAAACAAGAATCTGAAGTAAAATATCTCAACCAAGTGATATATTAGCTCTTTCTCTCATCAGTTCTAGGACTGACCTGTCGATGGAACCTAAAAGCTATTACAAATCACACAAATAGCAATACAACCAATTTTACGTGGTTCGGCAAATTGCCTACGTCAACGGGACAAGGAGGGGGGAGATCTACTAATATAGGGAGAGAATACAAGTAGGGTTTACAATCACTCAATCTAAATCCTCACACAAATACTCTCTCAAAGGGATGCATAAAACCCTAGAAAAGATGCACACAACTAAAAAAACTCTGCATTTTCTTTTGCACGCACCGCCAATTTCCCTTATTCCCCTGTTGCAATTTCTTCAGCAGCCGCAAAACAAAACCAGCCTTCCACAGAACCCTAGAGCAAAAATCATATGGCTATTTATAGCCTGATGAAAAAAAACATGTTCGCGTTCGTGGGCCGATTTATTTCATCGGGAAAACTCCTTCACACGAGTGCTCACGTGGAAATTGATTTCTTCACGCGGAAAGAAATCAAAACACGTTCGTGGGCCCTACTGACATGCTTCACGTGTACAGTTTTCTAAAGGCAATTTATAAATCACTCGAAATTGTGTCATTAAATAGGCCAATGAAACCCTTTTAAAATGGTTCTGTATCATTGAACTTTAAAGTGGTTTTCGTATCCACGTTATACCTATTTTAGAAGTGGTTTCTGTGAAAATTCACTTATAATTTGCATTCTAGCATAGATCATAGATGTACATTCAACATAGAAATTAACTACTAAATGTGGTTATATAAAGCAGATGATAATCCTTTACCCAAGGGACTTGTTGGTCAGCTGGGGAGATGATTCGAGATATTTGGAGTGGATCCAACTGTGGAATGGAAGCCATGCACTTAGGCTCAAGGATGTGTGTTTGGAATATAAGCTGTTTAGACAAAGATTATCACGAATTAAGTTTTAAATAGTTGATTATTAAATCAGATAATATCAGATAAATATTATAACTCAGAAATATAATTGAATCAAATGAAAGTAAATAAAAGTTAGAAATACGGCCTGATGGTCGAGGTGTGCAAACATTGTCCCAAGAATCTAATTGCCCCCTCTCGTACAGGGCTACACTGCAAAAGTTCACCGGCACGAGCTTCGAGAAGGCTTTGTGAATTTTTCGTGACTTTCAGGGAACCAACAAAAATGTAACAACAGTAAAATGAAGAGGAAGAACAGAGAAGAAGAGAGAATACGTTGTATTTTTCACACTGTGTTTAAGCTCTTTTGGCTAGGTTCTTTTAAAGGATTTCAATGAGTCATTTGCGCCCATAATTCCCGCAATAGAGTAATTAGCACATTTTAATTATTCACATTTAAAATCCATAAACTTCGCCAGTTAATACCAGCGGTTTTCCTATCATTTATATCTGTCAATCTCTCTCTCTCATTTAACACGTTTTTAAAACTTAATCACGTTTTAATAAATATTAACCACATTTTTAATTTGTTTCATGATAAACACGCTTTAATACTATCCGTTTAGATCCTTAAGTTCCGCCTATTAATTATGTTAGCCGTTTAACAAATTTTGAAAATATTAATCACGTTTTTAATGCAAAAAGAAAAGTTCAAAAGAGAAAATTAAAATGTAGCAGATTAAAGACCCCTCAATCCGGAGTTGCATTCGTGTCCGCAGGTCATGTGCGCGCTGCATTCGTGTCCGCAGGTCATGTGCGCGCGCCACCCAACCCGACCCGAACCCGAACCCGAGCCCGGCCCGGCCGGCGCACGCGTGTGTGGTATGGAGCATAACCTTTATTTTCTTCTAGGCATAGGAGAGAAAGGGAAGGCTTATAAAGACCCTTCCTTCCTATTCCATTTCCTATGTGGGACTAATGTGACGCCCCTGTTTTCACACTTGGCTGCAGTCCAAGGTGAACCCAGAGATGTCAAACCTGTCATGCACCTCCACAGTGCAACAACATGTTTCACCAATCACAGTAATATCCTCTAGTGGAAACCAATATAAATGAAGGTACAAAACAGGCAAATAAGGGAAATAAATACTATAGACATGATACGGAAAGATATATCTCATAAATGAAATCATGTCCCAAATAAACTAAACTGGAATACAACTGATATACATCTGGAGTCTAAAATAACATGATATGTCTCAACATGAATCGATTAGAAATCGTACGAAGGCATATTGCCTTAACAATATGAGTACAAACTCAAATGACTAAATGGAAACATAAGATCACTGTGGAGTCCATACTAGTAAAAATACGCGACGGCGACTATGCAAGAACTCCGTCACCCTGCGACTCTCCGATGCTCTGAGCCGCCTGAAATGAGAAATAAAATAAAAGAAAAAGAACAACAACAAGAGCGTCAGAGCGCTACAGCAAGTTCACCTCCATCCGCCCCCAGGGGAAGGGCTACTAGATGATGAAGTGGAGGCTCTATCTATTAAGCATAGTCTACCTAGATCATTTTCTCTGTATCTAATGAAATTAATATTTAGAAACTTACAACTTGAGACGTAGTACGTCGAGCGAAATAATCCAAACAAGGAAACCCTCATGTATATACCGTATGTCTCAAATAGTAAATAACTAAATATTAACCCTGAACTAAGCAATCAAAATATAATTGGAAAGTAAAGCATCATAATAGACATCAACATATGTATCTCGTGTACTCGTATAGCAAAGTATCTCAACAATGAGTAGAAACACTTTTGGCATCCGCCAAATACTCATGTAAATAGTTTATAATATTATCATTCTGAACTTCTTCCAACTCATCGCATCATCACGCGGATCGACAAATAGGTATCATCGCATCATAGTGCGGATCGACAAATATGTATCATCGCATCATAGTGCGGATCGACATATATGTATCATCGCATCACCGTGCGGATCGACAAATAGGTATCATCGCAGTCTCATTTGCGGTGTACTAACTCACAAGTAAATAGATCTCAATTCGTCATAATCCCCGTGGGATACTCAAATGCGTATTTCGTCATATTCATGACTGTAAGTATAACATCAAGCGGCTCAAACTCCACGATCGCGTCACAAATGGCGCAAACAAACTCCAGAAAATAAAACTGGGCCAAACTGTCCAGTAAATGGTCAGGATTACCAACCCCGACTATCTGCTGTATTAACTAATTATGAATAGTAGCAGTACTTACTAATAACAACGGTACTTTACGACTAGTATCCGTACTCATGAATAGTAACAGTACATATGAATAGTACCGTATGCATGAATAGTAACGGTATGTATAAATAGTACCCATACGTATGAATAATGTCAGTACTTATGAATAGTGTCGTATGTATGAACAATAACAGTACGTATGAATAGTACCCCCAGTATGCATGAATAGTAATAGTACTTATGAATAGTGCCGTACGTATGAACAGTACGGTATTTATAAATAGTACCACAGTATGTATGAATAGTACCCATGACTAGTGCCGTACGTATGAACAGTACGGTATTTATAAATAGTACCACAGTATGTATGAATAGTACCCATGACTAGTGCCGTACGTATGAACAGTACGGTATTTATAAATAGTACCATAGTATTTATGAATAGTACCCATGAATAGTGTCG
>NC_033802.1:29245699-29311071 GCF_001876935.1 Asparagus officinalis
CTCTCTCTCTCTCTCCTTCTTTCTCTCTCTCTCTCCCTCTCTCTCCCCTTCTCTTTCTCTCTCTTCTTTCTCTTTTCTGCGTGCTCAGAAGAGAGGGAGGGGAGATGCTTTTTTTATAGATGAGAGGAGAGGGGTAGGTGAGAAGTTAGGCAGGGTAGGTGAAATAGGAATAAGAGAGTATATATATATATATATATAATATTTTATATTATTTTAAAAATAGGATTTCAGACTTCGTTCTCAGAAAGCAATGAAAATTTACCCATAGCACCGTCTCGTCATTCTAAGATCAATGGTGTAAACCTCATATCTATATGATCAATATAAAAATTATAAAAAAATACAAATGCAATGAATGACAGTAGACGCGATACTGTCTCAAAATAGTATTTCAGTCTCCGTCGTCAGAACTCAATGAAACTTTACCCACAACAGGTTATTGATATTCTAAGATCAATGACATAAATCTCGTGCCCATCTGATCAATAGAAAAATTTCTAAAAATAAAATAGTATCAGTTTTCAGTAGACTCGCGATATCGAGGCTGAAACTGCGAATCGATCTCAAATCAATTCCAATCTGATCCATTCATCCCAGAATGATCATCAATCATAATAAAACTCATTTATTATCATTTATAATAATATTTTCAAAATTTTTGGGGTTTTACAACTAAACTTTCCCACTATAATGTCAAGTTTTAAGTTATCTTTATTATAACTCCAACAATCCCCCACATAACATAAAACTTAAAATAATTCAGAAATAATAGTAAAAGAAGAACTTCAAAACAAATAAATAAGATTGCTGGTACCCTTATACTATGTAATAGGTGGAGGTACCTTTCGGTTTGAACCTTCACTTAGTGACGGTGATAATCATATTTTTATTATAATTTTATATCCTCATTATCTATTTTACATGAATAAATATACCATTAATAATTGTTGTTAGCTTAGTTTCCACATAATTGAATAATAATATAAATAAATATTATTAAATGTAAAAACTCTTCAAAATCTCTCTTCTCTATTTTTGTAGCATTTTAGAAACACATTGAATCAAAAAGCCAATAGAACCGGACTGCTGGACTTGGTTGTAGAGGCTTGGAATTTCAAAATCAAACGTGGACTTGGATGCAAATAGTTGGAATAAAGTGGGCTTTTATGCAAAGATTTGAATTAATTCTCATGACCGGATGTGGCTGGAGTTTTTTACAAGGAAATCATGAAAATGGGCCAGAGATTTGGAAGTGGGCTTGGCTTGAATTGTTAATTTTTCTCAAATAAATGAATGAATTATTAATTGAGTTGGGCCAGATTTGTTGTGGTTGATTTTCATTAACCAGCTCTTCAATTTGGATGCTGAAGATTTGTGTGGGCCGGATTTGGAAAATCAAATAATGTAGGAGACCGGACTTGATTGCTTGTTGTGCTTGATATTCGGTTTTAAAAATAAAATGGGAAACTCCAATGGGCTGGACCTGATGCTGCAGCTGGATTATGAATGGTTGCTGAAAATTTGAATGGGCCGGACTTGATGATCATAATGCAAACTTGATTTTCATTTATTTTTGAAAATCAATTGGGCCTCCTATGTTTGGGCTAGAGAAGAACAAAAAGCAAATTCAAAGGTGGAGATTGCTTTGCTTGGGGCTCAAGACAAATCCAATGGCTCATATTTATTGAAGATTACTATAAATAGGGGTAGAGAGAAGACAAATCCAATGGCTCATATTTATTGAAGATTACTATAAATAGGGGTAGAGAGTGAGGGGTTAGAGGGTGGAAATTTTTGTAACTCCTTTTTGGAGAGGAGGACTACTCTTAATTGAGAAGGCCTTCCAAAATTGTAACTTTTTGTTGCAATTAATAATAATAATTTTTTCACCACTTTAAAATTTTCTCTTCTTCTCTTTGTTGGATGATGAAGATGAAGATGAAGATGGAGAATTATTTGAAGATTTGCATTTCTTTTTTTTCTCTTTTATTGATCATTAGTTTAGATTTATTTCTATGCTTGTAGTTAGATTTTATTTTCTTGTTAAATAGCCAAGAGGCTAAAACCCTCTTGCCTTAGATTTATTTTATACTTACAGAGTAGATTTATTTTCGTGAATTTAATTCTTGCAATTTTATTTTGTAATTTAGATTTTGTAATTTATTTTGTAGTTAGATTTTAATTTCTTAAACTATTCACCTTGAGGCTAGAACCCTCTTGGGTTTAGTTTTTCTTTTTGTTTATTTTTATTTTGTTTGATTCACCTTTAGGTTAGAACCCTCTAGGAAATTACCCTTTTCTAAGAAGTGGGTTTAATTTTAGATTACCTATATCTATAATTGAATCCACCATCTTTAATTTTTTATATTTTCTTTTATTCTAGAATTTTGTTCTTCATTCTTGTTTTTTTATTTGTTTCTTGTTTTTATTCTCACCTTATTGATCACACTCATTCTTTGTCAAATCCACTCTCACTTATACTTTGCACCTATTTACACACCATTTTCACTCTCTCAATCTCTTCACAATCACATTCACTCATCACTCCTACTTGTCACGCACACAACATAAGAATCGATTTTATATTTTCTCCTACAAAACACCTTCCTCGTGGGATTGATATCTTAAATACTATAACTTGACACGGTTGTGCACTTGCAACCTTTTTGGTACATGTTTATGCCGCATCAAGTTTTTGACGTCGTTGCCGGGGAAGGTGCTGAAGTAGGTTTTAATTATTTTGGTTCTTTAACTTGTGTGTTTCTTGTGAAAGAACTACTTGAAGATTAAAGATCAAGAATTAGAGATTGAGAAATTAAAGATTTGCTTGAGGTATGTCTTTTTCTTTATATTTTTAATTCCACACCTTTAGTTAGCTTTTCACAACTAGAGACAATTAGGATTTAAAAAAAAAGATTTTAATTTTGTTGACCGTAATAAAATTCACCTTCCACATTGACATTTACTAACAAGATAATAAATTCAAACAAATTTTCCCCTTCTCATTTGTTTGATTGTTAACCCTAATTTTTAAAAAAAGATTTTTTTTTCATTTTTTAGTTGCTTTTAATTCTTAGGGTTGCATTTCATATAGTTAGTAGGAATTCACCAAGTGATTTGAGCATCTTGATTTGGCACACACTCAAAAATATTTTTAAGGGTAAAACCCCCTAATCAAGATAAGGTGAGGGATTTCATCACCCTTTCCTTAGCCTAAAAATCACTAATTCCTCACTATACCACCCAAGCCTAATAAAACTCATTAGACGTTGACCCTAAGGATTCGAGCTCAATAAGGAATAAAGAATCCTTAAGTGAACCGGTTTAAGTTTTCTTGGATTAGTTAGTGTCCAAGGCAAGATTTAGGGGTTGTCTAAAGCGCTCTGTAAGGAACAAGGTACTTAATTGATCTCTGATCACCCTCTAGTACTATCCTTACCTGGCTAACTACCCGGGTAAAACTTTTATCTTTTCACTTTAGGAATTTTTGGTTAGGAGCTAGTCTAGTTGAGTTAGGCTAAACCCTAGAGTTAAAGTGATTGAAAAGTGATTGATTTTGATTTGTTTTAGTTAGGATTTTCCTTTTTCTTCAAAAAAAAAACTAACTTTTATTTTTCCAAAACAAAAAAATTATTATATAAAAAGAAATTGTTTTTGGTGCATGCAAAACATGGATTAGGGACAATACACATCAACAAATTCATTTTGAACAAATGGATAATCCACAAGTTTTTCAAAATTTATGTTATCCCAATAGGATTGAAATCTCCAATGAAGCTCGGGAGTTTGTAGAGAGTCCATCTCAGTATTCGGTGAATGATCCATTTTTTACAACCTACAACCTAGGTTGGGCAAGTTACACAAACATTGCATGGAATCAGGGAAATCACTCTGAAACTCAAAACTTCACTCCCTCTTTGACCCAACATTTTTCTAGGGAAAACACAGTTCCTTTCAATTCTCATCCACAATTTTAACAACCCAATCTGTCACATCAAAATCAGTCTCCTCATCATCAAGTTGTAACTCAAATTCTTCTTGATATACAGATCATGATGAACGTCTCAATTTTTTGGAAAAAGGTTTTGAAATCATTGTTAAGCCCTCCACACTAGCCACGGATATGTTAACTCAAACATCCTACACGATGAACTCCTTTATGCAATCAACCGAACTCATACTTAACTCTAACACTCAAGCCATAGCTAGATTAGAAACCCACATTGATCAACTAGCTAGTGCCATAAGTGAAGGAGAGGAAGGAGAAATTCTGAGTCAAACCGTGGTCAATCCTAAGGACACTCAAATGATTACACTACAGTCAGGAAAACAGGTCGATAATCAGGAAAGAACACCTTCAAGTCAAACTTTTATTCCAGAATCAATTCCTTTTCCTTCTGATAACTCAATTCAGGAAAGACCAGAGGAAGAATAAGAAGAGTCAGATCCAAGTTTTGAGGAAATTTATGGTGAGGACCTGAATATATTAGGAGAAGCAGATCGGGTTTGTTAAAATAAAGAAACTGTGTTGGACAATTGTTGCTTTGAACTAAATTTTGAAAAACTCTTTCTTGATGAACTAAGATTTTTGGAAAATAAACAACAACCAAATTTTTACACATGAACCATGAATCTTGGGGCTGAGAAAATTGTTAAAGAAAAATTGGTTGTCAGAGAACAAACATTCACAAACCAAGAATCTAAGTCCAATATGCATGACACCAATAATACCTACCTTCCATTGCCACAAACATTCACAAACCAAGAATCTAAGTCCAATATGCATGACACCAATAATACCTACCTTCCATTGCCACATAATTCATTGAACACCCCGGAATGCTTAGAATTTCAGCACATTGTTGATTATATCATGTTGAATTTATTTAAAATCCGTGAGAGAATTTTCAGCAATAAGGTAGCATTCAATGTAGAACATGAACTCTTCATGTTGAATATTTCATTCTACATTGTTTATTTTGTTTATTTCAGAATAATAAAAAGAATTTATTCTTCTCTCATTTGAGAGTTTCTTACTCAGTTTTCACCAAAAAAAAAGAAAAAAGAAAAAAAAGAAAAAAAAGAGAAAGAAGAATAAATTTTTCATCCTCCTCAGACCAAAGGTAATTACAGATTTTTATCAGCAGACCAAATGTAAGTGCTTCACTTCTTATCTGTTTTACTTTATGTATCATAGAGTTTGCATTAAGGATAATACAAAATTTAGGTGTGGGGGTGGGAATTAGTTATTTTTTTCTCTTTATTTTACATTTTTAGTTACATTTTTGTTTTTTTCCCCTTCTTATTTTAAAAAAAATTTATAAAAATATCGTCACTTGCCAAATTGATAGAGTTATGTAATAATTAATTTATTTGATAAATTTGAAATTTTCTAATCCCTAGTTGGTTATTTACTTAAGTTCACTTTTTATGATAACTCTAATAAATTTCTTAAGAAAGGATTTTCAAAGTAGTATACTTTACTTAAGCCTTAACTTGGACTTTTATTTAAAAATAATGAAATTTTTGCATACTTAACTTAGAGTTGAAAATAATTTTTTTTCAAAGTGTCTTGATTTACATATTTTCAAAATACATATACATATACAAAAAAATAATTACAAAAGAAGACTGCGAAAAATGGGCACCAAAAACAAAAAAAACTCTTTAATTTAAGGTGATTCTATCTTATTTAGCCTAAGCTGACCGAGTAATTAAGCCCAAGGAGTATTTCCATATTTAATGACCTAAGCCCATTTGGATTGGGATCCATTGGCCCAAAACTCATTAAATGGTCACTTAGAAAGCCCGTTAAGGTAGAAAAAAAATCACCGAGAAAGAAAGAGTTAAAAAAATTAAATAAAAAAAAAGCTAATAAGTGTTTTATAATTGTATATATGGTCTTGGAAAATATTTTAAATCAAGCAACTTGAAAATTATTTAAAACAAAGAGTTAGCATGTTCTTTTCAAAATTTTTAAATTAAATTTCTAAGTTTGACTTGGTTTTGTATTGCTACAATGAGAAAATTTTCTTAAAAATATACCTTAGAGTTATATATAAAAATGTTTTCTTGAGTGATAACTGGCTCCAATTAGATTATCTAAAAGTTATCAAGTGAATTTAGTTATTTACTGACTTCTTTAATTTGGCAAGTTGACGGAATTTTATGGGTATATTCACTGCAAACCCTCACGAGACTATAACTCATCCACTAGGATAACGTAGGGGTTTAAAGGCTTATTGTATGCGCTAAATACAACCGCGATTCCTACGAAAGTGAGTTAGGATTTTCTTTTTATTTTCTTTGCTAGAGGACTAGCAAAAGTTTATGTGTGGGGGTATTTGATAATCATATTTTTATTATAATTCTATATCCTCATTATCTATTTTACATGAATAAATATACCTTTAATAGTTATTGTTAGCTTAGTTTCCACATAATTGAATAAAAATATAAATAAATATTATTAAATGTAAAAACCCCTCAAAATATCTCTTCTCTATTTTTGTAGCATTTTAGAAGCACATTGAAGCAAAAAGCCAATAGAACCGGACTGCTGGACTTGGTTGTAGAGGCTTGGAATTTCAAAATCAAACGTGGACTTGGATGCAAATAGTTGGAATGAAGTGGGCTTTTATGCAAAGATTTGAATTAATTCTCATGACCGGATGTGGCTGCAGTTTTTCATAAGAAAATCATGAAAATGGGCTAGAGATTTGGAAGTGGGCTTGGCTTGAATTGTTATTTTTTCTCAAATAAATGAATGAATTATTAATTGAGTTGGGCCGGATTTGTTGTGGTTGATTTTCATTAACCAGCTCTTCAATTTGGAAGCTGAAGATTTGTGTGGGCCGGATTTGGAAAATCAAATAATGCAGGAGACCGGACTTGATTGCTTGCTATGCTTGATATTCGGTTTTGAAAATAAAATGGGAAACTCCAATGGGCTGGACCTGATGCTGCAGCTGGATTATGAATGGTTGCTTAAAATTTGAATGGGCCGGACTTGATGATCATAATGCTAACTTGATTTTCATTTATTTTTGAAAATCAATTGGGCCTCCTATGTTTGGGCTAGAGAAGAACAAAAAGCAAATTCAAAGGTGGAGATTGCTTTGCTTGGGGCTCAAGACAAATCCAATGGCTCATATTCATTGAATTTTACTATAAATAGGGGTAGAGAGTGAGGGGTTAGAGGGTGAAAATTTTTGTAACTCCTTTTTGGAGAGGAGGGCTACTCTTAATTGAGAAGGCCTTCCAAAATTGTAACTTTTCGTTGCAATTAATAATAATAATTTTTTCACCACTTTAAATTTTTCTCTTCTTCTCTTTGTTGGATGATGAAGATGAAGATGAAGATGAAGGTTTGCATTTCTTTTCTTTTTCTCTTTTATTGTTTATTTGTTTAGATTTATTTCTATGCTTGTAGTTAGATTTAATTTTCTTGTTAAACAGCCAAGAGGCTAGAACCCTCTTTCCTTAGATTTATTTTATGCTTATAGAGTAGATTTATTTTCGTGCATTTAATTCTTGCAATTTTATTTTATAGTTTAGATTTTGCAATTTATTCACCTTGAGGCTAGAACCCTCTTGGGTTTAGTTTTTCTTTTTATTTATTTTTATTTTGTTTGATTCACCTTTAGGCTAGAACCCTCTAGGGAATCACCCTTTTCTAAGAAGTGGGTTCAATTTTAGATTACCTATATCTATAATTGAATCCACCATCTTTAATTTCTTACATTTTCTTTTATTCTAGAATTTTGTTCTTCATTCTTGTTTTTTTATTTGTTTCTTGTTTTTATTCATTTTTTTTATTCTCACCTTATTGATCACACTCATTCTTTATCAAATCCACTCTCACTTACACTTTGCACCTATTTACACACCATTTTCATTCTCTCAATCTTTTCACAATCACATTCACTCATCACTCCTACTTGTCACGCACACAACATAAGAACCGATTTCATATTTTCTCCTACAAAACACCTTCCTCGTGGGATCGATATCTTAAATACTATAACTTGACACGGTTGTGCACTTGTAACTTTTTGGTACATGTTTATGCCGCATTAGACGGTTGTATAGATCCGTGAGAGCGTGGTGGACTTCGCATTGAACTAGTCCCATTTATCGGATTTCTATAGAAAGCACACATAGTACAGTTTTGAAGAATTCTAAGTGGGTTGCGCTATTATCAGCCATGTGCAGGTATCTTTCATGTGTGTTATTAGGAAGCATCCCTGATCCCATAGTCGTTGCCTCACAACTACACATGTATAGGTGAATCCTAATAAGGATGTGAGCAAGTAAGCATCCTGCCTCATGGGTCTTGGATTCATTAAGAGTTAGACTCAACATTTTACTTGTTTTTTATGAGCACTGATCACCCTAGGGATGGGAGTAAATAAATTCAGTGCTCCTCATAATTAATCACTCATTCAGTTTGTTTCTACCCATTGAACCTCTGCGAGGTTGGTTTGCCACTGCAGTGATTTTTCTTTATAGGCTTAACCCCATCCCCCTTGATGATTCTAGTACCACTGCCCTAGATAAGCCTTTAGTTAAGTGATCTGCAAGATTTATCTCTGATCTTATAAAGTCTAAGGCTATTATGTTATTTTTTATCTTATATCTCAAGGATTTGTGTCGCACTTTCAAGTGTCGATTCATTTTTACATCTGCATTTTCTTGATGACATTTGTCAATCACTGACCTGCAATCACAATGAATAGAAATAGCTGGTAATAGTTTTTGCATTAGTGGAATGTCAGTTAGTAAATTTTTTTACCATTTAGCTTCTATACTAGTAGTATCAAGGGCTATCATTTCTGATTCCATTGTACTTCTAGCCATTACAGTTTGTTTGGTAGATTTCCATGAAACAGCTCCTCCTCCTAAAAGGAACACAAATCCTGTGGTGGATTTTACATCTACTGAGTTACTAATCCAATTTGCATCTGAATAACCTTCTAGTACAGATGGATAACCTTTATAGTGTAAACCATAATTCATAGTTTCTTTTAGGTATCTCAAAACTCTTTCTAGAGCATCCTAATGACTCTTATCAGGATTTAATGTATATCTACTAAGTCTATTTACTGCATAAGCAATGTCAGGTCTTGTGTAGTTTGTTAGGAATCCTAATGATCTAATTATTTGTGCATATTCTCTTTGTAATTGATGTAGTTTGTTAGGAATCCTAATGATCTAATTATTTGTGCATATTCTCTTTGTAATTGAGGATAACCTGTGTTTTTCTTTAGATGTACATTAGGATCATATGGAGTAGAAACAGGTTTACAGTTTAGATCATAAAAGTTCTTGAGAATTTTCTCTATATAATGTGATTGTGACCGCACATATCCAATCTCATTCTTCAAGATTTTGGTGTTAAGAATTAAATCAGTTTGACCTAAATCTTTCATGTCAAAGTTTTGTGATAAAAAGTGTTTGATATTATTTATGATTTGTATGTCAGAACCAAAAATAAGAATGTCATCAATATATAAACATAAAATCACAATTTTATTGTTATTGTCTATTTTGTAATATACACACTCATTTGTTTGATTAATTTCAAACCCATAAGATAGTATAATCTCATCAAACTTTATGTGCCATTGTTTTGGAGCTTGTTTGAGACCATATAGTGATCTAATAAGTTTGCATACTTTCTTTTCTTGTACAGAAGCTATAAATCCCTCAGGTTGATCCATATAGATTTCTTCATCTAAATCTCCATTTAAGAATGCAGTTTTAACATCCATTTGATGTATAATTAATTTGTGAATAGATGCTAGAGCTATAAGGACTCTTATGGTAGTAATCCTAGCTACTGGAGAATAGACATCAAAATAATCAATACCATATTTTTGGGTATATCCTTTAGCTACTAATATGGCCTTATATTTATCTATTGATCCATTTGGTCTGAGTTTCTTCTTAAATATCCATTTACATCCTATAGTTTTACAGCCTGAAGGAAGATTAGTTAGTTCCCAAGTATGATTTTGAACTATAGATTGTATCTCATTATTTATAGCTTCCTTCCAAAATGGAGCATCTACTGATTTCATAGCATCTTCAAATGTAATTGGAGAATCTTCTACAAGTAATGCATAGAAATCTTCAAGGACCTTTTCTATTCTAGTTCTTTTACTTCTCCTAGGCTCCTCTGGACTTTCTAGTGGTCTAATTTGTTTAGAACTAGTTTCACCTTGGTTAGAACTAGGTTCTGAATTACTAGAACTAGGGCCTGTGTTGTTTACTCTGGTCTTGTAAGAAAAAATATTTTTAAAGTAATGTGCATCCATAGCTTCAATTATGGTGTTGTTGGCTATCTCATTAATGTTAGAGTTGATTATTAAAAATCTATTTGCATTACTATCAGAAGCATAGCCAATAAAAATTTCATCTATAGTTTTAGGTCCAATCTTCTTTCTCTTATTCTCAGGTATTTTAACTTTTACTAAGCACCCCCACACTTTCAGGTGATCCAAATTAGGGTTTCTATTCTTCCAAATTGTGTAAGGGGTTTTATCAGATTTCTTGAAGGGAATTCTATTTAGTATATGACATGCAGTCATGAGAGCTTCTCCCTACAAATTTTCTGGCACACCAGAATTAATTAAAATTGAGTTTACCATGTCCATTAGTGTTCTATTCTTTCTCTCAGCTACTCCATTAGATTGAGGTGTATATGGAGCAGTTATTTCATGAATAATTTCATTCTCTTCACAGAATTATTTTAGTTCATTAGACGTGTACTCACCACCTCTATCTGATCTTAGTATTTTAATTTTCCTATCCAACTGATTTTCAACTTCTACTTTATATATTTTGAATTTGTTTATGACTTCATCTTTGGTCTTAATTAAGTAGAGGTAACAATATTTAGAACAATCGTCTATAAAAGTCATGAAATATTTGTTACATCCTCTAGATGTTCTTCCTGAATCACAGACATCACTATGGATGAGTTCTAATATCTCAGAATCTTTATCAATAGTTTTAAATGGTTTCTTAGAAAGTTTGGCTTCTACACATATTTCACATTTTTCATCATCTTTTATATTAAGCTTTAGAATTATATTGACATGCATCAATCTTTTAATTAAATTATAATTCACATGTCCTAATCTTTGATGCCAAGTGATAGAAGGTTCGATATTCAAAGCTATTGGAGATACAAGAGTAGAATTCTTAACATTCAATTTAAAAAGAACATCACATAAAAAACGTTTACCAATGAAGTTCAATCCCTTAGTTATTATAACATTATTTGATTCAAAAACAAGTTTGTAGCCTTGTTGCACTAATAAAGATCCGCTAATTAAATTTCTCCTAATGTCTGGTACATGATGGACATCCTGCAAGATCAAAGTCTTATCTGAAGTGAGCTTTAGGTTGATCCGACCTATTCCAGATACAGGAGCCATATTATTATTTCCCATTGTCACAGTTCCTCTACTTGAGACCTGATTGGTGGAAAAAAAAGATTGATTAGAGCAAACATGAATATTAGCTCTAGTGTCAATCCACCAATCATTTGCTTGAAAGGTCATGTTTACTTCAGGGGTGAAGTGAACAGACCTGAAAGTAGTCTCAGCTGAACTGGAAGTCATCATGTTTACTTGTGACTTATTAGGTGGAGATCCTCCCTTCCTAGGCTTGGGTGGTTCTGTCTTCTTGTAAAAGCAGTCCTTTGCAATATGGTTGGTTCGTCCACAAACGAAGCAGGCTCGACGTTTGGCTCCTTCCTTCTTTTGAAAGTGGACAGGGTTCTTATTTTGATGAAAGGATTTCTTCTTAAATGTTTTATTTTAATTTTGGTGGAAAGGACGTTTCTTGTGTTGGGGAAAGTCGACATTGTTTACTTTGGGTTCTTTGGGTTCGGATTTTGTCACATTTTTCTCCCTGAGTCTATGTTGCTCTGGATTTTGTCACATTTTTCTCCCTGAGTCTATGTTGCTCTTCAATTCTAATAGAATTCAACACTTGTTCAAGGGTAAGATCTCCTTGGGTATGGTTAAGGTTTTTGGCAAAATCTGACCAGGACTCGGGAAGTTTGTCTATAAGACAGGCTATCTGAAACGTTTCATCTATGATAGATCCATTCACTTTTAATTGGTGAACTATATGTTCAAATTCATGAATTTGCTCATTCATTGGTTTAGAATCTACCATTTTAAATTTGTTAAAATCAGAAGCTTTAAATCTTTTAATTCTCATATCATCTAAACCATACTTTTTCTCTAGGGTTTCCCACAGAACTTTAGCATTAGTGATAGTATAATATATATCATATAACCTATCAGATAAAGCTCCTAAGATTCTGGGTAGGCAATGATACTCTATTTCTTGAGGTGTTCTCAGGATAGGAATGGAATCTATGGAGGAAGATGAGGAAGATTGCCTAGTAACTGATCTAGATGAAGATGGGTTGTCTAGATCTATGACTGTTATTAGATGTAGAGTTGTTAATCAAAATCTCATTTTGTTTTGCCAACGACGGAAATTGTTCCCATCAAACTTCTCTGGTTTAGCCGATATAATTTCACTTGTAGCCATAATCTGATGATTAATGAATAATTTTGTTATTATAATGCAACAGATATGATTAACACATTCAAGCAACAGAATCAAGTTTAGCATGTCGGTTGTAGACTGTATTAACATAACAAACATAATATGAAACAGAATACTAAATGTGCTAAGCATGATATTATTCTAAACAACAACAATTAGATTCTTGCATTGTTAGGAATATAATCTGTTTAGACAAAGATTAACACGAATTAAGTTTTAAATAGTTGATTATTACATCATATAATATCAGATAAATATTATAACTCAGAAATATAATTGAATCAAATGAAAGTAAATAAAAGTTAGAAATACGGCCTGATGGTCGAGACGTGCAAGCACTGTCCTAAGAATCTAATTGCCCCCTCTCGTACAGGGTTATGCGGCAAAAGTTCCTGAAGATACAACGACCCTCGGTCAGGCGACCTCCTTCTTGTCGGCACGAGCTTTAAGAAGGCTTTGTGAATTCTTCGTGACTTTCAGGGAACCAACAAAAATGTAACAACAGTAAAATGAAGAGGAAGAACAGAGAAGAAGAGAGAATACATTGTATTTTTCACACTGTGTTTTAGCTCTTGCGGCTAGGTTCTTTTATAGGATTTCAATGAGTCATTTGCGCCCATAATTCCCGCAATAGAGTAATTAGCACGTTTTAATTATTAACATTTAAAATCCATAAACTTCGCAAGTTAATACCAGTGGTTTTCCTATCATTTATATCCGTTAATCTCTCTCTCTCTCTCTCATTTAACACGTTTTTAAAACTTAATTATGTTTTAATAAATATTAACCATGTTTTTAATTTGTTTCATGATAAACACGCTTTAATACTATCTGTTTAGATCCTTAATTTTCGCCTATTAATTATGCTAGCCGTTTAACAAATTTTGAAAATATTAATCACATTTTTAATGCAAAAAGAAAAGTTCAAAAGAGAAAATTAAAATGTAGCAGATTAAAGGTCCCTCAATCCGGAGCTGCATTCGTGTCCGCAGGTCGTGTGCGCGCACCACCCGACCCGACCCGACCCCGAACCTGAGCCCGGCCCGGCCTACGCGTGCGTGTGTGGTGTGGAGCATAACCTTTATTTTCTTCTAGGCATAGGAGAGAAAGTGAAGGCTTATATAGACCCTTCCTTCCTATTCCATTTCCTATGTGGGACTATACTTTCCCACTATAATGTCAAGTTTTAAGTTATCTTTATTATAACTCAAACAGTGTGATGGCTCGAAGTCAAAGGTTCATTCGACATGTCAAGGTCACATGCGGGGCATGGTACGATGTGTGGTTCGACGTGACCATGGTGGCTCCATTCGATGGATGGTGGTGGGCTCTAATGAACCTAAGGCTCGATTTCCCCAAAGGGTGCTGCACCGCTGGCAACGAGTATCTAAATTCTACGCCCTAGGATGCGTCCGAGTTGGATTCTGCCAAGAGCTTAACGGCCTGGAGTGGTGAGGCACTGAGACGAGGACAAAATTGTTGAAGAAGGGCCATGTCATGAAGAAAATTATTGTCCTCCCTCAAGGTTACAGAGTACAGATTGTGGTAAGTTTATCAAATACTTTTATGGATTAATAGCTCCTAAATTATTATAAACATGATCAGAAGCGTGCACGCACACACCGAACGAGTCGGAGTTCACTGAGAAGAAGAGAACCACACACAAGCACAATCCAATCCAAATACGACAAATCCAAACAAATCATAGAGATATACGTGGTTCGTCAATTTGCCTACGTCCACGGGGAGAGGATGGGGGATTCTACTAAATCAAGGAGAGTACAAAAGAGTTACAATCACACAAAATCACTCCAACTAACCCTCAACCAAATCTCTCAACTTGCTAACAATATCTCCCTCTCACAATGCTCAATTTTCTTATATCTCTTCTATCTTAACCCTAGAAAATCGTATACCTATTTATATCCAAACAAAAACCCAAACAAACCAGGAAACCGTCGATGAGTTGACTCATAACAAGTATGAGTCGACTTATGTCAAGTGAGTCGACTCATGTCAAGTGAGTCGACTCATGACTGAGATGAGTCGACTCGTTAGAAACTTCATACAAAACGGCTGGGTTTCATGAGTCGACTCATGATAGGCATGAGTCGACTCAACCTGATGAGTCGACTCATGTGCATGTATGAGTCGACTCACGGGCTGAAAAACGAGAAAAACTAATTTTTTCTGATTTTCTCCACAATTCTCCACCTCGGTGAAATTTTGTCAAAACTTAGCCGACACCAAATAAAGAGCACCAATGTGTCGTCTCCCCAAACACGACTACACAAACATGGTTGCCTACATATCCCCTCTCCTAAGGGATCAAGACGCCCGAAGTTCATCCCAATGGCTGCCAACGGCCTCAACAATGATGAATGTGCAACAAGTTTTTATAATGATCAAACTTGTTGCTCAGAACCACCTTAGTGAGCATATCTGCCGGATTGTCCTTCGTGTGGACTTTAACAATCTCCACATTGAAATCTTCAAGAACATCCTGAACGAAATGATAATGAACATCAATGTGCTTCATCCTCGTATGAAAAACCTGATTCTTTGCCAAATAGATAGCACTCATGCTATCACAATGAATGCTGACAGACCGCTGCGATATACCAAGTTCCTCCAAAAGTCCCCGAAGCCAAATAGCCTCCTTCACAGCCTCCGTAATCGCCATATACTCTACCTCCGTCATAGACAAAGCCACCGTCGACTGTAAGGTGCTTCTCCAACACACCGACGCACGGGTCAAAGTGAACACATACCGCATCGTAGACCGGTGCTTATCCAAATCCCCGGCATAATCTGAATCAACATAGCCAATGCATAGCTGCCCACCTATAGTGTCCCGTTCATAAACCAAACCAACATTGAGTGTACCTCTAATGTACATCAAAGTCCATCTCAAGGCGTCACAATGACCCACTCCTAGATCGTGCATGTATCTCAAAACCATACTCACCTCCTGTGACAAATCCGGCCTCGTACATACCATCGCTGTAAAACCTCGTAAAAAAATTTAATTAATAAGTTTTATTGGTGAAATATAAGTTTATATCATAGATAAATATGGGCAAAATGGCCAGATTGGTATATTTTTACGAGGCTTGGTGACATGTTGGTATATTTTCTTTTAGTTTTGTCAGATTTGTATATATTTTTGACTCCGGCACCATATAGGCCTTAAATTTGGTTGGACTTACTGTTCCGGCCAGGGCTGATGTAATTTTTTACAAAAAACCCCTCATCAAATACAATTTCCTGCTCCTAAACCCCCTCTCCCTCCTCCTCCTCATCCTCTTCCTCCTCCTCCTCCTCCTTTTCAAACCCCCCCTCCTCCTCCTCCTCCTCCTCCTCTTCCGAGAAAGAGTAAAACCCAAAAGAAGATTACGTATAGTTCGGTAATTTGTCCATACAGGAAAGAACTTCATTTCCGATGTCATCTACCATTTCCTCATGAATACTAGGGTAAATTAAACATAAGCCCCTATGTACTATCACAATATTTCACGACTAACCCATTAAAACAAAGTAAATAAGTAGAAGACATAATTATTCAAGCTTCAGCAGCCTGACACTTTTAAGCTTCAGTCAGCAGAATTCAAGAGCCATTCCTGCAAGCAGGAGAGATTCAAAGACCAATTTCAGCGATGCATCAAGAATAATGGTAAAGGACAGCGTTACAGCATGCATCCCAAACACAACTAACCCCAGCAAGACCACTTAAGATATTATAAAATTAGACATCACAAAGATTTCAGAAGAAAACAACAAACAATTTTCAACCATAGAGTCCATTTTCTTTTATCACCATTTTCCAAACGACCCCTCAATTTTTTCCACTATGGGGATGGGGATGTAACAAACTTCCTCAAAATCCTAAAGAGGTCCTTCCCACCAAATGAGGAGGTCAACTCTGGAGATCCTGCAGAGGGTGCAGCAGGACGCTCAACCATCAGGCCTCTATAGTTGAAAACCGGCCTCGAAGATTTCGACGACGGAGTGTATGAAGATTACCATGAGTTATCGTACAACCGCTCACCCTTTATAGATGATGACGATAGTGGTAGTGGCGTCGAGTCCAAGATCCAATCTATGCTGGTGTAGTTACACTGAGGTATCATCTCGCGAGTGCTCCAGTTGACAGGTGATGAAGAACCGGAAGACCCCGTTTGTGCCCCAGCCAGTGAATAGCCCTAATGAGGAAGGAACAACGAGCGAAGATGAGGACGATGACCTCATAGTAGTTCTTGGCATATTGTAGGAGCCACCCCACCTTGAGCTAGCTAAATCCATATACGATGAAATGTATTTGATGAGGGAGGTTGAAGAGGAGGAGGAAGAGGATGAGGAGGAGGAGGGAGAGGGGGGTTAGAAATAGGAAATTGTATTTGATGATGGAGTTTTTTGTAAAAAATCACATCAGTCCTGGTCGAAACAGTAACTCCGGTCAAATTTAAGGCCTATATGGCGTCAGAGTTGAAAATATATATCAATCTGACAAAACTAAAAGGAAATATATCAACATGTCACCAAGCCTCGAAAAAATATACCAATCTGGAAATTTTGCCGATAAATATGATAACAAGAGTTTGGGGATCAAACAAGTGTATTTATGTGAGAGCCTCCTCTTGCAAACTCCAGCCAAATTTTCTAGTTTCCAGTTCGGTTTTGTTTGGGTTTAGGGTCGGGTTTGTGGGCCCATATATATATATATTAAAATATTAGTGAGAGCGTCCTCTTCATCAGAGTACACCCTAGCAGCCTGCTCCCCTCCTCTTGCAAACTCTAGCTCTTCTTTCGGGTGATTTTTGGCGGGTTTTGGGAGTTTAAGTGAGATCCAATGGCGTTCAGCGGAGCAGAACCTTCTTATGTCATTCTTTATAGTAGTTCTTCACCTCTCAGGCAAGTTTCATCTTGCCCAATCCTACACCTAGTTTTCTAAATGTTTTTAACAATGTTTTCTTATGATTTATGTGCCTAACATGCTAGTTTATGTATAAAAATAGATCTATATGTTGTATATTGCAAAGAGAATAAGTTTTTAGTTAATAAGACCACTAACGAATTTATTAATGTAGATCTAGATCTGAAAACATTTTAAAACAAGAGTTTTGAAAGAAAGATAATTGTTTTTGAAGGTTTCGACATATATATGCATGTTTTAAATTGTTTTGTTTTGTCTATAGTGATTAGACTATTTATCTCATGTTCCAGATATGCTAAATCACATGTATAGGGTTGCTAGTATTTATAAACATCACACACGAAGTTCGAGATAAAAAACATGTGGAATAGAACCTGGAAATAGGGTTCTGCTTCTACGCGATCGACAGCGGTGGACGCGGCGGTCGACCGCGTAGCGTGCACAAGCCAAATTTGAGTTTCTATTTTGATTGCAGTCGATCGTGCTTAGCACGATGGTCGACCACTGGGAGCACAAAAGAACAGGAAAGTTCCTGCTCTCTGGGCGGTCAACCGTGGTGGGCACGACGGTCGACCGCAAGTGACTTTTTTTTTTGCTTGGTTCAGTTTGTGCATAGGTTGTGTTGATGGTTTGATTTCTAGGTTATTTGGGTTTGTTATACACTGAGATTGGTATACATGAGTTGACTACAGACATGGGTCTTAGATTTTTTTACCGGGGTATGAGGGTGAACAGTATTTATGTTGGTTTTGACATTATTCACATGTTAAAGTCCTCGTGTTGGACTATAAACTACTGAAGTCCTTGTGTTGGACTATAAACTATTAAAGTCCTCATGTTGGACTATAAGCTACTGAAGTCCTTGTGTCAGACTATAAACTATGAAAGTCCTCGTGTTGGACTATAAGCTATTGAAGTTCTTGTGTTGGACTATAATTTACTACGATCCTCGTGTTGGACTTTAGGTATTTCAGGTTGGAATATTTTGACATATGACAGATCATTGATGGTATGGTTGGAGATGGAGTTATTACTCCATGTTGTAGTTCAGATTTGGCATTTAGCTATTTACAATATGAGCTTATGGGATTGGAGTTACCCATGCACATGTTGTAAATTCTTAAATATCAAACCTCCATTTTATTTCAGAGTTGATGTTTGACTATCTACATGTATTATCAGCTATTTTCATATGGTTCTAGCCCTTCCCCTGGGGTTGGTTGAGATGTTACTCGCTAGCGCTTGACGCTCGTTGTTTCCCCACTTTCAGGTAACGAGCCAGGTGCACGGAGAGCTGTAGCTTGATAAAGTTATTCTAACAGCTATTTATAGATATTATTAGTAGTTTATTGTTAAAACTCCATGATGATTATGTTTATGAACATTGAGATGTTATTTGTAGCTTTGTAAAGGCGATGTGCCTAAATGTCATTTCATATGATTTTCTATGTCGAGACATTTCTATTCAGCTCAGAGGTTGTTCCTTTTTTAGAGATTTATTAATTCATATCAGTGGTGGTTATTTCCTTCAGAGTATCTATTGTTTAATATTTCTTCTGTATATTCTCTTTTACTTGTTTTGTACCTACACATGTTGTTGATTTCACTAGATAGATATTTATTATGATGGTAAAATATGTTATTGTATGGTGTAGTGTATGGAAGGTTTGACATTCTTGGTTTTACCTCGGACTGCAGCCTTGTTGAAACCAGGGGCGTCATAATTGCGTACATCAAGCTCCCAACCACGCTCGCATATGGAGTCTTCGACACCAACTCTCGATCTTCAACTGACTTTGGTGAAAGATCAGCTGAAAGCTTTAAATAGACTCTCAATGGTATACTAACTGGCTTTGTATCATGCAAACATGAAATCGCTGTAAAACCTTCTTCAAATAAGCCATCTGTGTCAAACAAATTCCGCCCCTCTTCTTGTCTCTGTCAATCTCCATCCCTAAAATGTGCTTTGTCTCGCCCAAGTCCTTCATCTGAAACTCATTTGAAAGCTAAACTTTCAACTCATGTATAGCCAACCTGGAAATAGAGGCAACCAACATGTCATCGACATAAAACAACAAATAAATGTACACACATCCTCTCAACTTGTGAAAATACACGTAAGGATCAAACTGGCTCTTAGTGTGCGAATAACCAAGCATAAAACTATCAAACCGCCTATACCACTATCGAGGAGACTGCTTCAATCTATATAGCGATTTCTTTAACTTGCAAACCAACTTATCCTACAGCTCAGAATCCCAATGACTGAGTCATATAAATTTCTTCATCAAGATCACCATGAAGAAATGCAGTCTTCACATCCAACTGATCTAACTCTAATCCATATTATGCCACCAAAGTTAGCACAATCCGAATAGAAGAGTGCTTCACCACCGGAGAGAAAACCTCATTATAGTCAATACCTTCCTCCTGTGCATACCCCTTCGCAACCAACCTAACTTTGAACCTCAATGGAGTACCCTTAATGCCCTCCTTCTTTGTGTATTCCCATTTGCAACCAATTATTCTCCCCCCCCCCCCCTTTCAATTTAGAAGCTCAACAAGCTCCCATGTATCGTTCTTATGAAGAGACTCCATCTCCTCCTGCATAGCTACCTGCAACAAATTAGCCTCCGAAATCTGCTTGGCCTCTCTGAATGTAGTAGGTATCATCTCATTGATACTCTCCACCAGAAGTGCATACGCAACTGTATCGGTATACCATCCTAGCACCCGTATGTCTCTCTTCTGTCTCCGAACCGCAATAGAATCCCGAACCTGAGCTGTCGGTCCCTGATATTGTACATCAGTACCTGTATCCTCCGTGTCATCATCATGCTCATCTGGCGTCACCTCAGTCGGCACTCTAATGGATATTGTACCATTTGGAAACTATGGAGCTGTATCAATCTCCACCACCTGTGATATCTCCTCTGTCAGGTCGCTCTCCACCTGATGAGAGCCGAGAAGCTTCAAGATAGAAGCCTCATCGAATGTAACGTCCCTACTCAGCACAATCTTCTTATCAACTGGATCCCAAAGCTTGTATCCTTTGACACCATGCTTAAATCCTACAAATATGGCCTTCCTAGCTCGAGGTTCTAACTTATCAGTTCTAACATGATAATATGCAGGGCAACAAAATACCTTAAGCTGGTCATAGTCATGTGTTGTCTCTCCTGAGCACATCACCATTGGGGTTTTCCCCTCAATCGCAGATGAAGGAAGCTTATTAATGAGGTGGCTCGCATATGAAAGTGCCTCAGTACAAAAAATATTCTCCAAACCACTATGCGCCAATAAGTATCGGATCTTCTCTAATAAAGACCGATTCAGCCTCTTTGCCACCCCATTTTGCTGTGGTGTATGACTAACTGTGAAGTGACTCTCTATGCCCTCGTCTCGACATAGCTGTTGAAAGGGGTCTGAAGAGTACTCGCCGCCGTTGTCGAATCGCAACGTCTTGATCTTTCTCCCAGTTGGCATTTCTAATCTCTTCTTCCACTCCACAAACAAATCTAGGACTTCATACTTATGCTTCATGGTGTACACCTAACAACGCGTAGAATAGTCATCAACAAATGTGACGAACCAATGTCAACCATCAAGTGATGCCGTCTTGGTGGGACCCCAAACATCTGTGTGCACATTGTCCAAGATACCCCTTATCTTATGAATAGCAGTCCCGAACTTTACCTTTCTTTTCTTGCGAAGAACACAGTGCTCACAGAAATCCACTTTTTCACTCTTGGCTCCTTTCAATAGCCCTTGCTTGCACAAAGCCTGCAGTGACTTCTCTCCTGTGTACTCTAACCTGTAGTGCCAAAGTTTGCTCATGCCCTCCTATTAAATATCTAAAGCAACCTGGCCAACCTTGGTACTCCCCTTCAGATAATATAACTTTTGACTGCGCACTCCCTTCATCACCACTAAAGATCCCTTAGTAACATTTGCTATAGCGTCCTCAAAGGTCACCTTGAATCCCTTAGCCTCCAAAACTCTAACAGAAATAAGATTCTTCTTCAGCTGAGGAATGAATCTCACCTCCTTAAATTTACAGACTACCCCATCGTGCATCCGAATCTGCACGGTACATATCTCACAAATGCCACAGGATTGATTATTTCTCATGACAACAACACCCCCATCAAGTCTCTTAAATGATACAAACTAATCTCATCTAGGGGTTACATGATAAGTAGCGCCGGAATGAAGCATCCAATCTGATGCATCCAAATGGTTCACCTTCGGAGTAATCAAAAGAGAAAAGCTCGAATCATTAAAATCATCGCATTTTGCAACATAAACCTAATTGGCCTTCGGGCCCTTTTTCTTGCTATTCTCCTTCTCTTTAACCGTTGGACAATCTCTTGTCCAATGCCCTTATTCCTTACAGAATGCACATTGGTTCTTTCCTAGCTGGTGATGACCTCTTGACTTTGACCTTCCTCTATTTCCACCTTTCGGATATGGGCTTCTACCTCTTGTCGATAAGGCCTCTTCTGAAGTACTAGCACGGGAAGTCTCATTATCCTTCCTCCTCAAATCGTAATTCGTCAATGCGTTAGTCACTTAACTATAAGTGATAGAAGATATTCCATTAAACAAAGTAAGCATGAAGGTATCATACTCCTCATCCGGTAAGGAGTCCAAAAGAATAATAGCCTTGTACTCATCCGTAATCTTCTCATCCACGTTCGTCAAGTCCGGCAATAACTTAGTGTAGTTGTTTATATGAGCCACAAGTGAGGTGCCTCTGGACATCTGAAATCTGAATAATTTTCGCAGCAAGTGCAAACGATTCTCAACACTCTTCGTAAGGTACTTATTGTTGAGAATTTCACACATCTTCATTGCAGACGTCACCCCAATCACATCATATTTTAGTTCCTGTTCCAAACAAGACCTGATCATCCCACAAGCGTTCCTAATTATCTTTTCTCATATCGCCTCTTCATATTTAGGTGGCCTCTCATTGACCATGATGGTCTCCTCCAAATTTTGAGCATTGAGCGCATCCTGTACGTCACTCATCCACAAACCAAAATTTATTTTGTCGTAATATTTCACCACACTAATCTTAGTATTCTGAAAACCAACTTGAAATGTACCCGCCATCTTGCTGCTTTCACCATCATCTTCACCCATAATCACAAACTCCAAATTGCAAAGAAAAAATCAAACTTATAGAATTTAGAAGTTACCCAACTGATCCCTAGATTTGATTCAAATAGAACTCCTAACCACACGAGTAAACCGAGATATTCAATGGCAACTTCAAACCCTAACTCCACCGAAGCCTAGAACTCCAAGAACCAAGATTCCAACTGAATCTTCCTCCACCAAATCTAAAACCCTAGATCTGAAATCTGAGCTCTGATACCACTTGTTGTAAACCTGATCACCAATGTCATGCACCTATGCGGAAGCGTGCACGCGCACACCGAACGAGTCTGAGATCACTAAGAAGAAGTGAACCACACACAAGCACAATCCAATTTAAATACGACAAATCCCAATCAAACACAGAGATATATGTGGTTCGACAATTTGCCTACACCCACGGAGAGAGGATGAGGAGATTCTACTAAATCAAGGAAAGTACAAAAGGGTTACAATAAAACAAAATCACTCCAACTAACCCTCAACCAAAGCTCTCAACTTGCTCATAATATCTCTCTCTCACAATACTCAATTTTCTTATATCTTTTCTATCTTTACCCTAGAAAATCGTGTTCCTATTTATATCCAAACAGAAACCCAAATGAACCAGGAAACCGTTGATGAATCGACTCATGATAGGCATGAGTCAACTCATGCCAAGTGAGTCGACTCATGACTGAGGTGAGTCGACTCGTCAGAAACTTCATACAAAATGACTGAGTTTCATGAATCGACCCATGACAGGCATGAGTCGACTCAACCTGATGAGTCGACTCATATGCATGTATGAGTTGACCCACATGCTGAAAATGGAGAAAAACTGATTTTTTCTGATTTTCTCCACATAAATTCTTTTTACTTTACAAGTTGAGGTAGACTACTATCAATAGCATTCAACATGTAGATATTAATACTATAGACAAAAAATTAAAATTTGGATTCAGAATTCAAAATGCCAATCTGATGTGATTGAAATTTGGATTCAGAATTCAAAATGCCAATCTAAAAAATAAAAATTTAAAGGATTTGAATTCTTTATTTTCCCCACACAACATTTGTAGTTTTCGGAATTTTCATGGAGTTGCCCCATGTAACACTTGTACTTTCTTGTTCATTAGAGGTGCGGCAGTAACTGTACCATAACCTGTCCATGCAACTCAAGGGATTGCCAGTTAAACATAGGAGGAAAAGTTGGAGGAGTAGGCAGCGGCGGGGGAGGTATTAGAAGTACAAACCATGGAACTGGAGTTTTCCAATATATCCTCAAACCAAGGGGCAATAATAAAAATCACTTAATCTCGTATTCCAAGTCTCAAATAGTATCATCAAAATTAATACTGCGCCATTTGGGTATCGTATTATGTAGGAGTTTTTTTGGCTGTTCTTTACTTTGCTTGGGTGAAAGTTGTTATCATGTTGTATTTTTAGCTTTCGATGATGATGAAAGGTTGTGCATTGCTCTACTTTTGTTTAATAATGATTAGTTTGGTGCATGTTCTTTGCACTTGTTCCTGTCTCTATATTTATGCATAAGGTCAATGTGCTCATTGCAATGATAATTTTTGTATGTATGCAAATGCAATGTGATAAGAGATGAAAAGTTTAGTGAATCTCAATGGTCCTAGGATTTGAATAATAGTTTGTTTATTTAGTAATACCAAAGTTAGAACTTAAGCTATCCAAAAGAGCACTAAAAATGGTAATACGTTATGTTATAACTATAATTGACATATTGTATATTCAAATATTAAAAATATCTAATAAGAACAAATTTATTTACTACAATAAATCCTCCAATTGTTTGTAAAAACGTGCTACAGTAACTAAATCCTCAAGCAATCCTAAAATTACATAATACATATTTTTCAATTCAGGGGAATGAATAATTGTTCCAAATAATTAGCCTTTAATTTAAGAAAATGTTTTTACTTTCTAGGTTAAGAACCAAAAATATGTTTTCGCAAATTGCTTAGAACTGTTGGTTTATATTGAACTAGGTGGGATACATGTGCATTGCATCTAGACAACTAATTTGATTATTTCTCTCAGGTTTATGTCTTTGTTTTTTTCGAGAAACATAAATTAGAAATAGATTTATGAGTTTACTATAACTCATGGCACTACAACAAATTACACTTTTCCCAACGCTTATTCCCGATACATGGTTAAATACGTCGCAAAAAAATATGTTTTTCCCGACGATTTTAGTTAGTGTCGGGAAAACATATATTTTTTCCCACGTTTATAATTAGTGTCGCTAAAAGTATATATTATTAGCGACGTTTTAGCTTAGCGTCGGTAAAAGTGTATGGATTTTCCGACGTTTTTTTATTTTCGTCGGCAAAAATATATATTTTTAGCGACGTTTTAGAGCTGGCGTCGCTAATAATGTGCATATATCGCGACGTGTAGGTAAGCGTCAATAAAAGTCTATTTTTCCCAATGTATCTGCTTTTCGTGGCTGAAAGGCGTATTTTTAACGACGCTTTTTTACTCGTTCGCGTCGCCAAAAAGAACCCCGCACCTTTTTACCCTACACGCAGAAGGGAGGGAAATTTCGCCCATTTATTTTCGCGAAAAAGAGAGAAAAAACCCCAAAACCCCCCACAGCCCTCGTTCTCTCTCTCATCAGAAAACCGGCCTCAAATCCGTGCGCCTTCTCTGAACTCGCCGCTACCGTCGGAGATCGCCCCTCCGTCGGAGTTCACCGCCGCCATCGAGCCCTGAAGTTTGCCGCCGCCGTCGACTCTGTTGTTTGCCGACGAATCCCCATAAAAAAACCCTAGTTCTTCCTTCCCAAATCGGATCTCGCCGCCTCTCCTCCTCCTCATTTTCGCCGATGAATGTGTTTAAGCCAGCGCCATTTGGCAGCCGCAAGGTAAATCTGATTCTCTTTGTACATTTCTACATTTGTGATCGTGTATTTTGTCAAATAAAATCACTAAATTTTCTTATAGTTTTAACTATTGATTTATTTTCAAGGCATGTCTTTTTTTACTTGAGAAAATTCGTCCGCAGAGAATACAAATACTTTTAGTAGTTACGGGAATGGAATCATTAATTATCATCCCAACCTCAAAAGCACAGGCTCTTCAAAGGAGGTAATTGTGTGGGACTGTCACATATGGAGGGTTTTTTCCCCATGATATTTTCATCCTAGAATACCTGTTAGTTAAGGTAATTTGAAAAGCTTGGTACATCGGCTTAAAGTTTGTGATCTATTAGGTAATATTTCTTACCATTGAGCTGATAAGTTTGTGGCTAGCCCTGCACTTACTTGTAATTTTTGTAGCAAAGTATTTTCCTGAACTTACTTGGTATAATTTGTCCCATCATTTTGTAGGGTATCTGTCTGTATTCTGCTGCATATCAAACCTTGATTATGGTTAATGTTTAAAGAGTGACCATGGTAATGGCATTTTGTTGCTAACCTGACCTATATTTTGTGACATTTCCTAATGAAAGTACGATGTCGTCGCAAAGTTTGCAAATGCTAAATGCTGATATATGATTCGACTATATAATTTCACGGACAGATGCACTAGTTATATATTATGCGTCTGGTGTTTGACTGCACTTATGACATGGGATATATGATCCTTAACTAAATATTTTATGAATATGTCATCCTAAATGTGTGCATAATGCAGTGGACGGGCTGGATGTGAGGGGCCTGGTAAGTGCTTTCGGCTTTACCCAGAAAGTGAGTTTGGCAAACTTATGGATTCCGCTGTTCCTGAAATTAAGAGGTGCAACCTATCAAACGTTGTATTACAGCTCAAAGCACTTGGGATTAAGGACATCTTCTCCTTTGATTTCATGGAAAAGCCTTCAAGGTTCCCTCATTCTTTTTATCTTTCACGCTTTCCAGTTAACTTGTTGTCTGATATACTTGGCTGCGATACAATATCAATAACTATAATATTTGTTTCCTCAAATAGGTCACTTGTTTAGCTGATGACATTCTGTTTCTAATAATTAGAATTTCCTTAATCTTCATATGGATCTGAAACTGTTGACATGACTGGCATTGTTAAATCTATGGAGCAGTTATACTTACTTGGGGCTCTAACTAACAGCGGCGAGTTGTCAGATCCAGTCGGGCTTCAAATGGTTCATATGGATAAATGTTGGATGACACTGAAAAGACTGATTGGGTATCGATGATCGATGTGTGGGAAACTGAAGAATGAAAGGTATAGATCTCAAATCACTTTATTAAATTGTCATGTTAATTTTATTTGTTGTGATATATTTTAATAATATATTTTATATTGGTTGTTAAACCAAAGATGAGTCGATCAAAGTTGCCCTACAATCATATATCTGGTTCCCGATATCCTTATCCAGTCTGGATTGGACTTCTAACCATAATTGGTTACATATTTTTTTTCTCCGCATAAGACCTCCTGAAAACATTCAATTGCAGTCCAAGTCTGATTTCAACAAGATCGAAGCGTTTTCAAAATTTTGCGCCAGAGGATTTGACCAATATAGTGGTCTCTCGCCTTTTGTTATCATCATGATGTGCAGAGTATCTGTAAGAAAGTACCTCTGATAAGAGGGCTGACATACATCAATTTTCTATTGTACCATAAATTGTTTGCTATGAACAGACTGCAGATACTTGTTCCAGTCAATATTGTGTGGTAAATTGTAAACAGTTTTGCAAAATTTCATATATGTTGGTATACAGTCTCGGTAACTGAATGTTTGATTTTCAACAAGTTATCGCTTACAGCTATTAAACTGATATTAGGTAGGACTTGAGGGGAGTGCTAATGGACAATGGTGGTTGGACACTATTGGAATAGAAATGTTAGGGGCACACCCCCAACCACACCCTCCACCACACCTCCTCTCCCTCTATAGTGCATTGGGCCCCACATCAAATTTTTAAAAAAAATTTAATGTGGGGCCCAATGCACTATAGAGGGAGAGGAGGTGTGGTGGAGGGTGTGGTTGGAGGTGTGCCCCTATCACCCCTCCTATTGGAAAGACCCTAGATGATGGGTCATCATTTGAACGTGTTGGTTCTAGGCAATTGGTTGGTCTGTTTATTTGTGCATGGTAATATTTTCATTAAACATTTTGATCCCATATTAGGTTATTGATGCTAGAGACGCATCCTGATATGTCTTATTTATTCTTTTGTTTCTTTTAAAGCTATTATGCTTATTGGTCGATATGTGCATTTATGGGTTATACCTTTTGTCACTTGCTAGGGCTCTGAAAAGTATTAGGCCAAATATTGGTGATGTTGATGCTGCAGCAGTGGCATGTGGATTTGGGCGGGCAAGTGGGAACAAGGTACTAGTTTCACTTAATTCAATTATTACGCATGTTTAATCATATTTTGGTACTTTATTTGGAAAATGTTAGTGTGATGCGATAGCAGAGGATGGTAAAAGTAGGAAAATGGTCTGTTAGGTCTCCAAGGCGAGGCTCTTTTTCTAAGGGGCTGTTTGGTTGTATGTTTTTACCATGTAAAAGGATGGAAAGTATAAAAAAGTGAGTCCTAATGTCAGCTTTCATCACTTTCAATTATTTGTTTTTAGTTGTAAAAATAGTGTAAAGTGATTTCATATGTTGATGTGGCTTGTAAAGTGATTTCATAAAAAAAAGACATAATTTTAGGAGAAAGCTGACGTTGAAGTCAGAAAACAATAATAAAAAATAATTCTAACCAATATGATCATTTGACCGTTGAGACAACTTTTTACACTTTCCAAACAAACAATTAAAGTTACATTTGCAAACCAAACAAGCAATTTATGATAAACAAACAATTAAAGTTACATTTGCAAACCAAACAAGCAATTTATGATTCCAATGGAATCAAAAACAAATAAAGATTAAAGTTACATTTGCAAACCAAACAAGCAATTTATGATTCCAATGGAATCAAAAACAAATAAAGAAAAGTATACAAGTGAAATTGGTGAGGTGGACAATAACTTTCTAAGTTGTGTCATAAATACAAAATTTTACCAAGAACAACCAAAAAGCCCTTAAAGGGTTTACTGGCAGTGTTATAGTGTATGGCAAGTGTTATAGTGTATGGCAGAAGCATTTTGTACAAAAAATAATAGAGCGAGCTCTAAATGCTTGTCTTCTTATTTATGTGCTTCTATTTTAGGTTGACCTATGTAATATATTTCTGCAATAGAAATCAATAATAAATATTTGCTTTTTTGTTGTAACCATTACAACATTTGTCAAAAGCTTAAACAATTGGGTAATCAGACCTCATTTTGTGGCCAGACATCTTAGAGCTCCTACTTCACTTAGGAGGCAACACTTACATGATAATCTATATCCTTGTGGCAAATAAGTTGACTCAGAACATTAACTTGGGTAGGTACGAAGCTTCAATGGTTGCCACGGACAGCGATCACAAACCTGTAAGGTGCATATTCAATGTTGAAATTGCACGTGTTGATGAATCTATAATTTGATTAATTTCTTCCTAATTTTCCCGTCAATTTTTTGAATTATAAACTCTTGATAAGCCATGAAAGCCTTTTTCTTCTTAATTTTCCTATCAATTTTCTCTAGTCCCGTTGCTGCCCAATCCCTATCTGATGATTCTGGGTCCATCTCTGCTATAATCTCTGAAAAGGGTCTCGATTTTGTGAAGGACTTGCTAATAGAACAGGAGCTTAGAGCTCTTGTTCCTCTTAAACTCAAGGACGTTGAGAAATCAATAATGATTCCACTCATTGGGAGTGTTTACATTTCCCTTGGCAATATTACTGTATTAGAAGTGAGTGTCTCATCGTCGACTGTTCATCCTGGGGATACAGGTGTTATGATTATTGCTGCAGCCTGCAGGTGCTACTGCTAATTTGAGCATTGTTTGCAGATATTCATATAGAACTTGGCTTCCCCCTGTTGAGGTTTCTGATAAAGGTAGTGCTTTGGTTCAGGTAAAAATTGGGTGAATGAATTTGTGTGTATTTGGTTTGAAACTTCAAGGTTTGCTTAGGTATTCAGTTAATGAATATGTAGCTGATAATCTGACGTTGCATTTTCTCTAACAGGAAATAATCAAAGAACTGATGGAAAGGCTACCACACATGAAAGAGTTTATGGATATGTACTGTGGTCCTGACAGAGTGACTGCAAAGCAACAAATACAGGAGTTAGATAGAGTCGCAAAAACTCTACAAGAGAATATACCTTCATCTGTGAAGAGGTTCACTTATCGTGCCGTTCTTTCACTTCAAGTTTTCTTTTTTTTTCAACTTAGTTTAGTTTCCTGTAAATCTTATAATGTGTCCCGTTCTTTCACTTCAAGTTTTCTTTTTTTTTCAACTTAGTTTAGTTTCCTGTAAATCTTATAATGTGTCATTCTCTGAAATGGAAAACACTGAATATGACAAACTGGAATATTTAAACAGGCCTTTGAGTGTTGACTTAGAAATGCAAATGAATGTAATTATTTTGCAATTGGAGCAAATTCTTTGTTTATCATAATATACAACTTGTTTGGAGTATAATTTGATGTTTGGTTTCTTTGTTGATGTGAATGGGAGCAATTTTTTTGTGGATGTTCAGGTTCAGTGTAGGCTTGTAGTTGATAGAAAAGATATTACTTTTGGCGATGCAAATTAGTATCGATAAAATTATACTTTTTACCAATGCATAATTATGCGTTGTCAAAAATTATACTTTTGCCGACGCTATCTTGCGTCGGCAAAAGTATAGCTTTTAGCGACGCAGAGTATGCGTCGGCAAAAGTATAGCTTTTAGCGACGCTATCTTGCGTCACCAAAAGTATAACTTTTAGCGGCGCTTCACTCTGCGTCGTTAAAAGCTGCACTTTTGCCGACGCTAACTTGCGTCGCCAAAAGTATAGTTTTTAGCGACGAACAATTTTGCGTCGATAAAAGCTATACTTTTGCCAACACATAGCTTTTGCCGACGCTGCATGCGTCTACACTTTTGCCGACGCTGCATGCGTTGCCAAAAGTACACTTTTGCCGACGCAAACTATTATGCGTCGCTAAAAGATATACTTTTCCCAACGCATGACGCGTCGCCAAAAGTGTACTTTTGGCGACGTAGTGTATTTGCGTCGCCAAATACTTTTGTTCGCGGGAAAAATTGTTGCTTTTATTGACGTCATTGCACTCTTTGGCAACAGTTTATCGGTTACAGAAAGATCTGGTCTTTTTATAAGATCCGGTTACAATGAGATCAAAAGAAAAAGAAAAAGTTACAATCTTCCTTGTTTGTCGAACGAATCACGAGCTCCTGTTTTGCGATCACTCGCTTTTGTGGGTTCTTTGCCTGCGTCGGGGTTAATCCGTGGACTACCGCGCGATCTAGATCCGGTCGGATCTACACGGTATAGCGGGTGTTATCTCACGAAGGAAATAACAGCCGAGGGTACTATTTCACCAAGGAAATAATAGCCTTCTCGGGATCAAAAACCAAGTTTTGATCCGGAGTATTACCGTGTGGATCTCAGATCTAGACTTCCTCTCTCGAACTCCTGCCTTTTCTGACGTGGATGCTCGCCAAGAACCAGATCTAAAAATTTCCAAGTCTTCAAAGCTTCAAAACTCCAAGATTCAGTTCTCAATCCGGCAGAGTTTCGGCTCCAAAAGTTCTAACCCCCTGAAAAATGAACCTCCCCCATTATTTATAGCCTCTGGAGGCGGATCTGGGCCCAGATCTGGGCCCAGGTCAGAGCGTGGCTCGGCCATCGGCTAGGTGGCTCGGCCACCGAGCCACCCATTTTGGGGTGGCTCGGCCACCGAGCCACCCTTGGGTGGCTTGGTTTTTGACCGGGTGTTCGCCGTTGCGTCCGTTGTTCGGTTTCGTGGTTTATCCAAGTTTTATTGTTGATCTGAACTCTGATTTGGATATGTCGCCCGATGGTTTGTTGGTTTGTCGAATCACCATGCTGAGCTTTGTTAAGGGACCCATAGGCAGTTTTATACGCCTACAGATACCCCCTCCAAAGTATTTCAGCCTCATTCTTTTATAGAAGAGTCTGGAATACTTTGGATATGATTGTCCCAACCTTCAGTCGGTGTAACGGGACCTTGGAATGGCTTCTGTTCTTGATTCCTTCAATCCTTCAGGCTATTTGGTACTTTGTCGAATGTCTGTATGGGTTCCGGTGCTGCATTTATTGTCTGACCATTGTCAGAATTTTGAACTTGAAGTCGATTCCTGATTTTCTGATCTTTAGCTCGTGTTTGCTGGTTCAACATAGAACTGACCATCGATTGTTGGCGTTGAGTTCTCATTTGTGACGCGTTGTCCGGCGAAGTGTTATTGAGTTATCCTTAAGAATATTTTTAGAAAAATATTCTCCAGAAACTTCTCAACCAAAAATAGGAAATAGTTTATACTCGTATACCTTATTGGAGTATTTTTCGTGCCCGAATAAGCCGAACCGGCCTAATAATGACCTAAAAAAGGCAGTAATTAGGCTCAAAAAATCTTCCGACCCTTCCGAATGTGTGGGAGAGGAAAGAATAAACAAAGGACTGAACCCTCGGTCGATTTGAAGTTGTTTCGATGCTCGGTTCAGCTTCAATTTGAATTCTGGTTCAAATCAGGTTCAAATCTGGTTCAGATTGGTTCAACCTGGTTCAAGACTGGTTTAGCCTCATTTGAACTGATTTATCTCCGTCATGATATATTGACTCGTGTTGACTTTTTGCTCGCAACGTGTTGAATGGCGTTAACCTAGGAATTCGCGTTGACCGGCGTTGACCCTAAGGTTTTGAACGTCGTGCGTTGACTACTTTGATCGCAATGCGTTGACTGGCGTTGACCTAGGGTTACGCGTTGACCGATGTTAACCTTAGGGTTTTGAACATCGTACGTTGACTTTTTGATCGCAACGCGTTGACTGGCGTTGACCTAGGATTACGCGTTGACCTAGGATTACGCGTTGATCGGCGTTGACCCTAGGGTTTCGAACGTCATACGTTGACTTTTTGATCGCAACGCGTTGACTGGCGTTGACCTAGGGTTACGCGTTGATCGGCGTTGACCCTAGGGTTTCGGATCGCTTGACATTTGTTGGAGTATACACAGTTTAAGCTCTTGAGGTATTAGAGCATGGCGGTCCTAAATGTCGGAGTTACTGGACCAACTATGAAAGTCGATTCATCTACGTGTATGGATCTTATCCTGAAGTTGTTAGATGCTCAAGTCACAAGACCAACTAATGAAGATGATGCTTCAATGACTTGAATTTATAGAATTTTTGGCAAATTCTCAGCCATCAACGGGTTTGATAAGCCTTTACCGACTACCGTTTGAGTCGGGCTAGCATGCGGATTGTCTGAATCCGTTCTGCATGTAACGTTGTGCTAAGAGAGTGAAATCTCTGAGACTTTGTGCTATGATGTCGAATACATAGGCTTCGCCATTGTTACGGGAATAGGCTACCCGGCGACACGTGTTAGGTGTTGACTTTAGGATTTTTGGCTAACCCCCAGCCTTCAACGGATTTGATTAGCCTTTACCGACTACCGTTTGAGTCGGGCTAGCATGCGAATTATCTAAATCCGTTCCGCATGTAACGTTGTGCTAAGAGAGTGAATTCTTTGAGACTTTGTGCTATGATATCGAATACATAGACTTCGCCATTGTTACGGGAATAGGCTACACGGCAACGTGTATTAGACGCTGACTTATCCCTACTTAGGCTTCGGGATAAAATACCCCAGACTGGTATTCTGGTGTCTTTTTCTATGGAGAAGTGTCTTTTTCAATCGGTAAAAGACTAAACCGGCGACGCGTGTTAGGCGTCGGCATATCCTTTCTTAGGATTCAGGATGAAATTCCCCATGCGTGTAAGGCATGTATTTTGGTGTTATTAATAACAATCTGCCACAATGTTGAATATGTGGGCGGGTGTTCTTTTTAACGGTTAAGAACTAACCGACAGCCCAGGTTAGGCGCAGACTTATCCCTACTTAGGCTTCAGGATAAAATACCCCAGAATCGAACTCTGGTGTCTTTTTCTACGGAGAAAGACTAAACCGACAGCGCGTGTTAGGCGCAGACTTATCCCTGCTTAGGATTCGGGATAAACTTCCTAGGATGAATCCTAGAAAGGAAGAATTTTATATTCTATCTCCCGGTCTTCTTTTAGGGTGAAGGCGAACCCGAATACAAGGAAGGAAGAATTTTATATTCTATTCCTTGATTCTGAAAAGGAAGAATTTTATATTCTATTTCTAGTTGGAAAGAAGACTCGAGGTGGGATCTCCACCCCTAGAATCCGGAACAGTGAAACTAGGAGTGGGACCTCCATTCCGAGAATCGAAAGATTCGGATAATCCTAACTGTCAGAAGGTTTGATTACCGAACTAAAGGTGAATTTCTCGTTTATCGAGAGTGAATTATGGTTTTGACCCTAACTGTAGGAAGATTTGGCGAAATGGTAGTTTGAGGTGACCCTAACTGTAGGATGGTTTGATCACTTGATTTGAAAGTGGACCTCTCGTTCATTGGAGGAATCGAGAGGGGATTTTGACTGTGGTCCTAACTGTAAGAAGGTTTGACCAATTAGGAGGTTTGAGGCGATCCTAACTGTAGGAAGGTTAGATCGCTCGATTTGTGGACCTCTCGTTCATTAGAGGAATCGAGAGGGGGTTTTGGTTTTGGTCCTAACTGTAGAAATGTTTGACCAATTTCGAATATTATGTCCAGACTCTAACAATGAGAGTGTTGAATGCACAAACGCGGTGAGAATTTGAATGTGAGTTTCTTATTCATCACCTTGCTGTGGTGACCGGGTTATCCCTAAGAATACACTATATGGATTTCTTTTGGGAACTTCCCGTTAAATGAATCATCCACCCCCAGCTTTCTTTGCAAAACTAGGTCTGGTATTGTACTCAGTTGGGTATCCGGGTTATCCTTAAGAATATCAGGCATGGTATTCTCTAGGAACTTCCCGTGAAAGAAAGGAAACAGTTTAGACTCATATACCTGTTGGAGTATATAAGGAAGCAGTTTAACCTCATGCACCTGTTGGAGGATTGAGAAGCAGTTTATACTCGTATACTCTTCGGAGTGTTGTTTCGACTTAATTGAGCGATATAACGCCGGCTTCAACCAAGGTTTGGATGCTATTCTTAAGAGCAAAGCACTCCTTGGTGGGATGAACGACCCTCCTGTGGTATGCACAGTACTTTGGGTCCGTAGTGTTGTCAGCTTCCTCCTTATTTGTGATAGGTGGTAGCTTGATCTTGTTGCTTCCAAGGAGGGATTCGAAGATGGCTGGAACGTCTTCGTCCTTGAAGGAATACTTTTTCTTGAGTCTTGGGTCTGAAGTCTTTTGCTGCCTTTGGGATTGCTGTTGTGACGTTTGATTAGCACCAACAGCAGCTGCAGGTGCCTTGCCCTTACCACGAGAGGCGAAGTTTGAGTTCAGAGGATTAGCCGTCGGTAGGTTCCTCTCGGCCTTCTTCCTTCGGAGGAAGCGTTCGGCTTGTTCACCGCGCACTTTCAAGTCTTTCCAAGTGTTAGACGGTGATGTTCCCATTGCCTCCAATACGTCCAATGCGAGGTTGTTGTGACAAGACTGGAGAATGAACTCCTTAGTGATCGGGTCCCGACAGTTCATCGCCTTGTTTCGGAACCTTTTGACGAAGGTGTCGACCAATTCCCCGTCTTTTTGTTTCTCATCGAGCAACGTTCCGATGGATATCTCAGTGTCATCGTCGAAGAAATTAGCGAGGAACTTAGTTTCCATGTCGTCCCAGCTATTCACACTTCATGGCTTGAGGCGACGATACCAATCGAAGGCGGCTCCACGAAGAGTGCCAACGAAGGACCGTACCATCAGAGGCTCATTACCCGAGATAACCCCCAGGTGCTATTTGAAGTAAATCAAATGCTGAGTGGGTGAACCCATCGCATTAAACGGCGTAAAGTTAATTAGATTGAACTTCGCCGGATATGGGATCGATTCCCATTCTCTTGGGTATGGACAAGGAATGCCTGTTTTCTTCATCTCTTGAGCGGAAATCAATGTATTGATTTTGCTCTCAAGGTTTTTGATCTTCAAGCTTTCACTTGTGTTTTCACTAGTATTCTCGTTACCACCCCCTGCGTTGACGGGAGGATTATTGGCATTATGAGTCTCATTCGCATTTGTGTCCTCATCATCCAGATTAACCTGGTTACGACGACTTGGCTCGCCTTGCTGGTTCGTCAATGCTTGGATTTGTTGGTCATGCATTTCTCTTATGTTCTGCATGACCATCTGCATTTCGAACCTGAAGCTCTCCTGTTGTTTAGCCATGGCCTCTTCAAGCATCTTGGCCACTTGTTCCGCACTTATCATAAGTGCCTCGCGGGGTTGTCCCTCGCTGGATACCGTATTATCTGATGCAACCGCGGAGTCGGCATCAGATTCTTCATCTTCTGAAGGTATTCTTGTCCGAACCCTACCATAAGTTGCTCGTTTAGTGGTTCCGGACTGCAGACGGGTTATACGTCGGGGTGCTTTCAGAATCGACTCGAGATTATCCCATGCCGATGTCCCCTTACTGGTCATGTTAGTGGTGACCCTCAGAAATTCTCCGTCTTCAACCACCGTTCTTCTTCATCGGAAACGCCTAGGCCTTGGTTTTGGCATTTCGGTACTGAGCCTTTCGAAAGCCGAAACTCTTTCAGGAACTGTCTTGATGCAGTTACACTCAGACAATACTGTCCGAATGAGTTTGGAACATGGCCATTGAGCTTCTTGTTCTCGAGGACTCCTCTTCCTGATTTTACTCATACCCCCAACACGATAGTACAATTCGTCTGCTTGAATGTCGGAGTGACCTATCGTGTGTTGGCACGACTTCTCAGGTATAACACTATCGTCATCAGACGATAATGTTTTCTTCTGAGGGTGAACTGCCTTCTTTGGGCTTTCAAAAGTCACGCGCCTCGAAACATACCTTTGCGGGTGTGAGTTCTCAGCGGGCTCCTGGACTTCAATGCGCAAATTGGTACGCCTAGTTGCCCTGATCTCTTTGTCATGTTGGAGGTGTCGGCGACCCCCAGCATGTTGAGTCGTTAGGGGCTTCTTCATCGGGCCCAAATGTTCTTGAACTGGAGCTTTGCTTCTTTCATCGGGAAATAGACCGAGGCGCTCCAGAACTAACTTCTTTCTTCAGGATGATTCCGCGTGATCTCCCGGAGTAGCCATGGGAATTATCGGCGATTTAGAGTGTTTCGCCGGAGGTTGGATTTGCATTGAAGGCTGCAACAATTGTGCCTTAGCCTGAATCACTGCTTCAGACTTCGGCCTCCATACTTGGCGGGTTGGTGGCGGCTTCTTGGCCACTTCCTTCTGTAGCCTTCTGCGTGCTTCTTGGACTTGAGCCCATGCTTGCGCTGACAGTGCGCGGCGCTTGCGAATGCGCTCATCAAGCGTTGAACGATTCCGTTTGACACGGATCCATTCGTTAGTTGGCGGCTTGGAGGAGCTACCATTCACCGTTTATTGAGGCTGTTTGCCTCTCCTGTTCTTCAGATCCGCGTGGTAGCAGATTCCGTCCATGGACTCCATCGCTTTTGCGAGTTGTCATGCCAGGCGTTGACGTCGCCTCTGGCGGGCTCTCTTTGAGAGAGTCACAACGCCCTCAACGGTGGAGGCATCAGCGAGAATAGGGTTGACCTGGTTGGAGGTTGGCGGAACTTCACCCGACGCAACTTTGGCGACAATTGGGGTGAGAGCTTCGTTGGCGTTCTGTACTTCTTCATACCAACGAACTTTTCTCCTAGAGGAGAAGTTCTTGGACTTGCGAGGGGAGGTGGATCCGGATGAGGATGACATATACTCCTCGAACTTTTGTTTGTTGAATTCATACTCGACCTCCTCCTCGACCGGGATTGAGATCCGCGTCTGCGACGCAACGATCTCGGCAGCGAGATCGGTGGCTCCCACTGTGGTCGCCAGATTGTTCACGGGAAAAATTGTTGCTTTCATTGACGTCATTGCACTCTTTGGTAATAGTTTATCGGTTACAGAAAGATCCGGTCTTTTTATAAGATCCGGTTACAATAAAATCAAAAGAAAAAGAAAAAGTTACAATCTTCCTTGTTTGTCGAATGAATCACGAGCTCCTGTTTGCGGTCACTCGCTTTTGTGGGTTCTTTGCTTGGCCGGGGTTAATCGCCGTGGACTACCGGCGATCTAGATCCCGTCGCGATCTACACGTATAGGGCTAGCGTGCGTGTATCTCACGAAGGAAATAACAGTCGAGGTACTATTTCACCAAGGAAATAATAGCCTTCTCAGGCATCAAAAACCAAGTTTTGATCGCCGAGTATTACCGTGTGGATCTCAGATCTGATCTTCCTCTCTCGAACTGTCCTGCCTTTTCTGACGTGGATGCTCACCAAGAACCAGATCTGAAAATGTCCAAGTCTTCAAAGCTTCAAAAATCCAAGATTCAGTTCTCAATCCGGCAGGAGTTCGGCTCAAAAGGTCCAACCTCCTAAAAAATGAACCTCCCCCTTTATTTATAGCCTCTGGAAGTGGATATGGGCCCAGATCTAGGCCCAGGTCAGAGCGTGGCTCGGCCACCGAGCCACCCTTGGGTGGCTCGGCCACCGAGCCACCCTTGGGTGGCTTGGTTTTTGGCCGGGTGTTCGCCGTTACGTCCGTTGTCCGGTTTTGCGGTTTATCCAAGTTTTATTGTTGATCTGAACTCTGATTTGGATATGTCGCCCGATGGTTCGTTGGTTTATCGAATCACCGTGCTGAGCTGTGTTAAGGGACCCATATGTAGTTTTATACGCCTACAACTTTCCTTGACGCACTTTTGACGACGCGTTAGCGACGCTGCATTTTGCGTCAGGAAAGATTTTTCCCGACGTTTTTTAAACTTTTGCCTACGTTTTTGTTTCGTCGGCAATGTTGTATTTTGTTGTAGTGTGGGTGAAATAGTTCATGCTTACCATGAATTTATTGCATAAAATAAGATCATATTTTTAAACTTCTACTTATTGATGATAACTTTTTGGGGACTAATATCAAACTTGATAATGCATTGAATTTTGTTATGCTCACAGATTTTAGAACTTTGATCTATCAGACATATTAAAAATCCCAACTTGTAATTTAGAACTTCGATCTAATAGACATATAATTTTATGCTATATTACAAATGTATAATGGCTAATATGATGGGAAATCCATATTACATTCATACTTAACAAAATTCACATGAGACTAAAAAAACAAAAGATTAGTTGCATGATCCAAAGCATTAGTTAAAAAATAATAAAAATTATACATCAATATATTACTAATTACTAAAAAACTAATTATGATTCTCAATATGGGTAAAATACTCCAAACCAAAAACAAACTTCCAGCAAAACTGGTATATTACACTCTATGCACACTCTTTATGACAACAACATTATTTAACAAAAGTGACATCTATCCTTAAAAACAAAAGGTACCAAAGACTTGGCCTCTCTAAGGAAATTTTCAATCTTTGAGAGATACTATATCCTAGTAGAAAAAATCATGATGGTAAAATACAAATTAGTGTCTTAGGAAAAAGCAAGTGCATACACATTTCATGCAGGGAAAGTAATCTTATAAGAATCTATACTCTCAAAGAGATAACATAGGGCATATAATTCACCTAAAAGCCCTTCCATTTACTTATAGAAAACAACTCATCCTAGAAAGAATATTCTTGACAGAATTAATCACGTCTAGGGTGCAGGCATTCTAGGTGGAACCATTCCATCTAAGATGCAAACATGCTAGATGAAGATCCATCTAGGATGTGCATCCTAGATAGTAAATTATAATAATAACATGTTTTTATATGTGTCCCATTATCATAGATTGAAATTTTCATCTAGGATAGTGGGACTCACGTCTAGAAGAACTCCAACCCAAATTTTTAATTATGCCCCCGCTTTCTTTTGCTCAGTTCTCTCGTTGCTCTCATTCTCTTTCTCTCCCCCCTTCCCCCACCCGATCTCCTCTTCGTCTCTTCTCCTCAAGTCGATGCTAATGAGAACACACAGATCATTGCTGATAAAGCCCTAAAGAAAACGTAACCCATCTTCTCCTCAAATTGATGCGGATGACATCACGTATTATTCGCTTCTCCTTAAATCGATAAACTATTGCCGCTATTGATCTCCCCTCATCTCCTCCTCGATTTATCTCAAATTCAAAGGTTGATGTGTCATTACTGCTATTGCCACTTCTATCACATCTGTCGCTCCTCTGATCACAACCAAACTGCTTCTATCACTACCACAAGGTCAAATTCTCGAACAAATACCCTAAACCCTAACCCCTATTGACTCAACCACAATCCTTATTAATAATTTTGATTTTTATTGTTTTAATTTAAACCATAATAATATTAGCTGAATTTCATTTAGCCCTAATTCTCCTAATCCTAACCGTAGTTGAACAAGTTTTAGAAATTGATCCTAATTGAGTAATTTCCAAAAGCTAACCTTAATTAGAAACCCTAATACTAACTTAACCATATTTCTAACTATATTCTTAATATATTTGCTATATCTGTGTTTTTATAAGTTTGTTTATGTTGTGACAATGTTTGGTTTAATCAGTTAGTTTTTTGAAAATATAACTATTTTGAAAATATTGTGACATATAATGCAATAATGTGTTATATATCCAATTTAGATGAATACAAAAATATTTAACGTTATCCTTAGACTTTTGTCAATTAATTAATATCTATTTCTTGGACTTCAAATATAAGATAGATAACTCAATTAAGATATGAAATTAAGTTTTCTACCTAAAAAATGGATCATAAATCTAATGTTATAAGAAGAAAGAAATGTCATTATTTATTGGATCAGTCCAGTTTCGATAAGTTAGGAATATAATAGTGCATTATCTAATTTTATATACTTTTACATTCTCATTTCTAGAAAATATTTTCAATATGTACTCATTGTTCTCTGTGTACAATAAGGGTATATTGTTCTACATTTTGGTCCATTGTCAATACACATAATAATATCTGCACATTATACTTGGAGTATAGTAGGTAGGTGCTACCGAAATTTTGTAGAAATAAAAATGCACAAATAATATAAAGTTATATATGTGCACTACTATATTATTAACGGGATAGAAGTCTTCATAAAGCAGTCGCTAGAGTGTTCAAATCAACCTATAGTTAAGTTTGCATTTAGAAGGGAAAAATATTTTTTTGTTGTTAAACGAATGAAGCGTATTACCATGATATGTGTACATATGTACATTGTATTGAAGACTTAAAAATTTATTAATAGTAGTGAGAATAATTAGAGTTTCTAATTATATATTATCTAAAGATGATGATAATTCCAGACAGATCGTGGATAAATATTCCAAGGATTGAATGATATTGCTATTAATGATATAAAAATAGATGTGGAACCTTCCTAAAGTGTGCCGAAATGAATCCAAATATTGAAATAGTTGTGCAATGTACTGCAATTATTGTAGGTATAAGAATATGAAATTGGAGAATAAAGAGGAAATAAGGAGTCACTTACCAAATTCACGGTTTATAAGGAATATAATGATAGGTCATATTACGGAGAAGGCTATATTAAAGATGAAGAACGAGATCTGCTAGCAGGTATAGCTGATGGTTTTAGGATAGACAATATAGACATCTTCAAAATGATATTATACCTGACCATACTGAATATGATATCAACGATGATAGTGATACCAAGGTTGACGTCCAAGATGTAGCAGAGATCGAAGATGTCGTTGGAAAGTTTTGACGATGTGCATGCTTCTGAGGACTTGGATTGAATAATGAAACTATAAGAGAATAGTGAAAAGGGCCTCTATTCGGGCTGCACCGATACTCTAGATTTTTATTTCTATTTGAACTCTTTCATATTGAGAGCCACCAACTTGCATTAAAAAAGCTAGAGGACTTGAAGCCTAAGACACAGGCTAGAAAACATGCTAAAATTACAAAAGAAAAATGGACATGTCGAAAGAGGTAAATATAATATCTCTCTTGTATCCAATCTCATTTTTATACTATATGCTATAATTTAATATCGCTTCATCATAGGTGTGAAGACTGATTCCAATGGATTGGGACGACATGGTGCGGGCAAGCCTGAGTCAAAACATGCACAAAAAGGTTTTAGAGCTATTCTTCAATGGTCTGATAATTTGCCTGTCAAATAATAGTTGACAAAATTCAATAATGTGTTGGTGTTTTAGTACATAGAGAAATACCATCAACCCGTACTCTAAGGTCACAGAGTTGTCATGGAGATCCTTCGAGGACATATGGAGAGATCTTATTGTGCTTTAGTATTTCATTTACTATTAGGTATAATAATTTCCATATTAGGGTCTACAAAAGAGTTGAACATTTTTTAAGAAAAGAGTTAAATTTGGAACATTGAAAATTATATCCGGTCTAAAATTTGAGATCTAAGATCATGTCTTATCCGAATTGAGAATCTTTGAATCATTTTAAAGATTAGGTGAAGATTAATTATAGCAAGATCAAATAATAAAGAAAAGGATATATTTTTTTGTTTTTTAACAATCTATAGAAGGGAAGCATAACTACCTTTTGGGTCTCTCCGAAAATGACCTTTTTTTAGTGCATTTTTTAGAGAAATAAAAAAATAATAAAATTAAAAAATGAGAATTTTTTGGTGATAAAGGTTTACAAAGAAAGAAAAAAGTGGTTTCAAAAAGTTTCAAAAGAAAAAACAAGATGGGTCATCAAAATAGTTTGATCATCAAATTTTATTATACTTTTAAACTCTCATTATATATTTTATTTGAATAAATATATCACTAGTAACGTATTTTTCTCTTAATTTGCAGGAAGAAGTATTAAGGTATTAGAGTCCAAAAGAACCAAATTCTGTCACTTTCCTACCACTCTATGAAGCGCAATATCAAGCCCAAAAGAGGCCTACTAAAGCCAAAAGAATCGAGAAAAATTTTAGTTAACAAGTCAACTAAAAATCAATTTTTTAAGAACTAATTAGTTCACTAATCAATTGGCCAATTGGTTGACCAAGCGATTGGCAAACCGATTAGCCAACTGGTTGGTTCGTAACAAAAACAACGTATGGCTAAAATTTATTTCTAAAATCTCAAGCCAAAAAATTGACTCTTGTTGATTTCTATAGGCTATAAATAAGGGTAGAGGGTGAGTGGTTAGAGTGCTCTTTTATGCTTAAAATAATCATATTTAGGATAATCAACTAGAGAACTAACTAGTAGAAGAAGAATTTGATAATATATACTTATTTTAAGTAGTTTGATAGGTTATACTTATGATTTCATAAATTATTATTTAGTTCTTGTTCTTTTCAAGAATGAAATTTTGTTTACATGATAGTTTAATAGATTATGTTTTCTTTTAGTAGTTTGATAATCTATGCTTAGTAAATCTAAAATAAAATATGATAAGAATAATAGTTCATAAATCCTAAATGAAATTAACTAGTGGATTCAATTCTATATTCATATCTTCTCTATTTGATTTCCTACGTCTTTTACTTATTTTGATTTTTTTTTAATTATGTTTTCTCTTCTTAATTTTGTTCTTTTCTATTTTCTTTATTTCTCCTTTTTATTTATTTTTTATTTTCTTTTATTTGTTTAGTATCTTTCTTTTCCCCTTTTGTTATTATTTTATTTTATTTATACGTAATCATACACTCTCTATACCTCTATATTTGCACTCATCTTTCTCTACACATATTTCTAGGGATTCAATTTAGAATTTTTATCGCACCTTCCTCTTAGGATAGATATTGTAACTTTATTATAACTTGATGGTTATCCTCTTATAATTTTTGTGCATGTATTACCCTGCTATGAAGTTTTTAACACCGTTGTCGAAAAAGGTGCTTGTAATTAGAATTTTTCTATTTTGGTTCTTTAATTAGTACGTTCTCTTGTGAAGGACTAAACTAAAAGGTTGAAGCTTTAGGCTTGAAGATTAAAGATTAAAGATTAGATTTGCTTACAAACTTAAACCCTCTAATTCAGGCTCTTCACATTAGAAACAATTAGGAACTAATAAAAAAAAATCTCTTGTCCATCCAAATAAAATCCACATGCACTTAAACAACTACTAAAAAGATAATAAATTTAAGTAAGAGCTCTCCTTCTCAAATTTATTTTATTGTTAATCTAAATTTAAAAATGAAAAGATTTTCTTTTTGCATCCTTTGTAGTTGCTTTTAATTCTTATGATTACATTGCATATAATTAATAGAAATTTATCAAAGTGATCTGAACATTTTGATTTGAGCACTCACTTGAAAATACTATTAAGGGCAAAAACCACCTAATTAAGATAAGGTGGGGGATTTTATCACCCTTTTCTTAGCTCACAAATCACTAGGTCGCACTACACAAACCCAAAACTTCTAAAACTCATTAGACATTGGCACCTAAGGAGTCAATCTCATTAGAGAACAAGAAATTCGTAAGTGATCTAGTTTATGTTAATTTGAATCCGTTATTATCTAAGGCAAGGTTTATGGGTTGTGAATAGTTCTTCATAAGGAAAGAGGTATTTAATTGCTCCTTGACCTCCCTCTGGTTCTCTCCTTAGCTCACTAACCGACCAATTAAACTTCAATCTTTTCTTTCAAGGAGTTTTTAGTTAGGAGCTGGTCTAGTTGAGTGTAGGCTAACCTTATAATTAAGGGTGTTTGTTTCAAAGTGGTTGCTTCTGATTTTTTTAGTTAGATCTTTCTTTTATCCTTCCTCTTTTCTCTCACTTATTTTTTAGGTCATTTAGTTTCTCCTTAAAATGGAAAAAAGAAAGGAAATTTTTTTACTAACTTGTGTTTTTCCTAGTTCTTTTTCTTTGACTTTCTCTTTATAAATATCAAAAGAACTCTAAAAAGAATTTGTTTAGTGTATAAGAGTTTGGATTAGATATAATACTAATTGTTCAATCTGTATTGAACCAATTTTAAAGACTAAAAAAATAGAAATTCCTAATGCACCTGTTCTTCAAGACATGTGTTATCCCACTAGGAATGCAATCCCGTCTTGCATTTAGCTACCAATGTTAAATAAGCTAATTTTATTCTTAGACCCACTTCATAAACATGCTTCCAAACTTTTTAGAAAATGAATCGGAAGATGCTTATATTTTTATATCTGAGTTTGAGAAAGTTTGTCTTGTAATTAAGATTCGAGAATTATCTGAGAAAGCAATTAATCTTAGATTTATCACATTTACTCTTAAGAAAAAAAGCCAAGAAATGGTCATGAATTTATTACTTTTTTTAAAGAAATTTTTTTCAAATCCATAAAATAGTTAAGCTTAGAAACATCATTTAGAATTTCTAAGATAGTTCTAAGGGAGTCATTCTAGAAGTTTGTTGATAGGTTTAAGGATATTCTTATTTACAAATGATTGGATTATTCTTCATAGCCTCTATAGAATCCATGTGTCAAGGGAATTTTATGAAGATAAATGCCCGATGAAGCTTAAAAATTTTTAGAGAGTCACTACCACATTTTAGGTCCATCGAAACGATTGCAATCCGTATCCTTAGATAAAAGAACCATTGGGTGACATCTACAGGAATGGTTCCGCATCCGATTCAGATACTGTCATTCTCTTTGGTCTAAGGTGATTGTTAGTAATCCTATTAGCGTGGTTCATAAATTGTTCTCATTGCTGTCATAGGGGGACAGTTGCATTATGGGGACAGTTCTACGTTCAAGCTATGATGACGATTTTATAGATATGGGAATGATCTGATTTTAAGCTATGGGAATGGTTTGTTGGCAATGAGAACGATGTATTTTGCTGTTGCTGGAATGATTTTATGGCAATGGGAATGGGTTTCCTTTGAAGCTTTTGTAACACTTTCATTGCAAGGGTATCATTTTTGAAATTGAATCTATGGGTACGACTTGATTGCAAGGGGGGTAGTTGTCTTCCTATTTTTATATATAGCATGGGTAACATTCGGTAGAGCAACGGTAACGGTTTAGGCATGTTGTTTAAAAAAATCAAATGCTACCCCTTATATGGCAGCGATTTTTACCTACTTTATATTATCACAAAGAAACAACAGTCCAAGTTTTACACACAAACTAACCAAACTTTTATCTTAACATAATGAACAATTCATTACAATAAAGAATAACATTATAGCAATAGGATTTAGATTCACCACAAGTTTTTGCTTTGTCCAAAGTACATATTAAAATTCCTCCATGATTAAAACAAAAAGTCTACTACTAAATCAAAAAGTCAAAAGGTCTCTATTGAGATGATTAAGTTCTAAATCTTCACCACAAACAAATCCCACAAAGAATGATAAACATGGATCTTCATATGTTATCCTGCTTACATTGAAATAAAAATATAAGCATATTGCACAAGAATTGAAAGAATGTAACTTAGTGCTAAGAAAATAATCTCTAAATAAAACCACATCTTAAGAGGTTAACAATCCAAGTCAAACTAGTGAAAAACAAATAATTGTTCATACATATAGTCTATCTGCTTAGTTGCTAGCAGTAGAAATTTTGAATCCAACCCGACTGTATTTAGGAATTCACTTCATTAATCACTAAAGTAAATCTTCATACTTAAGCCCTAATTTAGCGAAATTATTACGTCGGGCAAAAATTGTAAACAAGAAAACCCTAATGTATATATCATATGTTCCGAATGATTAGGATCTAAGTATTAATACCCATATTCTAGTGTTAAATGTAAACATGGCTATAAAGACAAAATGAACACCATAATATCATAGCTAACATTATACCTGCTCAAACACGTATGGGTAGTCACGGCATATATCCTCCTCGCGCTCCTAAGAAGCTTCCTCGGCTCCTTTCTGGTTCCACTACACTTTGATTAATGAAATCACTTTATTTCTAAGTCTATTGTCTTCTCTGGCAAGATTACAAACTAGGCTCTCCAAGATGATCAAATCTGCCTGAAGCACTAAATCTGGCGCATCAAATACTCTTTGTTGCTCCTCATCGCATAAGTGCTTCTTAAGCATCGAAACATGAAAAACATCGTGCATACTCGACATCGATGATGGAAGATCTAGCTAATATGAGACTGCTCCATCACGTTCCACAATCCGAAATTGTCTAATAAACCTCGAGGCAAGCTTTCCCTGTCTGCCAAACCGTTGAACACCCTTCATCGGTGATACTTTTAAAACAACATAATCTCTAACCTAAAAGTCCAATGGTCGTCGCCTCTGATCCACATAACTCTTCTGCCGACTCTGGCCACGAGAATACGCTCCCAAATCAATGCTATCTTCTTCGAAGTTTGTCTAACCAAATGTGGTCTATGTAGCAAGCTATCCTCCGGCTCTGCCAAGAAATTAGGGATCTACATGGTCTCCTATACAACACCTCATAAGGAGTCATACTTATCGTCGATTGATAACTGTTGTTATATGAAAACTCAGTCAATAGGATATGATCCTTCAAGCTACCATGAATATCGATAACACATGCCCTCAACATGTCCTCCAACACTTAGTTGACCCTCTCTGTCTGGCCATCTGTTTGCGAGTGGAAAACACTACTATATGGTAGCTGGCTGCGGAAAGAATTCTGAAAACTCTTCCAAAAATGGGATGTGAAAACTGTGCCTCGATCTGATACAATTATCTTTGAAACTCCATGTAGTCTCACAATCTCCTGGATGAAGATCCTCGCATAAGTCTCTATCGTGTAAGTTTTCTTAACTGGTAAGAAGTGCGCTAACTTTGACCGTCGATCAACAATCAGCAAAATCGAATCGTTCTCTTTGTTAGACCTCGACAAGCCTACAATGAAATCCATCGAGTTATCTGCCCACTTCCACTCAGGAATGGGTAAAGGCTATAGGGCTTCTGCGGGTCTCTGATGTTCTGCCTTCACATGCTGATAGGTAAAACATTTAGATACATACTCTGTGATATCCCTATGCATACTGCTCCACAAAAAATGTCTCTTCAGGTCATTGTACATTTTGGTTGTACCTGGATGCATTGTGTATCTGGTCCGATGTGCCTCATCAAATAATTCCTTTTTAAGCTACGGATTATCCAGCACTATCAACCGGCCCTTCATCCGAAGGCCTCCGTCTGCTCTGATGGTCAAATAGTCCTCCCCCTTTTAGGTTTGAATCCAATAGTCCTTCGCCTGAGCACTAACCACTCTATTAGTCCACGACGGCTGTATGGCTAAAGCTCCTAAAAATATGCTGCTCCCACCAATCTTTAGCCTAAAGTCAAACTGACTAAGGGTAAGAAGATCTCGATACAATGAGCACCTCAATGATTCAAGCCCATGATGACGACTCCTGTTCAAAGCATCAGCTATGACGTTCGCCTTCCCTGGATGATACTGTAGTGTGAACTTGTAATCCTTGATGAACTCGACCCATCACTGCTACCTTTGACTGAGTTTTTTCTAAAAGAAGAGGTACTTCAGACTCAGATGGTCGGTGAATAGCACAAACTGATCTCCATAAAGATAATGTCTCCACGTCATAAGTGTGAATACCATTGCTGCCAACTCCAAATCATGTGTAGGATAGTTTTGCTCATGTGTCCTCAATTGCCGTGAAATGTATGCAACCATTCTCTGAGTCTGCACCAAAACGCCTCCTAGTTCTGACAAAGATACATCCATGTAGACAACAAAGGTCTTGTCATTGCTAAGAATGATCAACACTGGTGTAGTAGTTATAGTCGTCAAAAATTACCTACGGGTTACTGTACGCAACTCGAGGCAGAGAGAATATGATGAACATCATTATCTAAGTCAAGGAGGATAATCTATTGTCAACAAATACATGAAATAAGTTGACCATGCGTACAAGTCAACAAGACGATCAAACGGTGATGAAACAACTCGATCGGGAGTTATGTTTAGACCACAAAAGATGATACACTATTCGTGTCTCGTCCATTCCACATATGATTCACCCATGGGAGAATGTAGATCATTTCCCTAGATTTCTAACACAGTTTGAATCACGTCATTCAGAAACCGAATCGGAAAATTATGAGAAAATAGTCAAAAAGGGGAAAACGGCGTCTCGACCAAGAACAAGACACATTTGTGTCATGACCAAGGCCGAGACAGTCTCGTCCTGGCCGAGACAGTCTTGGTCCCGAAAATGCTACTTTTTTCCATTTCTTTGATATTAACTGCTCCAATTCTGATCCAAAGCCTCTCCAACTGAGTTATCTTTGAACGTGGTTAAGTGGTTACAACTAAGGATAAGATCAAATCGTTCGTTCTTATCCGAAAACCAAGTTTCTAAAGCCTATAAATATAGCCCTAGGGCCTTTATTTACAGATATCCATAATTCTCAAGCCTCGGTGAAGCCCTATCGAATTTAAGAGTGAGGAGCATGAATTTCAGAAAGGAGGAAGTGATCTTGGAAATTTCTTTAGCATAAGGAGGGGAAGAGTTCGAGAGATCTGCATCCGTTCATCCATTTCCTTGAGGTCGTACCTAGCTGCGATTCTCGAGAAGAGTGATTATCTCACTTTGCTGAGATAGTTACTTTAGTTTCTTATCTCCTTTTCGAGGTAACAAAATCTTTATATTATATCTAATCAGTCGATGGTCCATGAATAAACCCCGGTACAGGCCCGGATCTCACGCAAACAACAGGTGATAAACGTCCATTGTGTGTGTTTTTAGAAAGTTGTAATTTTTATTTTCATTTGTTGAGATCATTGTAATGATTGAAGTTGTAATGAGTAAGTTAATGAAAGAACCAACTTTTCACCAAAACACACTGGCGACCACAGTGAAAGCCAACAGCCTCGCTGCTGAGGCTATCATGTCATAGCCGCTGATTAAGATCCTGGTGGATTAAGAGGTCGAAAACTACTTCGACCAGCAGAAGTTCGAGGAGTACGTCTCGTCCTCCTCCTCCTCCAAATTTTCCTCTCCCTAAAAGCGCAGGAAGACCACTTCCGTGAAAAAGGTTAATTAGCCTTCAGATCTGAAAACTCAGGATAATAATCTTCACCCGAATGTTATTGAAGACTCCTCTCCATCCTCTAAGAAAGCCGAATATGACGCTCGTGATAAGTCCTCAAAGGTCACAGAGTTGCCCGTCGAGGGCGCACCAGTGTCTATGAAGAAGCTCGCCAGAGGCGCCGCCAACGTCTTTCCCGCCAATTTGCTAAAGCTTTGGAACAGGTGGATGGACTCGAAAAAGGTTAATTAGCCTTCAGATCTGAAAACTCAGGATAATAATCTTCACCCGAATGTTATTGAAGACTCCTCTCCATCCTCTAAGAAAGCCGAATATGACGCTCGTGATAAGTCCTCAAAGGTCACAGAGTTGCCCGTCGAGGGCGCACCAGTGTCTATGAAGAAGCTCGCCAGAGGCGCCGCCAACGTCTTTCCCGCCAATTTGCTAAAGCTTTGGAACAGGTGGATGGACTCCTCTACCAAGTGAATATAAAGTTTAGAAGGCGCCAAGTGGCTAAACCATCTCCACAGTAAGCATCGGGATCCTCCTCCTAACCGCCGACTAACAAATGAGATCGTGTCAAACGAACCCATTCTACTCTCGAGGAGCGCATCCAGAAGTGCCGTGTACTTCTTGCACATGCCCGGATCCTTGTGTGAAAGGCACAAGAATTACAAAAAGAAGAGGTGGTCAAAGAATCACCATGATCTAAGCAGGTTTGGGTGCTAAAGCCCAAGACAACTCCTAAAGCTGCACTGAAGATAGTTAAGGTGTCTCTACCTGACAAGAGACCCCAGTCATGTCTCTCACTCAGTTCTACTTCCAAGGCTTCTCCCCATCCTTCATCAATTTTATCTTGCTCCTCATGCTCTCGCACCTTCGGTGAAGCCCTATAACAGCATGGATCCCTACAAATTTAGAAATCCGTTGAAGGATCGCCTGGGTCCTCTACACGAAGATCGAGGCAAAACTCCTATCAAAGAATGCTTAGGACCAGCGAACAAATCCCGAATGACTCTTGAGATCGGGGGTCGTACACGACCTCCTAACAAGACTATTATTGTAACTACCCACTTGGGTGTGCGTGCAAAAAACCAGGAGCTTGTTAAGGTTTCACCCTTACAAAGGCGTGATTCCAAATGAGTGACTCTTGTGAACGCCAATAAGGCGTTATCTAATTAGATGAAGATGCGTCTGACAGATGATAGCATTATACCTGAAAGAACAAGTGAACAGTTAATAGGTTGCTCTTGCTGTAACACTGATGAGTTGTACTATCAAACTGGGGGTGAGTCTCGATAGAGAAATACCCCAGAAGTTGACTCTCACTATCCTTTTGAGAGATTAATCAAGGTATTATTATCATAATATAGCTGCCTCAAGACCGCTCCACGAAGTGTCTCGGTATTCGAAAGGATCTCTACTGGAATGTTGAAACCTAAGCCAAAGTGCTTCCGTAAGTGAAGATCAGTTGGTCAGGGTGTCAAACTTCCAGAATTCACCATTAACATGGTCGATAAGGAGAAGTCAACTCGGCGTCCTAGTCCCGATCCTTTCCTCGGAGCATCTCAGCGCCTTACTTGGGTACGGACCGGGATTATTAGACCTAGACCAAATAGAGGACGATCTTTAGATGATGAGACATCAGATACATGCTCTGCAATTAGCTCTGATAACATCGTGTTTAGTACGAGACGATCTCGAGAAGCGTTCATGATCACTAATGAGTAGATGGCCTATCTCCTTCAAGAAGCCTTGGCTAAGCAGAAGGAGGATTTCAAATTCAAGATGGAGATGGTCATACAATGGGTCAAGGATGTACATGTCATGCAGTACCAAGAGTTATCAAATCAGCACAGTGAATGTAGTCGTCGCCATACCACCAATCAGGTAGATAGCGACTTAGAAGTTGAGGAGAATATTAATATCGATACCTCTTCTGATGATAAAAATACTGAAGATGGCCTCAACGCTGGGGGTGACCCCACTAACTACACAACACTAGGGGTGGTCCTACCATTCCTCTTCAAGGTTGCCAAACGAAATATGTAGGCGAAGATCTAAAGATGAAAGACCTCAAAAGCAAAATCAATACTTTGATGTCTGCTCAAGAGGTAAAGAAGACCGACATTCCATGTCCTTATCTGAGGGAGTGGGAATCGATTCCGTAACCAGCAAAGTTTAAGTCGATTAACTTCACGTCGTTCGACGAAAAGGTTTCGTCCACTCAACACTTGATTTACTTCAAGTCCTACATAGGGGTCATTTTACGTAATGAACCTCTGATGGTACGATCATTCGTGGGGACCCTTCGTGTGACCGCCTTCGACTTGTACCACCATCTCAAGCCAGAAAGTATCAATAGCTGGGATGACATAAAGAGCATATTTCTCCCCAACTTCTTAGATAATGACACGGAGGTGTCAATCGGGACACTATTTGATGAGAAACAAAAAGATCAAGAATCAGTCGAGAACTTCGTCAAGCGCTTCGAGAATAAGGCGATGAACTGCCGAGATCCGGTCACTGAGGAATTCATCCTCCAAATATGTTATAACAACCTTTACTTAGACGTACTAGAAGCTATGACCATCGCACTATCTAAGACTTGGAAAGAGTTAAAAGTACGCGGGGAGCAAGCTGAACCCTTCCTCAAAAGGAAGAAAGCTGAAATAGGTCAAGTCGCGACTAATGCCCCAAAACAGAACTTCACCCCTCGTAGTAAAGGGAAGGCACAGACGAATGTGATGGATGCAAATCAAACATTCTAATTGCAACCCCAACAACAGTCACAACAACAAGCACCCAAGTAGCAATCGCCTCAATGGCAGCAACAATCTCCAAGGCAACAGAAGGCTTCTAAACCAAAGTTCCTGAAGGAATACTCCTTTAAGGAAGACGAGGTCTCCGGTATTTTCAAATACTTATTAGAAAACAACAAGAACAAGCTACCTCCAATCACCAATCATGAGGAAGCTAGGAAGACTACAGATCCGTGGTGCTACACATTCCACAGAGCAGTTCATCATCCCACCAAGACGTGCTATGCTCTTAAGGTTAAAATTCAAGCATTGATTGACGTTGGGATTATCACTGTAAAGTAGCCTAAGGAAAAGGAAGTGGGTGCAAATGCCGTAAGCATCAGTTTTGGCTCTGTTCCCCTTATATGGTTTTGACCAGAACCTGTGACAAGGGTAGGGATGAAGACAATTAATGAGGATCCTCATGGACAATGCCAGAAAGGGCTAGTCCCACACACGGCTCCCAACGGTGAAATTCTTTGGATTCATCTTAATCTACTTCAAGATGAGCAATGGACATGATCCTCCTCCAAGAAGGAATCCAAGTCCAAAGGTAAGGGGAAATCTTGTCGTGCAACTACAGCTATTCTAGAGGAAAATGATAAAGGAATCACTACCTTCCCACCTTTCGATGATGAGCATGAAGCTTTTGCTACCGGCGAAGAACCGACCTTTTCCACTAGAAGTGGAAATGAATATCGGTTCGACTATTCCAAGATGGCCGATCAGCCAGCTAAGCAGGGGGTGGTTACGACCACTCCTAATCCTTCTGAAGGAACTTATCGGCATTAGCCAACCCCTAAACAAAAGGAGATTGCAGCCAAGTAGAAAGATAAAGATCCCTAGCATCAAGAGGTTCAGACCTAAAGCAGTTTCGATTCAATCGTTCGATTGAAGGAGATAAACCAGGAAGTTCGAACACTCCATACCGCTTCGATGTTATGACCCAACTGACTAACATCCTAGCGAAGATAACACTATGTGAGTTATTGCATCTTTCTAAAAGTACCAGAGAGGCATTCACGATCATTCCTGAATAGCTAACCTAAATAGTTTAAGAAGCTTTAACCAAGCAGAATGAAAAATTTGAAGCTGAGATAGAGTTGGCCATGTAACAAATAAGGGAGGTACAGGCTCAAAGGCTTCAACTACCTGAGTCCAGTCATCAGAGTCTAGTCGTCGCATTATACCTATCACACCCATCCAAAATTGAGCAGACGATAGCAATCCAAGCATGGATGAAGTCATCAAGATTGAAACACCCTTTAATAACACTTGGAGTTGTTTAATTACACCCCCCATGATACAAAGAGTAGCCCGATTACTTCTCCTCAACATCGCTCAATGAGAGATGAAGGTGAGGACAAGAAGCAGAAGGATGGAGAGTCAGTCACCACCTCGGCCAAACACATTCTCAAAAGAAAGAGGGCTGAGAGTAACCAACTAACAGTGCATGTGACTACTGTTAATCAAACATTACAACAGTAATCGCCACAACAGTTGCCTCAAACCCAACAGTACCCTTTCAAAGATCATGAAGCTTCAGCCATACTCAAGTACCTCCTGAACCACGACAAAATCAAGCTGCCACCTATTAAAAGATTAGGAGGAAGCCCACAGAAGTTCAGACCAAAAATACTGTGCGTCTCATAGGAGGGTCATTCATCCCACTAGGGCTTGCTTCGTTCTTAAAAATCGAATCCAAGCCCTAGTTGAGGCTGACGTCATAATCAGATAACAAACCAAGTAAGTATCAGTGACCACTCCAAAAAGTATATGAGTATAAACTGTTTCTTCCGAAACTCCAACAGGTATATGAGTATAAACAGTTTCCCTTGTATCTGATGGGAAGTTCATGAAGAATATTAAAATATTCTTAAGGATAACCCGACTTCAATAAAAGGGTTAGAAATAAGATACTGCTTATTGGATTCAGTTTCGCCAAAGAGCTAGGGGCCGAGTACCTTGAAGCTTTTGACGATTCCCAACTAATAGTCAACCAAATACATAGAGAGTATGAATTTAGAAACCAGAGCTTGATTCTGTACCATAAAGCAGCCATTGAGATGGCAGACTCATTTGAAGGATTCTACATCGAGTATGTCCTGCGTCTCCAAAATACGCATGCAGATGCACTAGCGACATTAGCAGTGTCTCTAGCACAGCCTCCCGACACTGAACAATTAGTTATCCTAAGGACTCACCAACTCTTCATACCAGACTACGCCTTAGATGCAAAAGTAGCGCACGCGACCAGAATTGAACTCGAGCCTCGAGATTGGCGATTCCCCATTATTGACTACGTCGTGCATGGTATTTTGTTGCAAGATATAAAAGAAAGAGACTCGGTCCGACGAAGAGCACCGAGATTTTATTATAACATGATGACCCAGACACTGTATCGTCATGCATATGACGGTTTGCTACTCTGATGCCTTTTAACCAAAGAAACGGAAGAGTCTCTCAATGAAGCGCATGACGGAACCTGTGGTGCACATCAGGCCGGTCCCAAGATCTGCGATCGTCTCAAAAGAATATGATATTATTGTCCAACCATGGTCAAGAACGCAGTTGACTATGTCCGGCGGTGTCATGTGTACCAAATGAATGCAAGCTACATGCACCCACCCATGATGCATTTACACCCTTCGATCACTTCATGGCCATTTGAGACATGGGGAATGGACATCATTGGCCCTATTTTCCCACCATCGGTTAAAGGCGACCATTTCATCTTAGTGATTATTGATTATTTCTCCAAGTGGGCCAAAACTATTCTGTTCAGAGAAGTAAAGACGAGCAACATTATCTCATTCATCAAACACCATATTATTTAATGATATGGTGTGCCAAGGTAAATCATGTATGACAACGGCCCTTAGTTTGTCAGTAACACCTTCATCAGGTTTTGCGAGAAGTTTAGGATTGAAGATGTTTCATCAACGGCATACAATCCTATTGCAAATGGATTGGCTGAGGCCTTGAACAAAACATTCATAAAGATTTTGTCAAAGCTTATGAGAACTAACAAGCGAAACTGGGATGACAAACTTAGTGAAGCTCTCTGAGCCTATCGCACCACAGTGCGCACGCCTACTGGTGCAACCTCGTATTCTCTGGTGTAAGGGTGTGAAGCTGTCCTCCCGTTAGAGATTCAAATTTCATCCATGCGTATTGCTCTTGCAATAGGGATGATGACTGATTAACAAGATCAGAAACATCTTGAAGAACTCGAGGCGTTAGATGAAAAGCGTCTAGAAGTTCAACAGCAAATTCAATTCTACCAAGCCAGAATCTCTAGGGCTTTTGATAAGAATGTCCGACAATAGAGTTTTAAAGAAGGATATTTGTTCCTTACCGTTCGATGATCGATGATCCTCAATTCCAAGAAGAAGGGAAAATTGTAACTCAAATGGGAAGGACCATTCGTGGTAGAGATAGTTTACTCAAACAGCGCATATCGCCTGGTCACTCAAAACGGTGATAAGCTTATGATGCCAATAAATGAGAAGTTCCTGAAAAAGTACTATCCGTAGTATGTTCGAGATAACCTATTTAACGAGAAGTTCCTGGAGAACTCTATTCACGGTGTTCCTAAGGATAACCCAAGATCGACTGACTATCCAAGATCAAAACTAATTGTCTGGATAAGTCATTATTAATCTCAATAAAATGATGATTAAGAACCTCTCACTGTATTTTGGAGCCTTCTTTCATCGAGATGAGATTTGATGACCTTATTTGATCAATCTTTCCTCACGAAACCCCTACAGTCAAGTTGTGGAGTGCTTGATAATTTATGATCCTCCATCATAAAATCCCTTATCAATCAAACTAAATGATTGTGGGCCTACCAAATTCTTCATGGTTAAATCCACCGAAACTCCTACTGTGTACAAGCCTTTAACACTCACACTATTAAGGTCTGACGTGACACCCCCATCTTCGTATTAAGTCATTATTACTTGATATTGAAAACCCTCACTGAGTGATTTATACAAGTCAACATTCCTATTGTTATCAGAATCTTCACTACCACTGTTTTTTGGTCAAACCTTTCTATAGTTAGGACTAAAACCAAAATCCCCTCTCGATTCCTTTAATGAACGAGAGGTCCACCTTCAAAACCAGAATTTCCTTTCGATAAACAAAATGCCTCCACCCAAGTTGAACGATCAAAGCTATAAAAGTTAGGGTTGTCTCAAACCCCCACTCGGTTAAACCTCCCACGGTTTACACCAGAGTTGGGATTTTATCTCGATAAACGAGAAAGTCATCTTCTGATCGGGTAACTAATCCTATAAAAGTTAAGGTTATCCATATCTTTTCGATTCTTGGAGTAGAGATCCCACTCTTAGTTTCACCTTCCAAGATTCTCAAAGCGGAGATCCCACTTTTAGTTTCTTCTATATAATGGAGATAGAATATAAAATTCTTCATCTCCAGCTTTGGAAGATAGAATATAAAATTCTTTCTCTCCCACATCGGGTTTGTCTTTACCTCAAAAGAAGACCTGGAGATAGAATATAAAATTCTTCCTCTCCAACATTGGGTTCATCTTTGCCCTAAGAAAAGACAAAATCTTTCCACACAATCGAAACCCATGTCTTTGAGGCATAGGGGATTTTATCTTGAACCCTAAGTAGAGATTAGTCTAAGCCTAACACGCATTGTAATTTAGTCTTTTCTGTGAAAAAGACATCAGGATTCGTGCCTGGAGAAAATTTATCTCAATCCTCAAACTAAGAAAAGTCTCGCCTAATACGTGTTGCCGGGTTGTACGTTCCCATGAAAATAACCAAGTCTATGTATTCAACATCGTAGCAACTAAAATCCATGCCTTTTAGACATGAGGAATTTTATCTCGAACCCTGAGTAGAGATAAGTCTACGCCTAACACGCATTTCCATTTAGACTTTTTAATCAAAAGACACACCAGGATTCGTTTCTAGAGGAATTTATCTCAATCCTCAAACTGAGATAAGTCTGCGCCTAATACGTACTGCCGGGTTCTACATTTCCGTGAAAGCGACCAAGTCTATGTATTCAATATCGTAGCATCTAAAATCCATGCCTTTTAGCCATGGGGGATTTTATCTCAAACCCTGAGTAGAGATAAGTTTACGTCTACCATGCATTGTCATTTAGTTTTTTCTACGAAAAAGACAACAGGATTCGTGTCTAGGTGAATTTATCTTAATCCTCAAACCGAGATAAGTATGTGCCTAATACGTACTACTGGGTTGTATGTTCCCGTGAAAATGACCAAGTCTACGTATTCACCATCGTAGCAACCAAAATCCATGCCTTTTTGGCATGGGGGATTTTATCTCGAACCCTGAGTAGAAATAAATCTACACTTAACATGCGTTGCCATTTAGTTTTTTTTTGTGAAAAAGACACTAGTATTCGTACTTGGAGGAATTTATCTCAATCCTCAAACTGAGGTAAGTCTGCACCTAATACGTGCTATCGAGTTGTACGTTCCTGTGAAAACGACCAAGTCTATGTCTTTAAAATCATAGCACTAAGTCTAAAAGAATTCATTATTTTAGCACAACATTACATGTGAAACGGGTTCCTACAATTCACATGGTAGCCCAATTCAAACGATAATCAGTAAAGGTATGCCAAATCTGGTTATGGCTAAGGATTTGACAAAAATCCTATGAGCATCTCGCAAGGGATGATTAAGTCTATGTATCCAAAATCATAACATTAAGTCTAAAAGAATTCATTCTTTTGGCACAACATCCCATGCAGAACGGACTTAAACAATCTGCATACTAGCCTGATTCAAACGGTAATTGATAAAGGCATGCTAAATCCGTTGATGGCTGAGGATTTTCCTAAACTCCTATAGGTGTTGTGGTTAGGTGTTGTGGTTATTCATCCTAGATTGGATAATGATCATAATAAAGTTAAGAGTGCGCTAAGTAAAAGACTTTGTTTCGTTAATAAAGTTAAAATGAAAATACAAAAGTAGAAACTATCGCTCCGAGTATAATCCATGACTGAGGATCCGAAGTTCCAACATAGAGAGATCATCAGCAAAGCTCCGCTCGAGTTTAGCCTGTAACTCAGTCCGAATGATATCTTTAAATGTATCTAGTGTCTTCGTGATTGCGGTCCTCAACATACCCAACTTCTCTTCTGCATGCTCCAATTTCTCCAATGTCTGTCTTCGAGAGTCTTTAGCATTGTTTAAGTTGTCCTCAAGAATAGCATGAGATTCTTCGGTATACTTCAAGACCTTCTTGAGTTTAGCTATCTCCTCGTCGTCCAAAGCTAAAGAGCTAAGTAATTCAGCCTTAGCCTTGTCCTTCCTCAAGAGATTAGCTTTCATCTGCATAACAAAACTCTCCTGTGACTAAAGATCATGTCCAATGGATGCTTTGGAGTCATGCTACTACTTCAACTCAGATTCCAACTAAGTAGTAACAAAAGTGGAAACACCTCTAGTCCTCCACTCCCCTAACTCTTAGGATTCACGCTCCAGTACGACAAGATCTGCAATGAGGGAATCAGCTAGCTTTTGGTACCCCTCCTCTCTAATCATCATCATATAGCGGTCAAGAGATCGTCTATACTGATTAAAATGGAATCCATGATGAACGATCCTCTTGACCATCTTGCCCAAGAAGGTAAGGAAACTCTCAAGGTCTATCTAGAACATGTCTATGCACGGATCAGTATCAGATAGTAAGGCCATAATGCCCTTATATATAGACAATGGAAGCCCTACAAATAATCTTATAGAATAATAAGAAACATTAGAACAAGTGGGGAAACTCAGAGTAAGTTATGAACTCACCAGCACCAGCAGAGGTCCCTTCAGTTTGGTGTCCTATACTAGGTTTTGCGGAACTAATCTCAGCGATCCCTGAAATGACTGTAGGCATAACTGTCATCGGTATATAGACTCCACCAGGAGACCTCAAAATCTCCGTCTCCATCCGATTTGAAGGAACAGTAGCCTGAAGCTGAGGACTATGCGGCTGAGTTGTAGCCATAGCTCCCTCCGATGATGAAGGGTCACAACTCTCAGGCATGCTAGAAATTTCGGGGATCATAGTTGTATTAGCCCCAAAAGCTGGTCCTACAGTAAACTCCCATATGTTTGAGTAAAACATTGAAAGATGAAGGAGAACAATCTGTGAATCAGTTGTATCTTGCAGATGAACCACCCTCAGCGGATGGTTCTGCAGCTCCTCAATTGGCCTGCTTTGCTAACATATCAACGAGCAGTCTAGTATCAGATCCTAAGAAGCTCGACACTAAGAAAAATACGTGTTCGTTGAATCCTCCAGGATCCACACCATGAAATGCTTCCTCCTCGACCGGTCTCTCTAGTATGGCATCTACACAAGAGCTTAAACATTAAGTAAAAGAGAAAGAGGCTAGAATTCATAAGAGCGGGAATCAAATTCACCTTCAGTAGTTGCAGAAGGTTCTTTTACCCCGACATTCGTGCACGCATCCTTCAATTTGTCTAAAAGAGAATGAAGTGCGGAAACGATTAAAGGGAGAACAAGTTCTAAATTGCCTAACTCCTTTAATTTCCACTCGAATGGTGTACTACCGGTATTAGAAGTATGTTGGCTTAGAATCCTCGGTTCAACATTGCTACCCTGGCTAACACCCTCACCTGCCCTGACATGCACGAGATCATCGCCAATAGCATCACACATCTACTGCACGAAGCTCAGGCCTTCGAAATGGTTAAAGTTGGAGAAGATCCTCCCCATGACCCCTTGAAACACAAGACATGATTAAGTTCAAAGAATCCATAAGAGATCCAATTAGAGACTACATAGTGGTGAGGGATTACCTTCTCAGCCAATGGGTACATGGCCAAGTAACTCTACCTGGCAAACGCACGGACCGACATACGACTTACTCACCATCTTCTTCCACTTAGGGAAGCGAGCCTCTGTGTGGGTACTAGGTCTCTCATATTTGGATTTAGCACGTACCTCAACCCGTGTAGTAGACTCAGTCGAAGACTGTAATCTTACGCGACGGAGGATAAGAGGCTCGTCTTCTTCAACCATCCTACCTGGGGTAACAAGAGTCATCTTTCTAGGATAAGTAAACAAAACCTCTTGTAAGTTTAGGGAAAATAGAGTATGACAGACCGAAGAGAAAACACGAGACTCAGTAGTTTAGAGAAGAAAGAGTCTGACAGACCTGTCTCATCTTCTCCCTCATCGCCTCAAAGTCTGATATCCATAGCTCGAAGGTCTTCTTTGGAAGTCTCCCTATCGTCATTGGTAGGAAGGAGCTCCTCATCGTCCTCCACCCTATTTCTGCCTCTGTGGGAAAGTCTGACAGGCTTCTTCCCCTGCTTCTTCAAAAGCTCAGCATCATGAGCAGCTTTAACATTAGCTCAAACTAAATTCTTAGCCTCCAACTCTACGATGTCTCTTATATTTAGGAGCTCATTCACAGAAATAAGCCACTTGCAGCTGAGGAAGGTAAGTCAAGACTTGTGCTTGGATGCAGGGAGAGTGAAGGTGGCACCCGTGCAACCTATCATAGTCCAAAGCCATGCTCGAACACCGTCTACAAGACCTCCCTCGGTCCTTAGGCCTAGGTTTGAATTCCCAACATATAGCTGGCCGTAACCGAACTGACAAGCGAACCGATATGGCAAATATAGCTCTATATGGCTACGACCCTTCACTCGAAGGATAAGGTATTCGGGGCCGATATTCACCAACCATCGGAAGCAACCCATAACAAGAGACGTTCGACCAGTCCTTGGCTTTTCTTTATAAATCAATACCTAGTCATAACGACCCGAGAAGCAAGGAAAACATTTGAAGTATTCCTAACCATTATAGACTTGAAGCTCATGCTTGGCATCAGTAAAGTGCTTCGCAAACCATCTACTCTCTTCTAATGACTACAAGAGAGGTACTAAAGTGTCTGCAGAGCTTGGTGTCGATATTAACTCGGGCCGATGAAGGATGAGCCATGTCATAAGGTATGTATAGGGGAACTAAATCTTCACAAAAGGAATCTCTGTCGATGGTTCGGATCCTATATGTGTAAAGTTGCCGACCATATACCTGAGCCCACAATGAATACCGGCGACCATGACCGAAAGTAGAGAAAGGTCCATCCCATGAGCAAGTTGAACATCCGAGAATAGAACCTCAATCGACAAAGAGTCAGAAAACTGATACGGAATGACGCACTTCTTCAACCAAATGGCGAGATACCCTGCCAGGAGAGTCATAAGCAGGATACACTTCCGTGCATGCCACAAAAAGGCCTAAAACTTGGTCCCTGCCAGAAAAGGATCCTCGACAGCCGAAGAAGTAAATGACTGTGTGCCAATCACCGTAATAAAGTTATTAATCACTGAAGGAGTCAAAGAGGCTAACTCAGGAATGACTTCACCAAAACTACTCTCCAAGTGCTGAAACAACTAATCGGCAAACTTCTTCAAGCTTATTTATGTCCTCTTCTTCTCTAGTGAACCTACGCTAATCAGGGATGTGTGGTAATGATAGGTAAGATCCCAGAACGTGTCGTATATGTTAGAAGAGGCCCTCTTCAACTGTCTCAGCTGCCAATTCGAAGGAAAATATTATTGATACGGGTTTTTGTCACCCATCGGTAGGCCGGAAACTTTCTGCATCTTATGAAGAGGCAACCCTAAATCTCCATTGCGGGTTAGAAAACTGTTAGTATTAGGATTGTAAAGCTCTAACAATGCCTAGAAATGGTGTTTGATGATCTGTAAGCCGTACATGGTGGCGCATACTGGAGATTACAATCCACTACTCTTCAGTTCGTTCCCCTAAGCGCCCAAGGACATAGCTCGTCATGTGAGTCCACCACTTCCTAGGCGACAAGTGAACCCAACCATAGACCCTAAAGTCTCTCATGGGGAGTTTCCTCCCAAGTCTGGAAAGATGATTCCTTACTATGCTGGTGGCTATTGACACTTCATCTGGCGTTGCCGTATCAAGCCCCAAAATTCTCAGTTGAAGACCACGAATATAGTTATACCCATATGAGTTCGGAGTCCTATGATGGGAAATGAAGCCATAATGAACCTGCTCACGATCATCTATAAGATGTCATGGCATCTCTCGTCCTACAGCTTGCTTCTTCATGTGTGCAAATGAGTACTGGCGAGGAATGGAAGGGATATATAGGGGACTTCCTTTATCATCATTCAGCCAATCCTCATCATCAAGGGTCAACATATCCAGATCCTTGACATGATCACTAAACAAATAATCCTGCTTTTTTAGAGATTGAGTGGATCTAGGATCTTCAGTAAGTGGAGCATTTGTGATCTACTAGTGCAATGTACGATGAGTCCTACTTTGTACCAGGCGATGAACCTCCCTAGGCCCATTTGGAGCAAACTGAGGAGTCAAGTCAATAAGCGGTCTCATAACATTAGCAGTGAAGGTCTCTCCATTATTACCACTCGTCGTGTGAAGTGGGAATCTACCCATCGAGAACTCAACTGAAACAAATAACACACAATTAGAAAGATTATTTCTAAGATAAAACGAGGAGTTGAACTCACCTGGCAAATTAGCCAGATAGGACTATTGTTTGGTCATATCGACGAGACGATTTCAACTGTTTTACAAACGAGGGACAATGTACATTGTCCCGCAAGTAACGTGATAATATACCCCACCCTACAGGGTATAAATACAGCCTTAGGGCCTTCATTTACAGAGATACGGAATTCTCAAGCCTCGGCAAATCCCTGTCAAATTGGAGTGAGGAGCACGAATTTTAGAGAGGAGGAAGTGATCTTGGTGAGTTCTTCAGCATAAGGAGGGGAAGAGGTTAAGAGATCTGCATCGGTTCATCCATTTTCTTAAGATTGTACCTAGCCAGGATTTTCGAGAAGAGTGGTTATCTTCCTTTTTCGAGATAGTTATTTTAGTTTCTTGTCTCCTTTGCGAGGCAATGAAATCGTTATACTGGATATGATCAGTCAGTGGTCCACTGATAAACCCGACACATGCCAAGATCCCATGTAAACAGCGGGTGATAAATGTCCGTTATGTCTGTTTTCAAAAAGTTGAAATTTTAATTTTCATTTGTTGAGATCATTGTAATGACGAAAGTTGTACTGAGTCCGTTTGTGAAAGAACCAACTTTCCACCAAAACAGTAGTCAACTTTGCTTTCAAGGTATTAAATGTTTTTTGACACTCTGGACCCCAAACAAACTGAATACCCTTCTTTGTAAGGCATGTTAGTGGAGTATTAATCTTCAAAAAATCCTGGATGAACTTCCTATAAAAGCCGGCGAGCCCCAAAAAGCTACGAACCTCAGTAACGGTCTTCGGCGGCTCCCAATCAAGAACTACCTATGCTTTGGCTAGATTAACTGCAATGCCCTCCTTGCTAATGACATGGCCTAAAAATCTAACATCTGAAAGCCTAAACTCACATTTTCTAAACTTGGCATATAACTGGTGCTCCCGTAAAGTTTGCAATGCCAATTAAAAGTGTAGCTCGTGATCGGCCGCTGATCTCGAATAAATTAGGATGTCGTCGATAAACATGATCCCAAATTGGTCCAAGTATGGATGGAAAACCCGGTTCATCAAATTCATGAATACTGTGGGTGCATTGGTTAGCCCAAATAGCATGACGAGGAATTCAAAAGACCCATATCAAGTAAAAAAGGTGGTCTTGGGAATATCCATCTTTCTAACCTGCAATTGGTGATAACCAGATCAATGATCATTCTTCAAGAAACATTGTGCCCACTACAACTGGTTGAATAAGTCACCAATCCTCGGTAGTGGTTACCTGTTCTGGATGGTAATCTTTTTTAACTCATGATCATCGATACATAATCGAAGGCTGTCGTCCTTCGTCTTCGCAAAATAGACTGGTGCTCCCAATAGAGAATTACTCCAGTGAATAAAACCATAAGAAATGAGCTCCTCTCACTAAGTCTGTAGTTACCTCATCTTAGCAGGTGTCATATAATAAGGTGCAAGGGATATCTGTGTTGTGTGCGGCTATAACTCGATGCAAAACTCAACACACTCTCACTAGAGCTGATCTAGCTATGACCTGAAGGACATCCTGATATTCTGAGACTACTGTGGTCTTGCTCAAATTAGCATCCTAATCCCGCAATATCACCTCGTTGACGTATGCCTCAAATGACTCCGCAAACTAGTTGCCCTGTGAGGTCTCTACAACCAACTCAGTGTCATTGGATGCTCACAAACTTACTGTTTTTGAAAAATAGTCGATATTGACATGGTAAGAAGATAGCCAAGCCATACGAAGAATCACATAGAACTCGAACATGCATAAGACGGTCAAATCGAATATGAACTTAGACTCATCTAAGCTGATAACACATCTCCTACAAATACTCTCTAATAGTGACATATCTCCTAAAGGAATAGAAACTAATAAAAGAGTGTCTAAGGGATCTGTAACTAACTGAAGTCTATTCATGAAAGCATAAATATGTAAAAAGGAATGCGAAACCCCTGAATCCAAAAGATACGAGCTAGGAAGGAGTTCACAAGGAATGTACCTTCCACTACGGCCCTGTTCGCATCATGATCATGTGGTACATTATAAAAGCTCGACCGAAAGCTTTGGTATGCTGTGCTGAAGGTTCTGCAGAATACGGAACTATCTGAGTATCAGATAACACCTGAATAGCATGCACTTGACCATCGATCCTCGAAACATATGGTGGTTTCACAACTCTCTATTGTTGGTCATGGCCTCGGCTCTGGTGATTAATCTGACCTTTGTCCTGCTGGCCTCTTGTTGGTGTTCCACGATTATGTGGCTCTGTGATTAAATTTGTAGCAGTGAAAGCATGCACCCTGAAACCTGCGTTGTTTCGGTGCTCTCTGATCCTGCTCTGATCCTTGACCC
>NC_033802.1:29311081-29362115 GCF_001876935.1 Asparagus officinalis
AGTCACTGGCCAGATGTCCATACTTGTTGCAATTGTAACAATTTCCTTAACACCTGCACTGCTTTGGCGTTTTCTGATCCTGTTGTCCCTTTGAACTAGCACCCTGTTGCTACTGCTGATCACTCAGTTGAGGTCCACTCTGCTGCTAATGTCCTCAAGGTGTTGTAAATGTTTTCTTGTTCTTTCTCTTATCTCTAGACTGTTTTGTTTTAGAGCTACCCTCTTGCTTTGCGTCTTTAACAATAATTGGTATTGGTGTAACCCCTGGTGATGCCTTTACAATAGGCACATCTGGCATGGGTGATGGTGGAACCATAGAAGGTGGTGTTGTCGATGGAACTTGATTTTCCATTTTATCCTCTAGTGCTGCTAGTCTAGTTGCAATAAGCTCTATGATATTAATCAAATACTGTAGAGCCTGCTATGGCTCGAGCTCTGGCTCATCTTGCCTAGCTCGTCCTGCCATCTATAAATTTCACGAGAAGAGCTTATAAGACATAATAAATGAGATCTCTAGCATATATAATGTAACATATAACAATAAGAAAATCATATCACATATAATTAACAACATACTTTCTAATCAAAGTAAGATAGTTATCATAAAAAAATCATAATTTTTGAGATATACGTATAACGTCCTCACTCAATCTAGGAATTCCTAGCAGACTCTATACATAAATCCTAGTAAACTCTATCCTAGCTCCACAATTTGACACATGATGATCCCAAGGATGCTAGAACTAAAAATTTATTTACCATAATAAATCCTCTAATTGTTTGTAAAAATGTGTTGTAGTTACTTAATCCTCAAGCAATCCTAAAATTACATAACACATATTTTTCAATTTAGGGGAATGAATAATTGTTCCTAATAATTAGCCTTTAATTTGAGAAAATGTTTTTGCTTTCTAAGTTAAGAACCAAAAATATGCTTTCGAAAATTGCTTAGAATTGTTGGTTTATATTTAACTAGGTGGGATACATGTGTATTGCATCTGGTCAAAGATTTTGATTATTTCTCTAAGGTTTATGTCTTTGTTTTTTTAAGAAACATAAATTAGAAATAGATTTATGACTTTATTATAACTCATTGGTGAAATAATTCATGCTTACCATGATTTTATTGTAGAAAATAAGATCGTATTTTTAAACTTCTACTTATTAATGATAACTTTTTGGGGACTAATATCAAACTTGATAATGCATTAAATTTTGTTATGCTTACAGATTTTAGAACTTTGATCTAACAGACATATTAAAAATTCCAACTTGTAATTTAAAACATCGATCTAATAGACATATAACTTTATGCTATATTACAAATGTATAATGGCTAATATGATGGGAAATCCATATTACATTCATACTTAACAAAATTCACATGAGACTAAAAAAACAAAAGATTAATTGCGTCCAAAGCATTAGTTTAAAAATAATAAAAGTTATACATCAATATATTACTAATTACTAATGACAAAACTAATTATGATTCTCAATATGGGTAAAACACTCCAACCCAAAAACAAACTTCCAACAAAATTGCTATTTTACACTCTATGCACACTCTTTATGACAACAACATTATTCCAGAAAAGCGACATCTACCCTTAAAAACATAAGGTACCAAAGACTTGGCCTCTCTCAAGAAATTTTTAATCTTTGAGAGATACTATTTCCTAGTAGCAAAAATCATGAAGGTAAAATACAAAGCAGTGTCTTAGGAAAAAGTAAGTGCATACACATTTCATGCAGCGAAAGTAATCCCATAAGAATCTATATTCTTAAAGAGATAACATAGGGCATATAATTCACCTAAAAGCCCTTCCATTTACTTGTAGAAAACGAATCATCCTAGAAGAAATATTCTTGATAGAATTAATCACGTCTAGGGTGCAGGCATTCTAGGTAGAACCATTTCATCTAAGATGCAAACATCCTAGATGAAGATCCGTCTAGGATGTGCATCCTAAATAGTAAATTATAATAATAACATATTTTTATATGGGTCCCATTATCATAGATTGAAATTTCCATATAGGATAGTGGGACTCATGTCTAGAAGAACTCAAACACTAATTTTTAATTGCGCCATCTCTTTCTTGTGCTCAGTTCTCTCGTTGCTCTCGTTCTCTCTCTCCTCCTCTCCCTTCCTCCCACCTGATCTCCTCATCGTCTCTTCTTCTCAAATCGATGCTAATGAGGACACACAGATCATTGCTAATAAAGCCCCAAAGAAAACCCAACCCATCTTATCCTCAAATTGATGCAGATGAGAGCACCTATTATTCGCTTCTCCTCAAATCGATAAACTATTGCCGCTATTGATCTCCCTTTCATCTCCTCCTCAATTATCTCAAATTCAAAGGTTGATGTATCATTACTGCTATTGTCGTTTCTATCACATATGCCGTTCCTCTGATTACAACCAAACTGCTTCTATCACTACCACAAGGTCAAAATTATTGAACAAATACCTAGGCCCTAACCCCTATTGACTCAACAGTAATCCTTAGTTAATAATTTTGAATGTTGTTGTTTTAATTTAAACCATAATAATATTAACTGAATTTCATTTAGCCATTATCCTCCTAATCCTAACCATAGTTGAACAAGTTTTAGAAACTGATCCTAATTGAGTAATTTCCAAAAATTAACCTTAAATAGAAATCCTAATCCTAACTTTAACCATATTTCTAACTATATTCTTAATATATTTGCTATATCTATGTTTTATAAGTTTGTTTATGTTGTGACAATGTTTGGTTTAATCAGTTATGTTTTTTGAAAACATAACTATTTTGAAAATATTGTGACATATAATGCAATAATGTGTTATATATCCAATTTAGGTGAATAAAAAAATAGTTAACGTTATCCTTAGACTTTTGTCAAATATTGATATCAAATACTTGGACTTCAAATATAAGAGAGATAACACAATTTGGATATGATATTAAGTTTTCTATCCTAAAAATGTATCATGAATCTAATGTTATAAGAAGAAAGAATTGTCATTATTTAATGGATCTGTCCAGTTTCAATAGGTTAGGAATTAGTAGTGCATCATCTAATTTTATATAGTTTTACATTCTCATTTCTAGAAAATGTTTTCAACATGAACTCATTGTTCTCTGTGTACAATAAGGGTATATTGTTCTACATTTTGGTCCACTGTTAATACACACAATAATATCCGCACATTGTAGGTAGGTGTTGCCGAAAGTTTATAGAAATAAAATTGTACAAAGAATATAAAGTTAGATATGTGTACTACTATATTCTTAATGGGATAGAAGTCTTCATATTGCAGCCACTAGAGTGTTCAAATCAACCTATAGTTAAGTTTGAATTTAGAAGGAAAAAATATTTTTTGTGTTGTTAAACGAATGAAGCGTATTACCATGATATGAATACAAATGTACATTGTATTGAAGAGTTAAAAATTTATTAACAGTAGTGAGATTAATTAAAGTTTCTAATTATATATTATGTAAAGATGAGGATAATTCCAGACAGATCATTGATATATATTCCAAGATGTAGCAGAGATCGAAGATGATATCAACGGTGATAGTGATACCAAGGTTGACATCCAAGATGTAGCAGAGATCGTAGATGTCGATGGAAAGTTTTGACGATGTGCATGCTTTTGAGGACTTGGATTGAATAATGAAGCTATAAGAGAATAGTGAAAATGGCCTCTATTAGGGCTACACCGATACTCTAGATTTTTTTTTCTATTGGAACTCTTTCATATTGAGAGCCACCAACTTGCATTAAAAAAGATAGAGGACTTGAAGCCTAAGATACATGCTAGAAAAGATGCTAAAATTGCAACGAAAAAATGGACAGGTCGAGAGAGGTAAATATAATAATTCTCTTGTATCCAATCTCATTTTATACTATATGCTATTATTTAATATCACTTCATCATAGGTTCGAAGCCTGATTCTAATGGATTGAGATGACATGGTGCGAGCAAGGCTGAGTCAAAACATGCACAAAAAGGCTATAAAGCTATTCTTCAATGGTCTGATAATTTGCCTATCAAATAATAGGTGACAAAATTCAATAATGTGTTGGTGTTTTAGTACACAGAGGAAATACCATCAACCTGTACTCTAAGGTCACAGAGTTGCCATGGAGATCCTTCGAGGATATATGGAGGGAGATTATTATGCTTTAGTCTTTCATTTACTGCTAGGTATAATGATTTCCATATTAGGGTTCACACAAGAGTTGAACATTTTTTAAAAAAAAAGTTAAACTTGGAACATTGAAAATTATATTCAATGTAAAATTTGAAATCTAAAATAAAGTCTTATCCGAACTAAGAATCTTTGAATCAATTTGAAGATTAGGTGCCGATTAATTATAGCAAGTTCAAAAAATAAAGAAAATGTTTTTTTTTTTGTTTTTTACCAATCTGTGGAAGGGAAGCAGAACTATCTTTTAGGTCTCTCCGAAAATGACATTTTTAGTGCATTTTTAGAAAACTCAAAAAATGTTAAAATTAAAAAATGAGATTTTTATTTTAGGTGATAAAGGTTTACAAAGAAAGAATAAAATGGTTTCAAAAAGTTTGAAATGAAAAACAAGATGGGTCATCAAAATAGTTTGATCATCACATTTTATTATACTTTTATACTCTCATTATCTATTTTATTTGAATAAATATACCACTAGTAATTTATTTTTCTCTTAATTTTCAGGAAGAAGTATTAAGGAATAAGTGCCCAAAAGAAACAAATTCTGTCATGTTCCTACCACTCTATTAAGCGCAATATCAAACCAAAAGGAGGCCTACAAAAGCCCAAAGAATCGAGAAAAAATTAAGTTAACAAGTCGACTAAAAAATTAATTTTGTTAAGAACTAATTAGTTCACTAATCGATTGGCCAATTGGTTGACCAAGTGATTGGCTAACGGATTAGGCAACCGGTTGGTTCGTAACAAAAACAGTGTATGGCTGAAATTTATTTCTAAAATCTCAAGCCAAATCAATGACTCTTGTTGAGATCTATAGGCTATAAATAAGGGTAGAGGGTGTGTGGTTAGAGTTCTCATTTATGCTAAAAAATCATGTTTAGGATACTCAACTAGAGAACTATCTAGTAGAAGAAGAATTTGATAATCTATACTTATTTTAAGCAGTTTGATAGGTTGTACTTATGATTTCTTAAATTATTATTTAGTTGTTGTTCTTTTAAAGAATGAAATTTTGTTTACATGATAGTTTGATAGATTATGCTTTCTTTTAGTTGTTTGATAATCTATGCTTAGTAAATCTAAAATAATATATGATAAGAATAGTAGTTCATAAATACTAAATGAAATTAACTAGTGGATTCAATTCTATATTCTAATTTCTCTATTTGTTTTCCTACGTCTTTTACTTATTTTGATTTTTCTTTTTTTAATTATGTTTTCTCCTCTTAATTTAATTCTTTTCTATTTTCTTTATTTCTCCATTTTATTTATTTTTAATTTTATTTTATTTGTTCAGTATCTTTCTCCCCTTTTGTTCTTGTTTTCTTTTATTTATAAGTAATCACGCACTCTCTATACCTCTATATTTGCACTCCTCTTTCTCTGCACAAATTTCTAGGGATTCAATTTAGAATTTTTCTACGCACCTTCCTCTTAGGATAGATTTTGTAATTTTATTATAACATGATGGTTATCCTCTTGTAATTTTTGTGAATGTATTACGCCGCTATTAAGTTTTTAGCGTTGTTGCCGAGAAAGGTGCTTGTAATTAGAATTTTTCTATTTTGATTCTTTAATTTGTGCATTCTCTTGTGAAGGACTAACCTAAAAGATTGAAGCATGAAGCTTAAAGATTAATGAATAAAGATTAGATTTGCTTACAAACTTAAACCCTCTAGTTTAGGCTCTTCGCATTGGAAACAATTCTGAACTAATAAAAAATAAAAAATTTCTCTTGTCCATCCAAATAAAATCCACTTCCACTTTACAACTACTAGAAAGATAATAAATTCAAGTAAGAGCTCTCCTTCTAAAATTTATTTTATTGTTAACCTAAATTTAAAAATAAAATGATTTTCTTTTTGCATCCTTTGTAGTTTCTTTTAATTCTTATGATTATATTGCATATAATTAATAGAAATTTATCAAAGTGATCTAAATATTTTAATTTGAGCACTCACTTAAAAATAATGTTAAGGGCAAAAACCACCTAATCAAGATAAGGTGGGGGGATTTCATCATCCTTTTCTTAGCTCATAAATCACTAGGTTGCATACACAAACCCAAGACTTCTAAAACTCATTAGACGTTGGCACCTAAGGAGTCAAGCTCATTAGAGAACAACAAATTCTTAAGTGATCTAGTTTATGTTAACTTGAATATGTTGTTATCTATGGCAAAGTTTATGGGTTGTGAAAAGTTCTCTCTAAGGAAAGATGTATTTAATTAGTCCTTGACCTCCCTCTAGTACTCTCCTTACCTAGCTAACTGACCAATTAAACTTCAATTTTTTCTCTCAAGGAGTTTTTAGTTAGGAGCTGGTCTACTTGAGTGTAGGCTTAACCTTATAATTAAGGGTGCTTGTTTCAAAGTGGTTGCTTCTGATTTGTTTAGTTATGTCTTTCTTTTACCCTTCCTCTTTTCTCTCACTTATTTTTTAGGTCATTTAGTTTCTCCTTAAAATGGAAAAAAAAGAATTTTTTTTATTAACGTGTGTTTTTCCTAGTTCTTTTTCTCTGACTTTCTTTTTAGAAATATAAAAAGAACTCCAAAAAGAATTTGTTTAGTGTATGAGTGTTTGGATTAGAGATAATACCAATTGTTCAATCGATATTGAGCCAATTTTTAAGACAAAAAATAGAAATTCCTAATGCACTCGTTCTTTAAGACATGTGTTATCCCACTAAGAATGTAATCACATCATGCATTTAGCTACCGATGTTAAATAAGCTAATTTTATGCTTAGACCCACTTCATAAACATGCATCCAAACTTTTTAGAAAATGAATCCAAAGATGTTTATATTTTTATATCTAAGTTTGAGAAAGTTTGTCTTATAATTAAGATTCGGGAATTCACTTAGAATGCAATTAATCTTAGATTTATCTCAATTACTCTTAAGAAAAAAGCCAAGAAATAGTCGGGTAGCATACCCGAAAATTCTATCTAAACTTGGTATGAATTTATTACTTTTTTTAAAGAAAAATTTTCAAATCCATAAAATAGTTAAGCTTAGAAACATCATTTAGAATTTTTAAGATAGTCCCAAGGGAGTCATTCTGGAAATTTGTTGATAGGTTTAAGGATTTTCTTATCTACGAATGATTGGATTATTCTTCAAAGTCCTCTTTAGAATCCATGTGTCAAGGGAATTTTATGAAGAGAAATGCCAGATGAAGCTTAAAAATTTTTAGAGAGTCACTACCACATTTTAGGTCAATCGGAACGGTTACAAACCGTCTCGTTAGATAAAAGAACCATTGCGTGACATCTATAGGAATGGTTACGCATCTGATTCGAATACTGCCATTCACTTTGGTCTAAGGTAACGGTTGGTAATCCTATTAGAGTGATTCATAAACTGTTCTCATTGCTATCGTAGGGGGACAATTGCATTATGGGGACAGTTCTACGTTCAAGCTATGGTGACGGTTTTATAGATATGGAAACGATCTGATTTGAAGCTATGGGAACAGTTTGTTGGCAATGAGAACAATGTATTTTGTAGCTATTGGCACAATTTTAGTGCAATGGGAATGGGTTTCCTTTGAAGCTTTTGTAACACTTTATTGCAAGGGTATCAATTTTGAAATTGAATCTTTGGGAACGGTTTGATTGCAAGGGGAGCGGTTGTTTTCATAATTTTATATATAGAAAGGGTAACATTTGTTAGAGCAATGGTAATGGTTTAGGCATGCAGTTTAAAAAAATCAAATGCTACCCCCTATATGGCAGCGATTTTTACCTACTTTATAATATCACAAAGAAACAATAATCCAAGTTTTACACACAAACTAACGAAACTTTAGTCTTAACATAGTGAACAATTCATTACCACAATGAATAACATTACAGCAATAGGATTGAGATTCATCACAAGTTTTTGCTTTTGTCCAAAGTACATATCACAATTCCTCCATGATTAAAATAAAGAGTATACTACTTAGTCAAAAGGTCAAAAGGTCTATATTGAGATGATTAAGTTTTAAATCTTCACCACAAACAAATCCCACAAAGAATGACAAGCACGGATCTTCATATGTTATCATGCTTACATTGAGATAAAAAGATAAGCATATTGCACAAGAATTGAAAGAATGTAACTTAATGCTAAGAAAATAAGCTCTAAATAAAACCACATCTTGAGAGGTTAACAATCCAACTCAAACTAATGAAAAACAAATAATTGTTCATACATATAGTCTATCTGCTTGGTTGCTAGCAGTAGAAATTTTGAATCCAATACAGTTGTATTTAGGAATTCACATCATTAATTACTAAAGTAAAAATTACCTCATGTTAGGGGTTTATGGCTGTTTCTAGAGGAGAAAGCACAAACATCTTCTGGAGCACTACTAGCTTCCTCAGAAGACCTTGTGCGTGCTATAAGTTTTACAATATGTGATGCCCCTTGTTTCACACAAGACTGTAGTCCAAGGTGAACCTAAAGATGTCAAACTTGTCATACACTCACATTGTACAAAGACACGTTTCACCATCATAGTAATATCTCTTTAGTGGAATCAACAATAATAAATTGTGGGTATAAAGCAGATAAAATAAATATAATAATACAATGAACATGATAAAGAAAAGAGATATCCAAATAAACATAATCATGTTCTAACTAAATAAAAGAGAGTACAACTGATAGACTGACAAAATATGAAATATCTCAATACACAGAGTCAACTGAAATAGTACTAAGGTACACAGCCTTTCAAAATAAATTAAACTCTAATGTTTAAAAATAAACTATAACTACTGTGGAGCACAAATAAACTACTAATATAAATAACTGATGGAAGCTAAGCTGAAACTCCATCAGTCTGTGACTCTCCGAGTGTCTAACTCGCTGCCTGAAAAGAGGGGAAACAACGAGTATTAAAATGCTAGCAATAATATCTCCACCGCCCCAAGGGGGAGGGGGTAGGTGTAGGAAAATACAAGTCGGTACATATAGATATGTGAAGTATCTATCCTAAACTAAGTGGAAATTGATATTTAGAAATCCAATACACAAGAATGGGTACGTTAAGTGAAATAATCCAAACAAGGAAACCCTCATGTATATACCTCGTATCTCAAATAGTGAATCACTAAATACCAATTCCAAATCCTATGAATAAAACAATAAATAAAAGAAAAAACACATTACCAAATATCATCCAATATAAGCCACGTTAAATATTTTACACTACCCTCGGTAGGTGACGCAATCACAAGAATAATAATTCTGGTAAAAGAAACTCACATAAAATATGTCATGTATGACAACCTCAGTCTTATACCCTACTCGCGGGGTAAATAACATGGGAGTATCAATGCAAATCTATATGATCCTTTAATAGAAAATGATGATGCTGAGTAAGGCGCTCACAATATCCTGCTGCATTATCTACCTTACTCAATCGCCCTGTGGAAATAGGTGTGTCAACAATGATACACGTGGAGTGAAGTCTACTGCGGTCTAATTATAGTATACCAACTAACGCACTCTTAGTGTAGTCCCCCGTGTCTCATTTGTGGAGTGCCAACTAACCTACTCAAGCATCCAAACAATCATGAAATGCAATATGTATCACTCTTTATCATGACAAATGCAAAGTATAGGATACATACCTCCAAACGCTCGTGTGTGATCAAATCCAATACATGTACCCTCGTATACGACACATGTATATCGATGTGCAATTTGTACTTTGTGTGTGTGGGAAAAATATGTGAAATAAAACTAATATGCACAAAACAGCCCAGATCAGTCAATCGATCATGTGCCATCGGTCGACTAATGGCTTGCATAAGATGTGCACAATAGCCTTGATCGGTCGACAGGTGGTCCATGACTGGTCGACCAATCAAAGCAATCACACACACTGCTAACAAGTCATCAGTTGACTGATCATCCTTAATCAGACGACCGACGAGATGTAAAAACACAGTGTTCTACAATAAACTGATACTCTCATACATTCATTAAAAATCAAAATTTTTCAATAAAACCCATGTATTAAAACTTGTTTAAGGTATATTAGGGTTTATTCTATTACATGAAATCACAAATACAAATTTGGGATTAAAGCTAAAACCCTAACATGTGTATATATGTAAGATTGTCATGAAAAAAACTAACTTTAATCAAAACTCATGTTAAATCACGTCCAAAAATTTAAACCCAAAACTAGAAATCCGTTTTATATCTTTTTAGATCAAAAAGGTTAGATCTTTATATCATATAGTTCAAAAAGAAATAATCTTTATACATGAACTATGTTTAGAAATTAAATAAAACCGTTTAAAATCAAAAATAAATAAGGGATGCGTTTGGAGGAGATGAAATTTGAAAAACCCCATAAATTTGAATTAATATGTGATAGTTTGAAATAATATGCGATTAACTGAGATAAGTGGATATTTATCATTATATGAGTATGTTAGCAAGTGTTTTGAGTTCGAACAAGTCCGTATATGTGAAACAATCGAGTCAAAAACTTGCACAAAGACAAAACCTGCACAAACAAGAAATATGCGTGTCAGTCGACTACTACACAAGTCGCGATCGACCGCTTGACAGGTTTCCAACTTTTCCTATTTTGAGTTGGTTTTAGGTTTTCTTGAGGCCAAGTTGCACGTAGTTGTTTATATAGTCTTTTTTCATGAAAATTCACATCTTATTTTGGAGTTTTAAAACCCTAGCAGCCACCAAACCCTCTTTTAAACCCTAAATCTTTTTTTGTGAGGGCTCAAGAGTTTTTGAAGTGGGATTTCGATTTGGTTTTGATATGTGTCTTAGGGATCTGTCTTGGCTTTGCATCCTTCACATTTTCAATAAGTTTCCAAGCGAGTTTCATTTCTACTAACCATACTCCCACGTTTTTAAATGTTTTTTGAGTTTTAATATGGTTTTATTGAGCCAAATCAACTATTTTGAGTACAAAATAATCCTTTTATTATATTTGAGTTAAATATGAGATCTTGCTGTGTTTAGATGATTATAAACGAATTTTTACAGGTGTTTTAAGATCTGAAATTAACTAAGCAAGAGTTTTAATTGCGTTTTGATGTTTTACACGACGTGTTGAGGTTTTTACACATGTTTAGGGTTTTTATAAGTTATCTCATGCAAATAAATCTTTTAATGTGTTTAATAATCTTCAGAGATGTTAATCTAGTGTTTACAATATTTTATTCAAGTTTTATAACGAGTTAAACATGTTAGAATCATGAAACACACACCGAACACAAAACTGCAAATTTCAGTTAACAGGTCTCTGGCCGCTGGTCGGTCGACCACAGCCTTAGTGCCGATCGACCGCCAGCGTATTTAGGCCTTGTGCATGTTGTGACTCAAATTGTTGTTAATCGAGGGATTTTTCTCGATTGACATGCATTGTTCTAGGGTGTTTATGATCTGTTTAACACCTGAAATGTTTGTGAACATGAGATATTAACCCACACAACGAGATACGTGCACGAACACATGAATACATAGTTAGAATTGAGTATACATGCTTATTTAAGATGCATAACACATGTTTGAGTTGATAGTTGTTAGTATAACACATGATCATGCATAATTCATCAGTTGTGGATGTACAGTGTGGATGTTTCCCCCAAAGAGATCGCGGTTGTACCACGCTAGGAATATTTGGACGTTTTCCTACAATGAGACTGCAGTTTTATCAATACTCAAATATGATTAGGGTTTTTTTAGATTGGACTCATATACCTATACTCCGTTGTACGATCATCTGGATGCATCATCCAAAATAGGGAGATATACCTATTGCCGCAGAATGATTGAGTAAGGACACTGAGTCCACATGATATTGTGAGAACCTTACAAGAGTATCGTTAATTAATATATATATATATATATATATATATATATAGACATATATACACAGTTGTATTTTGCTCTCATGTTAGATTACCCGAGAGTATGGTACATATTAGATACATGGCATATATGGTATAGTCTATGGTGATGTTTGATTTGGATGATATTTCCTTATGACTATGCCAACTACCCGAGGGTAGTTCGAGATTGTGATATTGGCTCTATATGGTTGAGGTTTGGAGTTGTTGTATTTTTCCCTTTAAGTACTGATTTTCATTCATTGGTTTGGGATTGGTATTTAGCGATTCACAATTTGAGACATGATATATACATGAGAGTTTCTTTGTTTAGATTATTTTGTTCGACCTACTAATTCTCGTATTATGAGTTTCTAAATACCAATCTCCAATTAGAGTTATATGAATGATTTTATATCTATATGTACTAACGGTATTTTCTTATATACTCCTACCCCTTCCCCCTTGGGACGGTGGAGATGATCTCGCTAGCGATTTGATGCTCGTTGTTTCTCCTCTTTTCAGGCGGCGAATCAGGCGTATGGAGAATCGCAGGTTGATTGGGTTGCATCTTAGCTTCCATCTTGTAAATTATATTTATAGTTATCTCTTAGAGCTCTATAGTAGCTGTTTATTTTCAAATATTAGAGTTTGTGTTTTTATTTTGTAAAGGCTAAGTACCTTAGTGAAACTTCATTTGACCCTTGTATTGAAACTTATTTTAGATTCAGAGTTATTTTATATCAATTTGGGCCTTATGGTGATATTTACACTTCATCTATGCATATTCTGTTCATTGTACTGCTTCATTATTCTTTGCTTATTTTGTACCTTCACCTCTTTGTTGATTCTACAAGAAAGATAGTAATTGTGATGGTGAAACATGTTGTTGTATGGTGTTAGTGCATGGTAGGTTTGATATTTTGGGATTCATCTTGGACTGTAACTTTGTTTGAACCCTAGGGCATCACAAAACTTGCCTCAAAACATGCTGAAACTCCCCAAAAATGCAAGAGACCTGATCCTCCTTCACCAAACGCCAACGATCTCACCCTCTTCTTGATTTTATCTTCACAAAGCTCTCCAAAACTCATGAAAACACTCTAGGGTTTTTGAGGGTAGAGAGGTGGCTCATAGTTCACGTGAAAGATGAAGGACAAAGGATTAAATCGGGTATATATACTTATATACGCAAACGGGGCTGAACCGAAACAAACCTAACCCAAAAACGGAAACCTGCTTTCTATGCACCTGTCGGTCGATTGATAACAAGACATCGGTCTACCGATCTGGGGCAATCGGTCGATTGAACATTTTGCATCAGTCGACCAACTAGTACAAAGTTTTCTACCGGCTGATTTTTTTTGTGTTGTGCATGTTTACACTATTAAACATATGTATTTGTACTTAATCGATCTCAAATCAATTACAACCATAATCATTCATCTCAAAATAGTATCAAACAAGATAAAAATCATTTATCACTATTTATCATAATATTTTCAAATTTTATAAGGTTTTAATTTTACCCCACCTTAAAAGAATTTCGTCCTTAAAATTCCACAATCGTATCTTAAAGATTAATAATACGAGAAAAACACGTTGAGGGAATAATCCATACAAGGAAACCCTCACATACATATCTTGTACAACTAATTTGAAGATATGAATCACGAGTAATATTTATACTTAACAATCTAGAATGTGAATACTCCCACTTAACCCCTAATTAAGTGGAATTAGTATGTCAGGCGAAAAATACAAACAAGAAACCCCCCATGTATATTTTATATGTTCCAAATAATTAGGAGCTAAGTATTAATACTCACATTCTAGTGTTAAATGTAAACATGGCTATAAAGACAAAATGAACACAACAATATCATAGCTTACATTATACCTCCTCAACAGGTGTGGGTAGTCGTGACACATATTCTCCTCGGGCTCCCAAGAAGCTTCCTCGGCTCCTTTCTGGCTCCACTGCACTTTGACTAACAGAATCACTTTATTTCTAAGTCTCTTGTCTTCTCTAGCAAAAAATACAAACTAGGGTTTCCAAGGTGGTAAAATCTGTTTGAAGCTCTAAATCTAGCGCATCAAATACTCTTTGTTGCTCCTCGTCGCGCATGTGCTTCTTGAGCATCAAAACATGAAAAACATCATGCACACTCGATATCGATGCTAGAAGATCTAGCTAATACGAGACAGCTCTAACACGTTCCACAATCCGGAACGATCCAATGAACCTTGAGGCAAGAAGTGCGCCGACTTTAGAAATCGATTAACAATCACCCAAATCAAATGGTTCTCTTTGTTAGACCTCGGCAAGCCTACAATGAAATCAAATGGGTAAAGGGTGTAGGGTTTCTACGGGTCTCTAATGTTCTGCCTTCACTTACTGATAGGTAAAACATTTAGATACATACTCCATAATATCCGTACTCATACCGCTCCACCAAAAATATCTCTTCAGATCCCTGTACATTTTGGTTATGGCTGGATGCACTGTATATCTGGTACGATGTGCCGCAATAAATAATTCCTTTTTTAGGTACGGATTATCCTACACTATCAACCAGTGCTTCATCCGAAGGTCTCCATTTGCTCAGATAGTCCAATCTGCCTTGGGATCTTTGGAAATCTCCCTATTTCGTATTTGAATCCAATAGTCCTCTGCCTGAGCACTAACCACTCTATCATTCCATGACAGCTATATAGCTAAAGCTCCTAAAAATTCGCAGCTCCCACCAATCTCCAGCCTAAAGTCAAACTGACTGAGGGTGAAAAGATCTCTATACAATGAGCACCTCAAAGCTGCAAGCCCATGATGACGCCTCCTGTTCAAAGCATCAGCTACAACATTCACCTTCCTCGGATGATACTGCAATGCGAACTTGTAATCCTTGATGAACTTGACCCATCGTCGCTATCTCTGGTTGAGTTCTTTCTAAGATAAAAGGTACTTCAGACTCAGATGGTCGGTGAATAGCTAGAACTATACTCCATAAAGATAATGTCTCCACGTCTTAAGTGTGAATACCACCGACGCCAACTCCAAATTGTGTGTGGGATAGTTTTTCTCATGAGTTCTCAACTGCCATGAAATGTATGCAACCACTCTCTGAGTCTGCATCAAAATGCCTCTTAGTCCCGATAAAGATGAATCCATGTAGACAAAAAAGGTCTTGTCACTGGTAGGAATGATCAACACTAGTGTCATAGTCAACTTAGCCTTCAAGATATCAAAGGTTTTCTGACACTCTGGACCACAAACAAACTGAACACTCTTCTTTGTAAGGTATGTCAGTGGAGTATTAATATTCAAAAAATCCGGGATGAACTTCATATAAAAGCTAGCGAGCCCTAAAAAGCTATGAACCTCTGTAACGGTCTTCGGCGGCTCCCAATCAAGAACTTCCTATGCTTTGGTTAGATCAACTGCAATGCCCTCCTTGCTAATGACATGGCCTAAAAATCTAACCTCTGAAAACCAAAACTCGCATTGTCTAAACTTAGCATATAACTGATGCTCTCGTAAAGTTTGCAATGCCAATTGAAAGTGTTGCTTTTGACAGGCCGCTGATCTCGAATAAATGAGGATGTCATCGATAAACACGATCATGAACTAGTCCAAGTATGGACGAAAAACCCAGTTTTATCAAATCCATGAATATTGTGGGTGCATTGGTTAGCCCAAATAGCATGACGAGGAATTCAAAAGACCCATATCGAGTCAAAAAGATAGTCTTGGGAATATCCATCTCCCAAACCCGCAACTTGAGATAATCATATTGAAGATCATTCTTAGAGAAACAATGTGCCCCCTGCAACTAGTTGAATAAGTCATCAATGCTCGGTAGTGGATACCTATTTCGGATGGTGACCTTATTCAACTTACGATATTCGATACATAATCGAAGGATGTCGTCCCTCATCTTCATGAAAAGGACTGGTACTCCCCATGGAGAATAACTCTGATAATCACATTTTATTATAATTTTATACCCTCATTATCTATTTTATATGAATAAATATGTCATTAATAATTATTTTTATCTTTAATTGCAGGTTAATGAAGAATAAAGCCCAAGATCTCTTCTCTCAATAAAAACCCATGAATTAAATGAAGAACACAAGCAAGTGCTAAAAAGCCCAAGCCCAGAATCAAGCCGAGTAGCCTGTAGAAGCTGGAGAAAATAAAAAAATTAAATATGAAAAAACAATGCATTCAAGATAGTTGGCCGTAAAGAAACGACAATATCTCTCAATCCGGAAAGCGGAATTTAACATATAATATATGAAAATCGCCTATCTAGACGAGACGAAGCCATCCGGCAAGGCAAAAGTTTGATAGGACATCGATGCTAGTATTAATGTGGGCATCGATGCGGACATCGATACTGACGAATCAGTTACAAATCAATGGCTGATTTTTGATAGTTTTGGATAAGGATTCAATCCAAGGGCTCTCATTCATTAATGTTTACTATAAATAAGGGTAGAGAGTGAGGGGTTTGGGGTGTAAAAAATTTTGTATCTCTATTTGGAGAGGAGGGTTACTCTTAATTGAGAAGACCTTCCAAATTTATAACTTTTTGTTACAATTAATAAAATAAATTTTTTTCACCACTTTAAATTTTTATTCTCTTTATTGGATGATGAAGATGGAGATGAAGATTAATTTGGAGGTTTGTTTTTATTATTTTTTATTTCTTTTCTATTGCTTATTAGTTTAGATTTATTTCCATGCTTGTAGTTAGATTTTATTTTCTTGTTTAAATAGCCAAGATGCTAGAACCCTCTTGCCTTAGATTTATTTCATGTTTATAGATTAGATTTATTTCATGTTTATAGAGTAGATTTATTTTCTTGTATTTAATTCTTATAATTTATTTTGTAGTTTAGATTTTGTAATTTATTTTATAGTTAGATTTTAATTTCTTATACTATTCACCTTGTGGCTAGAACCCTCTTGGGTTTAGTTTTTTTTGTTCATTTTTATTTTCTTTGATTCACCTTTAGGCTAGAACCCTCTAGGGAATCACCTTTTTCTAAGCATTGGATTTAATTCTAGATTACCCATATCTTTAATTGAATCTGCCATTTTTACTTTCTTGAATTTTATTTTCATTCTTGATTTTCCTTTTTGATTCTTGATTTTATTCATCTCTCCTTGTGAAAATCATTCATTCATTATCACACCCACTCTCAATTATATTTTGCGCCTATTTACACATCATTTTTATTCTCTCCACAATCACATTCACTCATCACTCCTATTTTTCACGCACACAACATAAGAACCAATTTTAATTTTCTCCTACAAAACACCTTCCTCGTAGGATCGATAACTTTTTATACTATAACTTGATTATTTATGCACTTGTAATTTGTGGTAGATGTTTATGCCACATCAGACTCCAGTGAATAAAACCTTGAGAATGAGTTCTTCTAACTGAGTCTGTAGCTCTCTAATCTCAGCAGGTGTCATACGATAAGGTGCACGGGTTATCGGTGTTGTGTCCAGCTACAACTCGATGCAGAACTTAACCTCTCTCACTAGAGGTGATCCAGGTATGACCTGAAGGACGTACTGATACTCTGAGACTACTTTGGTCTCGCTAAAATCGACATCCCGATCTCGCAATATCACCTTGTTCACGTATGCCTAAAATGACTCTACAAATTGGTTGCCCTATGAGGTCGCTAAAACCAACTCAGTCCCATCGAATGCTCGCAAACTTACTATTTTTGCAATATAGTCGATATTGACATATTAGGAAGATAGCTAATCCATACCAAGAATCACATCGAACTCGAACATGCACAAGACGGTCAAAACAACTATGAACTTAGACTCATCTAAGCTGATAATGCATCTCCTTCAGATACTCTCTAATAGGGACACATCTCCTAAAGGAATAGAAACTAACAAAAGAATGTCTAGGGGATATGAAACTAACTGAAGTCTATCCGTGAAAGCATAAATAAGTAAAAAGGAATGTGAAGCCCCTGAATCAAAGAGATACAAGCTGGGAAGGAGTTCACAAGGAACATACCTTCCACTATGGCCCTGTTCGCATCATGATCATGTGGTACATTGCAAAAGCTTGATTGGAAGCTGTGGTCTGCTACGCTGAAGGTTCTGCAGAATGCGGAACTATCTGACTCTGAGGTAACTCCTGAATAGCATGCACCTGACCATCAATCCTCGGAACTGGTGGTGGTGTCTCAACTCTCTATTACTGGTCAGGGCCTTGCCTCTGGTGCTTAATCTGACCTTTTTCCCTACTGGCCTCCTGTTGGTGTTCTGTGACACTCTGTATTTCTGTGACCAAATTTGTGGTAGTGAAAACATGCACCCAGGAACCTACGATGTTACGGTGCTCTTTGATCCTACTGTGATCCTTGACCCTTGTCTTGCTGTCTTTCTGCTGACACGCTGTGGCAATCACTGGCGAGATGTCCATACATGTTGTAATTGTATCAATTTCCTTAAAAGTTGTGTTGCTTTGGAGCTTTCTGCTCCTATTGTCCCTTTCGGACGAGCACCCTGCTACAACTACTAATCACTCAGTTCTGGTCCACTCTGCTGCTAAGGTCCTCAACGTCCTGTAAATGTTCTCTTGTTCTTTCTCTTATCTCTAGACTATTCAGTTTTAGAGCTCCCCTCTTGCTTTGCGGCTCTAACAATAGTTAGAGTTGATGTAACTCCTGGTGATGCCTCTATAATAGGCACAACTGGCATGAGTGATGGTGGAACCATAGAATGTGGTGTTGCCGATGTAACTTGATTTTCCATTTTCTCCTCTAGTGCTGCTAGTCTAGCTGCCATTGGCGCTATTATATCAATCAAATATTATGAAACCTGCTGTAGCTCGGGTTGGCTCAGCTTGCCCAGCTAGTCTTGACATCTATAAATGTTAGGAGAAGAGCTTATAAGACATAGTAAATGAGATCTCAAGCACATATAATGTAACATATAACAATAGGAAAATCATATCACACATCATTCACAGCATACTTTCTAATCAAAGTAAGATAGTTATCATAAAAAATTCATAGTTTTTAAGGTATACTTATAATGTCCTAACTCAATCTAGGAATTCCAAGCAAACTCTATACATAAATCCTAGAAAACTCTATCCTTACTCCATGACTTAACACAGGATTATCCTAAGGATGCTAGAACTAGAACTCTGATACCAACTGTGACGCCCCTAATTTCATACAAGGCTACAATCCAAGGTAAACCCAAAGATGTCAAACCAACCATGCACTCACACTGTGCAAAGGCACATTTCACTATCACAGTAATATCTCTCTAGTGGAATCAACAATAATCAAGTGTAGGTGCAAAGAAGATAAATTGAAGATAATAATGCAATAAATATGATAAAGAAAAGAGATACCAAAATAAACATAATTATGTTCCAACTGAATAAAAGAGAGTACAACTAATAGACTGAAATAAATATGAAATATCTCAAAACATAGAGTTAACTATAATAGTACTAAGGCACACACTTCTAAAATAAAATACAACTCTAGTGTCTAAAAGTAAACCATAACTACTGTGGAGCATAAATAAACTACTAATATAAATAACTGATGGAAGCTAAGCCGGAAATGCATCAACTTGCGACTCTTCGAGCGACTGACTCGCTGCCTGAATAGAGGGGAATAAACGAGCGTTAAAGCACTAGCAAAAATATCTCCACCGCGCCCAGGGGAGGGGGTAGGTGTAGGTAAATACAAGTTAGTACATATACATATGTGAAGCATCTATCCTAAACTAAGAGGTAATTAATATTTAGAAATCCACAACACAAGAATGGGTACGTTGAGCGAAATACTTCGTATCTAAAACAAGGAAACCCTTATGTATTTACCTCGTATCTAAAATTATGAATCGCTAAATACCAACTCCAAATACAATGAATAAACAATAAATATAAAAAACAACACATTACCAAATTTCATCCGATACAAGTCACGTCAAATATCTCATACTATCCTCGGGTAGGTGACGTAATCACATGAATAATAATTCTAGTAAAAGAATCTCGCATAAAATATGTCATGTATGACAACCTCAGTCTTATACCCTACTCTTGGGGTAAATAATATGGGAGCATGTGAACATCTATATGATCCTCTAACGGAAAATGATGATGTTGAGTAAGACACTCAAAATATCCTGTGGCATCACCTACCTTACTCAATCGCTCTGTGGAAATAGGCATGACAACAATGATGCACATGGAGTGAAGTCTATCACGATCTAATTGTAGTATACCAACTAACGCACTCTGACTGTAGTCCTCCGTGGCCTCATTGTGGAGTGCCAACTAACCCACTCAAGCATCTAAATTATCATAAAATGCAATATGCATCACTCTCTATCATGAGAAATGCAAATTATAGGATACATACCTCCAAACACTAGTGCGTGCTCAAATTCAATACACATATCCTCGTATATGACGCACGTATATCGATGTGCAATTTGTACTTCGTTTATGCAAACCAAACACTTGAAATAAAACTAATATGCGCAAAACGGCCCAAACCAGTCGACCGATAATGTGTCGTTGGTCGACTGATGATTTTCATAAGATGTACATAATAGCCTGTTGGACCCTAGAGGGGGAGTGATTAGGGTCAAAAGGCTCTAAATATGCAATAAAAATAAACACAAGCAAACCACAAAAATCTAATGCAATCAATGTAAATGAGATAGGGTTAGGAATCGTTATCCTTTGACGCGCGATGTGTTAACGAGGTTCGGTCCGCTGACCTACGTCCCCGCTCCCCACTCTCGAGGAGAAATCCACTACACACCCGGTTTGGAAGCCGAAACTTCGTCTACACAGCGATCTCCTCACGATCTCACACTACACAGTTGATCTCAACAGATCACACTCCCCCACAGTTGATCTACAAAAGATCACACTCACACAGCAGTAGAAATGGTACAAGACTCTCTCTTTACAGGTCCCTATGGCAAAGAGAAAGAATATTGAAGCTGGGAAGTGAACTCACACAAGAAACACAGAGAAAAACCACAGAGAACAGAGTTTGAAAATTTTTCTCAGAAGACAGCGTCTCTCTGGTTTTTTAGCAGAAATTAGGGCAACTGGGAAGAAGAAGAAGTCTGGGTTTAAATAGGAAAGATTAATTAATTTAAAAGCACAACCCAATCTTCCTAATTAAGAAAATAATCTCCTATTCAGACTATTGCCACAGTCTGTGCCAAACGCAGTTAAGTGAAAGCACAGTAAACAAGGCAAACGACCGTTTGAAAAAAAGTCTGGGTTGACCGAAAAAACTTTCGGTCGACCGCCAGAACATTCGGTCGACCGAAATGATGAATTCGGTCGACCGACCAAAAATCCGTTCGATCGCGAGCAACTTTGAAAACACAAAAAACAAACAGAGACATCATCGGTCGACCGGTGCGGTCGACCGATAGAAAAATCGAAATTTCGGTCGACCGCACCGGTCGACCGACCGGTGCGGTCGACCGATAGAAAAATCGAAATTTCGGTCGACCGCACCGGTCGACCGACGACCTCTCTGGAGCCCAGTGACGAAAGATCTTAAGTGCGGTCGACCGCATTCTGATACACTCCAGAATAGTTTTTTGACTCAAACAAAAATATTTAGAAAATATTTATTTAACCTCTGAAAATTTTGAAACTTTATAAAATGTTTTTAATACTAAAAACAAACTGTTTGGAAAAAGAATTTTGCAGATAAGTCTGTAGGCGTATAAAACTGCTTATAGGTCCCTTAACACAGCTCGGCACGGTGATTCAACAAACCAACGAACCATCGGGCGACATATCCAAACACGATCGTTGGACCACAACACTGAAGCCAAGTGACATGCGACGAAGCGGATTAACGAGGTGACGAGGTTAACGAACCGCACGCGAACAACGGAATACATCCACTCACGTGCGGAATCAAGCTAACGGTTCGGTGAGTCAGCGAGTCATCCAACCATAGAACATATTCGAACTCAAACACCAAAGCGGGTTAACTGCCAAATCAGGATTCAGATCAACAAATCAGAGTCCAAATCAACAGCGAAACCGAAAAAAAACGTCGAAAACCAACACTTGGAGGACTCGGCCAAAACCGAGCCACCAAAAGGTGGCTCCGGGGCCGGTGGCCGAGCCACCAAGGTGGCCAGCCACCTGTGCCAAGGCCAAGTTCTGAGTGCCTATAAATAGGCTAGGGGGGCTCATTGTCAAGAGGTTGAAACTTTTTGGAGGCGAAGCTCTGCTGGATTGAGATCTCAACTTTGAAAGTTTGAAGCTTTGAAGACTTGGACGTTTTCAGATCTGGTTCTTGGCGAGCATCCACGTCAGAAAAGGTAGGAGTTCGAGAGAGAAAGATCAGATCTGAGATCTACACGGTAATACTCCGGATCAAAACTTGGTTTTTGATCCCGAGAAGGCTATGATTTCCTTGGTGAAATAGTACCCCCGGCTGTTATTTCCTTCGTGAAATAACACCCGTTATACCGTGTAGATCTGACCGGATCTAGATCGCGTGGTGGTCCACGGATTAACCCCAGCGCAGGCAAAGAACCCACAAAAGTGAGTGACCACAAAACAGGAGCTCGTGATTCTTTCGACAAACAAGGAATAAGTTGTAATTTTTATTTTCTTGTGATCTCATTGTAACCGGATCTTATAAAAAGACCGGATCTTTGTGTAATCGATAAACAATTGCCAAAGAGCACAATGACTTCAATGAAAGCAACAATTTTTCCGGCGAACAATCTGGCAACCACAGTGGGACCCACCGATCTCGCTGCCGAGATCGTTGCGTCACAGCCGCGTATCTCAATCCCGGTCGAGGAGGAGGTCGAGTATGAATTCGACCAACAAAAGTTCGAGGAGTATCTGTCATCCTCGTCCGGATCTACCTCCCCCCGCAAGTCCAAGAAGTTCTCCTCCAGGAGAAAAGCTCGTTGGTATGAAGAAGTACAGAACGCCAACGAAGCTCTCACCCCAATTGATGCCAAAGTTGCGTCGGGTGAAGTTCCGCCGACCTCCAACCAGGTCAACCCTGTTCTCACCAATGCCTCCACCGTTGAGGGCGTTGTGACTCTCTCGAAGAGAGCCCGCCAGAGGCATTGGCGATGGAGTCCACCGACGGAGTCCGCTATCAAGCGGATCTGAAGAACAGGAGAGGCAAACAGCCTCAACAAACAGTGAATGGCAGCTCCTCCAAGCCGCCAACGAGTGAATGGATCCGTGTCAAACGGAATCGTTCAACGCTTGATGAGCGCATTCGCAAGCGCCGCGCACTGTCAGCGCAGGCACGGGCTCGAGTCCAAGAAGCCCGTAGAAGACTGCAGAAGGAAGTGGCCAAGAAGCCTCCACCAACCCGCCAAGTATGGAGGCCGAAGTCTAAAGCGGAGATTCTGGCTAAGGCACAATCGTTGCAGCCTTCGATGCAAGTTCAACCTCCGGCGAACCAACCGAAGTCGCCGATAATTCCAGTAGCTACTCCGGGAGATCCCGAAGAAGGAAGTCAGTCATGGTGCGTCTCGGTCCACTTCCCGATGGACGATGCAAAGCTCCGGTTCAAGAGCGTTTGGGCCTAATGAAGAAGCGCCGAACGACTCAACATGCTGGGGGTCGCCGTCACCTCCAACATGACAAAGAGATCAGGGCAACTATGCGCACCAATTTGCGCATTGAAGTCCAGGAGCCCGCTGAGAACTCACGCCCACAAAGGAATGTTTCGAGGCGCGTGACTTTTGAAAGCCCAAAGAAGGCAGTTCACCCTCAGAAGGTAACATTATCGTCTGATGACAATAGCGTTATACCTGAGAAGTCGTGCCAACACACGACAGGTTACTCTGATCTTCAAGCAGACGAGTTGTATTATCATGCTGGGGGTACGAGTAAAACTAGAAAAAGGAGTCCTCGAGAACAAGAAACTCAATGCCCCTGTTCCAAACTCATTCGGGCAGTATTGTCTGAGTGTAACTGCATCAAGACAGTTCCTGAAAGAGTTTCGGTTTTCGAAAGACTCAGTACCGAAACACCAAAACCAAGGCCTAGGCATTTCCGACGAAGGAGAACGGTGGTTGAAGATGGAGAATTCCGAGGGTCACCACTAATATGACCAGCAAAGGGACATCAACACGGGATAATCTTGAGTCGTTTCTGAAAGCACCCCGATGTATAACCCGTCTGCAGTCGGGAACCATCAAACGAGTAACTTATGGTAGGGTTCGGACAATACTACCTTCAGAAAATGAAGAATCTGATGCCGGCTCCGCGGTTACATCAGATAATACGGTATCCAGCGAGGGACAACCCGCGAGGCACTTATGATAAGTGCGGAACAAGTGGCCAAGATGCTTGAAGAGGCCATGGCTAAACAACAGGAGAGCTTCAGGTTTGAAATGCAGATGGCCATGCAGAACATGAGAGAAATGCATGACCAACAAATCCAAGCATTGACGAACCAGCAAGGCGATCCAAGTCGGCGTAACCAGGTTAATCTGGAAGATGAGGACACAAATGTGAATGAGGCTCATAATGCCAATAATCCTCCCGTCAACGCAGGGGGTGGTAACGAGAATACTAGTGAAAACACAGGTGAAAGCTTGAAGATCAAAAACTCGAGAGCAAAATCAATACATTGATTTCCGCTCAAGAGATAAAGAAAACAGGCATTCCTTGTCCATACCCAAGAGAATGGGAATCGATCCCATATCCGGCGAAGTTCAATCTAATTAACTTCACGCTATTTAATGGGATGGGTTCACCCACTCAGCATTTGATTTACTTCAAATCGCACCTTAGGGTTATCTCGGGTAATGAGCCTCTGATGGTACGGTCCTTCGTTGGCACTCTTCGTGGAGCCGCCTTCGATTGGTATCGTCGCCTCAAGTCAGGAAGCGTGAATAGCTGGGATGACATGAAGACTAAATTCCTCACTAACTTCTTCGACGACGACACCGAGATATCCATCGTTGCTTGACGAGAAACAGAAAGACGGGGAATTGGTTGACACCTTCGTCAAAAGGTTCCGGAACAAGGCGATGAACTACCGGGACCCAATCACTAAGGAGTTTATTCTCCAGACTTGCCACAACAACCTCGCACTGGACGTGTTGGAAGCAATGGGGACAGCACCGTCCAAGACATGGAAGGATCTGAAGGTCCGAGGAGAGCAAGCCGAGCGGTTCCTCAGAAGGAAGAAGGCGGAAAGAGGCCAACAGGCGACGAATGCTCCGCAACAGAATTTCATCCCACGAGGGAAAGGTAAGGCACATGCTAATGCAGTTGATGCTAATCAAACTTTCCAATTGCAACCTCAGCAACAGCCGCAGCAGCGAGTGCTACAACAATCGCAGTCGCAATGGCAACAACGGCCTTAGAAGCAGAAATCTTCGGAGCCGAGGTTTCCTAAAGTGTACTCCTTCAAAGATGACGAAGTTCCCGGCATCTTTAAGTACCTGTTGGAGAATAACAAAATCCAGCTGCCAGCGATCGTGGATCAAGAAGGGGCTAGCAAAGTGACGGATCCGAAGTATTGCGCATACCATAGAGCGGTCCATCACCCTACGAAGTCATGCTACCATCTCAAGGATAAAATCCAGGCGTTAATTGATGTAGGCGTCATAACCCCGAAGCCGTCCAAGAGTATCGGAGCAAATGCAGTATCAATCAGCTTTGGATCGGTGCCCATAGCATGGTTTAAACCAGAGCGCATCACCAAAGTAGGAATGAAGATAGTAAATGACGACCCACATGGACAGCGTCAAAAAGGACTTGTGCCACACACAGCCCCAAACGGCGAAATCCTATGGGTTCATCCCGATCTAATTGAAGACGATCAGTGGACGACTTCCTCGACCAAGAAGGGTAAAGGCAAGTCTTGCAATGCTACCTCCGCGATCTTCGAAGAGGATGGTAATGAAGCTCCTACTTTCCCGCTCTCCGAAGAAGAACAAGAAGTCTTTGCCACTAGAAGCGGAAATGAGTATCACTTCAACTATCCATCGCCTAGTGATCAGTTAGCTGAGCAGGGGGTGACTAAACGGGGACCAGCCAAAACTCTCACAGAGCTGGGGGTGATTACGACTCCTAGACCAGTTGAAGAAGCTCGACGACAGCCGGTTGATAAACAGAAAGAAAAGAGGCCCCAGGAGGTTCAGAATCCGAAGTAGTCTCGTTTCAATCACTCCGCATGTCTTCGATATTATGGCTCAACTAGCTAACATTCCAACGCGAATAACATTGTACGAGTTACTACGGCTGTCCAAAGAAACAAGGGAAGCCTTGCAAGAAGCCTTGGCCAATTCAGAAGTGTTCCTTACTCAGATCAAGCCGGCACTTGAAGAGCCAGAACTGTCAATTCAGCACTGCAACATAGAGGCTAAAAACCTCCCCTGCATTACCTTCACCAAAGAGGATATGCAGACGAAGAATTCGAACCATGATCGACCCCTATATTTCATTGGGTACATTGGCTCCAGTAAAGTCAACCGAATCCAAGTGGATCCGGGTTCTGCTGTGAGTATTATGCCGCTTCGCTTGATGCATTTCCTTGGCATTCCAGTTAGTAAGTTGGCGTCCACAGGCACTGTTATCTATGGATTCAACACTAGCGGGTCAAGACCCTTGGGTAAGATCCGGGTAAAATGTCAAATGGGAGATTTGAAGACAGAAGTCACATGTTATGTGATCGATGCCAAGACTTCATATAACTTACTATTAGGTCGGCCTTGGATCCATAGTAACATTATAATCCCCTCCACTCTTCATCAGTGTTTGAAATATGTCGAAACTGATAATAAGGTTAGGACGGTGGTTGCGGATAAGCAACCATTCAAAGGGTATGAGAATTATTTTACTTATTCTCTCCTTTATGGTAACGAATCCGATACTGAATCATCGGCCCATGGCACGGACAGCGGAGAAGAAGCTGATACCGAAGCCGGATTTAATTACAATGGAGGTTATGTTTTAAACGACATTGTACCCTTTGTAATCATCCTTGGCGATGAACAATCGTCAGAGGGCAGTTGTAACTGGCAACTTGCCAATAATGAAATAAATAATGATTTAGAGTACCCCCTGTCTCTTGATGATGTGATAAAAGAATTGTATGATAATCCTGATTTATATATGCCGCTTCGATCGTCCTATATAACAAAGGAACGCCTCCAGCATTCTTTCGGAACAACCCTGGTCATTCTGAACAAAATAAGAGGCACAAAAGAAGTGATTTACGGTAAAGGAAAAATCTCTCCATTACCAGATCATTTACAAACCTGGTCAGCATTTATCTAAGTATAGTCCGGAAGCGCGCAAGCTCATGGAAAAATAGGGATATGATTTCACACTCGGAGAAGGTCTATACTTCGATCGAGGTCCTCGTACTCCAACCAAGGTGGCATATGTACCAAAAGGGAAACCCGATGATTATTATAAATACAGACGAGGGTTAGGGTATGAATCTTCTTCAGAAGACGAATGCTGTTGGTTAATCAATAACCAATCATCTAAGCAATACAAAGATGGAAATTCGTCAGATTCCTCGGAATGGGATTCTAATACAAGTCTGGGGGAAGCTTTCAAAGCCCTAATAGCGAACATGGCTACAGCTGATCCGTCTACAATGGAGGATGACGATCAAATGCCAACATGGGAAGACTCATGGGTTCATCACCTGAACATGCAGTATGGTGATAGGTTCAAATGCCAACATGGGAAGACTCATGGGTTCATCACCTGAACATGCAGTATGGTGATAGGTTCGAATAGAATGAACCCCCCACTGAAGATAAAATAGTCCAAGTTAACATGGGTGACGAGGATAACCCGAAACCTATATTCATCAGCGATAGTCTTCCCCCAAATGAGAAGGAGAAATTAATTGCTCTCATCAGGGAATATATTGACGTCTTCACTTGGAACTATGAAGATATGCCAGGGCTTGACCCTAATGTGGCAATGCACCGCCTCGATATCAAGCCGGATGCCAAACCTGTCAAGCAACAGCAAAGATGGTTTCGTCCACAGATTATGGAAGCCATTGAGGCAGAGGTTAAGAAGTTGATCGAATCAGGATTTATCTGAGAAGACTTCAGGGACCTGAATACGGCATGTCCAAAAGACGACTTTCCTCTCCCAATCACAGATGTCATTATCGACAATACGTGCGGATTTGAGAGAATGTCTTTTATGGATGGTTTTTCAGGATATAACCAAATCAAGATGCACCCAGATAACGAGAAGCATACAGCGTTCAGAACGCCCCTCGGTGTCTTTTGCTACACCGTGATGCCTTTCGGTCTAAAGAATGCAAGCGCCACGTACCAGCGAGCAATGACTAAGATTCTCCAAGAACATCTCAAGAAAACGGTCGAATGCTACGTTGATGATTTGGTTGTAAAAAGCCACAACAAAGAAGATCACATCAAGGACTTGAAGACGATGTTCGATCTTATGCGGAGTCATCAATTGAAGATGAACCCCACTAAATCCTTCCTTGGAATGTCCAACGGAAAATTCCTTGGATTCGTCGTCACCATTAAAGGTATACATATCGATCCCGATAAGAACTGCAACCCCCTAGAAATCTAAGAGAGCTCAGAGGATTGCAAGGACGTTTAGCTTACATCCGGCGGTTCATCTCGAATCTTTCGGGGAAATGCTAACCATTCTATAAACTAAACAAGAAAGGGGTATCATTTATTTGGGACGATGCCTGCCAAAAAGCATTCGAAGATATCAAAACATATCTGACGAATCCTCCTGTTCTAGTTGCACCAAAATCAGGTAGACCGTTCTTGATTTATCTCAAGGCGATGAACCACTCGATAAGTGCTTTACTAGCACAAGACGATGATAATGGTTACGAACAGGCAGTCTATTATCTAAGTCGGACCTTGATAGGCGCCGAGTCTCGATATCCGATGATTGAGAAAGAATGCCTCGTATTGGTATTCGTAATGCAAAAGATGCGGCATTATTTGGTCGGACAAACGATTTACGTCATTTCTAACGTTAATCCAGTACGGGTATTTGTGATGCAACCGGCCTCTATGAATTGGCGGTTAGCGACGTGGGCCCTTCTCTTGTCCCAATATGATTTGCACTTCAAACAGCAGAAGTCAATCAAAGGACAAGAAATTTGTGATCTTTTGGCGGCAAACCCGACCACAGATACGGCAGAAGTATATGATGACTTGCCGGATGAAACCCATGAGGTTAACACTACGTCGCACCAACAAATATGGCAATTATACTTCGATGGTGCTTCGAGGGCAGTTAATATGGCAATAACCCCCGGATGTTCTATAGTCTCCTCCGGAGTTAGAGTTGTCTTAATTTCCCTAGGGAAGCATATGATGCCTCGAGCTTATTCACTGACTAGTCCGTGTTCCAATAACGTAGCCGAGTACAACGCACTTCTCATTGGACTCAGTTTCGCCAAGGAGCTGGGGGTCGAATATCTCGAAGCTTTTGGTGATTCTGAATTGATAATCAACCAAGTCCGTGGAGAGTATGAAGTTAGGAACCAAGACCTGATCCCGTACCACCATGAGGCCATCAAAATGGCAGATTCTTTTGAAGAATTCTTTATTGAATACATCCCTCGTCTCCAGAACACTTATGCGGATGCACTGGCAGCACTAGCAGTATCACTTGCGCAGCCTCCCAAAATTGAGCTATTAGTCACAGTAAGGACGCATCAACTCTGCATACCCATATACGATATGGATATTGAAGAGGAAAATGATAGAAACATAAGCGCCAAGGAGGTGATTTCAACTCAAATTGGGTCTGAGTCCCGAGATTGGCGTTTTCCTATCATTGACTACGTCCAATATGGTATTTTACCAAAGGATGTAAAAGAAAGGGAATCAATCCGCCGAAGAGCACCAAAATTCTTCTATAATACCGACACTCATACGTTATACCGTAGAGGGTACGATGGTTTGTTACTCCGATGCCTTTCGAACAAAGAAGCAGAAGAAGTTCTTAAGGAAGCACATGAAGGAGAATGTGGTGCGCATCAGCCCGGTGCCAAACTGTATGATCGCATCAGGAGAATGGGATATTTTTAGCCAACAATGGTTCGTAACGCAATCGAATATGCCCGAGAGTGTCATGCTTGTCAAATACATACAAATTATGCACCAACCACCAGAGCGTTTACACACGTCAACCACGTCTTGGCCGTTCGAGACATGGGGTATGGACATTGTCGGTCCTATTTTTCCCCCTTCAGTCAAAGGTGGTCGATTCATTCTCGCAATCACGGATTATTTTTCAAAGTGGGCTGAAGCGATTCCGCTTAGAGAAGTGAAGACGAACAACGTCATCAATTTCATCAAACATCATGTCATATACCGACACGGCGTGCCAAGACAGATCATTCATGACAACGGTCCACAGTTCATAAGCAACGCCTTCGTCAGGTTTTATGACAAGTTCAAAATTCAAGATGTTTCGTCAACAGCTTATTATCCCGCTGCGAATGGATTAGCCGAGGCGTTTAACAAGACGATCATTAAGATCCTGTCAAAGCTCGTGAAGACTAATAAACGAGATTGGGATGATAAACTCGGTGAAGCACTCTGGGCTTATCGTACCACCATACGCACACCTACAGGAGCTACCCCATATTCGTTGGTATACGGATATGAAGCAGTGTTACCATTGGAAATCCAAATCTCATCCCTTCGGATGGCTCTCGCAACTGAGATGACGACAAAAGAACAACATCAGAAACGTCTCGAAGAACTCGAAAGGTTGGATGAAAAGCGCTTGGAAGCTCAACAACACATTGAGTTTTATCAAGCCAGAATATCTAGGGCTTTTAACAAAAGAGTCCGACAGAGAAGCTTCAAGGAAGGAGATCTGGTCTTCGCTGCTCGCCGACCGATAATCCTCAACTCCAAGAAGAAAGGTAAATTTGAACCCAAATGGGAAGGACCGTTTGTGATAGACACAGTCTACTCAAATGGCGCATATCGCCTGATTACTCAAGAGGGGGCGCCAGACAATTAATGTCAATAAATGGAAAGTTCCTGAAAAAATACTATCCCTAGTACATTCAGGATAACTCATTTACCGGGAAGTTCCTTGAAGAATATTACACTTAATATTCTAGAGGATAACCCAAAATCATTTTCACTACCAAAATCCCTCACTAATCAATTTCAATTGACAGTGAGTCCACCTAAAGTGTATTTCCGGCCCTCTTGACTCGTTCCATGAACAAGAGGTCCACTTTCAGTTCAGAGTCCCCTTTCGATAAACGAAAGAACTCCCTTCTTTTTCTCTTTGGTTAAGCCTTCTCATGGTCATAACCTAAGTTGAAATTTCATTTCGATAAACGAAAAACTCATCTTCCGATAACCAAGCCTATAAAAGGTAAGTTTATCCAGATCTTCCAGATTCTCGGAGTGGAGACCCCACTTCTAGTTTCTTTTGCGCTGGAAATAGAATATAAAATTCTTCCTTTCCAGAATCAAGGAATAGAATATAATATTCTTCCTTCCTCGTATTCGGGTTCGCCTTCACTCTAAAAGAAGACCGGGAGATAGAATATAAAATTCTTCCTTTCCCGTACCAACCTTTTCTAAGAATTTGTCAATCTAAGATTCATCCTAGGAAGTTTATCCTGAATCCTAAGTAAGGATAAGTCTGCGCCTAACACGCGCTGCCGGTTTAGTCTTTTTCCGTAGAAAAAGACACCAGAGTTCGATTCTGGGGTATTCTATCCTAAAACCTAAGCAAGGATAAGTCTGCGCTTAACCTGCAAAAGAACCATCATCGGGATTCTTAGGGAGTGTAGACTCAGGAAACATATCCTCAGGCATCTGGTCATCAATCTGAGGAGAGCCATACATGAAGTGGAGCATTGGAGTGTCCACAAGCAAACCTTCCTCGTCAAAATAATCAGTCGAGAAATCTGACACAAGAGAATATGAGTGCGAAAGAAGAATAAAGGGACTACGACCAATAGAAACAAGTTACCTCTTATGGGTATGTCAGCCTCTCTATTCCCAAGATCCACGTTTTCCTCCTACAATTTGTCTAAAAAGAGCAAGAAGCATAGAGACGATTAGGGAATGCATGAATTTTGGATCGTTTAACTTCTTTGTGTGCCATCTAAAAGATATATTGTCAATGGTAGATGTACCTGGATTCGCTGAATCGGGTCCTACATTGATAGCCTCCCTAACGTCGGCAGCTTCTGTAGGCTTTTCTACCTGGTACGGTGAGTCAAGCTCACAAGAAGGTACATAATCATGAGGAGCAGGATCAGGACTCATCTCGCTATCCCCACGCTCTCCTACATAAGAGATGGAAAAGCATGAGTCGAAGTTCTGAGTGATCCAGAGGATGATCTATAGGGTAGATGTTACCTCCGTCGCTAGCAGAATCATCACCAGCCAAATCCATCTCAGATGCTCGCGAATCTGTATGCGGCTTGTGGGCTAATCTCTTCCGCCTAATCGAAGGTCTCGCCTGGGAAGAAGGACGGAATTCTTCGTCCTTGTCAGCCGCGGTCCCTGAAACATCAAGCCATCGTCAGGATTAATAATTCTGGAGGACAGAAGGAAAAGAACAGGTAGCTAACCTTGCTCGGAACAGTCCTCGTAATCTTCAGGATCTCCGCCTGAAGCTTCATCAGCAGAATGGAAGATCTTCTTTCCCTCTTCGTCAATCCGACGAGTCTTGCTCCGTGTCCTCTGTGACCGAGCATGCTCCCGAATCACATGAGAATCAACCTGAGAAGCTTCCTCAGACACTAGCTCTTCAATCAGCTTCATGGGGACAGTTTTATTAGATGCTAACAACCACCTAAAGCTTAAGAAGGTGAGATTCAACTGCCGCTCAGCACTCGGGAGACTGAACTTAGCACCAGTGCAGACCGTCACGGTCCACAATCATGCACGAAGACCGTCCACCAAACCTCCATGAGTCCGAAGCTGCTGACGTGGATTCCCAATATAAAGCTGATCATAACCAAACTGGCGGGCGAATCGGCAGGGTAGATATGGCTCTATAAAACACTGATTCCTCACCCGGAAAGTCAGATAACCCGGCCTAATGTTCACTAGCCAATTAAAGCAGCCGATATCTAAATGAGTTCGATACTCCCTCGGCTTCTCATCATCAATCAAACACTCGCCATATCGGCTGGAGAACTACAGAAAGCAAGTGGAAAATGTCCAACACTTGTGGACCTGTAGCTGCTTTCTGATGTCAGGGAATCCTCGTCCCTCCCACTTGCCATTCTCAAGCAACTGTAGTAGGGGAACAGAGTGGTCTGGGGCTTTCGGTACCGACATCATATCAGAACGATGAAGGACGAACCAAGCCATCAAATAAGTGTACGGAAGCTCCACCTTAATGGTAGGAATCTGAGCCGGCGATTCACTTTCTTTCCGTGTAAAAGCACTAGAAATCTGTCGAAGCTCTCGATGAATGTTAGCCACCATCACCGGAAGAAGCGAAAGTTCCTTCTTGTAGGCAAGCTGAACTGCAGGATAGACTGGACTGATACGGGACCACGCATTTCTTTAACCAGATAGCGAGGTAACCGGCAAGAAGGGTCATCGGCCAAATCAGTGCCGTCGCATGCCATAAGAATGATTTAAACTTGGTCCCTGCGGGAAAGCCACTCTCGGGACTGCTAATGGTATAGGAATGAGCGTCAATCTTCTTCAGTAGACTATTAACCCCTGAAAGAGTGAGGGGTGCCAGCTCACAAATAGCCTCGCCAGAATTGCTCTCTAGATTTCTGAATAAATAAGACGCGAACTGTTTCAGGCTCACATGTGATTTAGTCCTCTTCGCTAAAGGCTCAGACTGCGCCAAAGCAATATGATAGTGACATGTGAGATCCCATAAAGTCTCATAGAGGTCGGGCATACGGTCCTTCAGCTGACTCAATTCATGGTTGGAAGAAAAGTACTCCTGATATAACATCTGACCCATGGGCAAACCAGAAATCTTGTGCATCTCATGGAGAGCCAAGCCCAAATCTCCGTGCCTAGTCAGAAAAGTGTTCGAATCCGGGTTATAGAGCTCGCACAAAGCAAAGAAATGCTTAGTGTTGACGGGTAAGCCATACATGGTGGAACGAATAGCTGCATATAGACTACAAGCGTGCAACTCCTCACTACATCGGCTTAAGACATATTTCGTCATGCGAGTCCACCAAAGCTTGTCTAAAGAATGGACCCAGCCATAAAATCTATGACGCGTCACAGGAATCTCCCATCCTAAGTCAGCGAGGCGATTCCTCAAAGTAGAAGCAGAGGCAAGAAACTCGTTACGCGGCGGTGCATCTAGTCCCAGTACTCCAGGACGCAATCCAATGACATGATTCATGCTCGAACCAGGAGCAGCCTGATGAGTGATATAGCCACAGTGAATGCTCTCATGCTCCTCCGTCAAGCGCCACGACATCTCCCGTGTCACAGCCTGACGCCTGAGTTCAGTCAACGAACGGTGTCGAGGAATCTTCGGCAAATATATGAAACCACCGCTATTCTTATGAAGCCACTGCTCGGCGTCAATAAACACTGCATCCGGATCTCTGACAGAATCGCCAAATAAAAAGTCAGTCTTCCTGAGAGACTGAACAGAACTAGCATCCTTCACGAAAGGCGCATCTGTAATCAACTGTCGAAGAGCTCGATGTCCACCTTCCTTCACCACTTTGGCAACCTCTGTCGACGTGCTCGGAACAAACTGAAGAGTAAGTGGAATGGGTGAAAAATCATCGAACGTCGAATAATACTCGTCACGACGTTCGTTCACCGCATGAGATGAAAATGCTCCGGAAGGATACTCCACTGAAAACAAGCAATTAAACGTTTGTTAATTCCAGCTATAAAAGGAAATTGAACTCATCTTACAAATGGGTAAGATTGAGTCATTGCCTCATAAAGGGTGAGACGATTTGGCCACATTGTGCATTCATAAGATAGGGTATATCGACAATATATCCCTGCCTTATAAGGCACAATGCAGCATCAAAACGCCCCCTTTATTTATTTTGAGATATGATTTTGACCAAGCAAAATCCATCTTTAAAGCGTCGATCCTCGCCAAGGAAAATCAAGGCTCTTCCCGATTGCCTCACCAAGGAGAACAAAATGGGGATAAAGGACTAATCTGCAAATACGACAAAAAGAGCTCACCGGCATACGAGGGAAGCACGCCATCAGCCGACGCAGTAGGGGAGCGACCTCTCGGGACATGCGACATGATGATCTGCAAAGTAAATCAGGGGGTCAGATACAGAAAAAATTTTAGTTAGAGTGACAAACTCTAACCCTAAAATTTTATCACCTCTTTATTATAATTAAATCCTTCAGACCTCCAAATTTTACCCCCTGAATGATGAGCTCGAGGCGTCAAATCATAAACCCTAACCCTCATATGCAATCCCACAAATTCATGTACTAAATTAAACATGAAATATGCCAAAATTATGAAGGATTTACCTAAGGAAAAGTTCGAGGATCCGACAAAAAATTAGATCTTGAAAGAGGCTCAAACAACGTGCTCGAGGGGCCTGGGAGAAACTTTAAATGTGGAAATTTTGAGGGATTTTTCAGTCTAAGATCAAAAGGAAGGATAGATCTAAGACAAATATGAATATTTGAGGAAGAAAGGATGCACGAGGGAAGAGAAAGTCCAAAAAAGGGGGGAGATGGTGGCCGGCCCTATGAGGAGGAAAAAGGGATTCTTTTATATGTGAACCAGCCTTGAACCAGGCCGAACCAAGTTAAACCAGACCAGACCAGTCTAAATCAGTTCAAAGGAGACTGAACCAAGCCAAACCAGGCTGAACCAGGCCAAACCAGACTGAATCAGACCAGACCAGGATGAACCAGTCTGAACCAGTCTTGAACCAGTCCTGAACCAGCCTTGAACCAGGTTGAACCAGTCTTAAACCAGGTTGAACCAGATTTGAACCAGAATTCAAATTGAAGCTGAATCGAGTATCAAAACGACTTTAAATCGACCGAGGGTTCAGTCCCTTGTCTATTCTTTCCTCTCCCACACATTCGGAAAGGTCGGAATATTTTTTGAGCCTAATTACTGCCTTTTTGGGTCATTATCAGGCCGGTTCAGCTCATTATCAGGCCGGTTCAGCTCATTCAGGCACGAAACATACTCCAATAAGGTATACGAGTATAAACTATTCCCTATTTTTGGTTGAGAAGTTTCTGGAGGATATTTTTCTAAAAATATTCGTATACGAGTATAAACTATTCCCTATTTTTGGTTGAGAAGTTTCTGGAGGATATTTTTCTAAAAATATTCTTAAGGATAACTCAACAGAAGTTTCTGGAGGATATTTTTCTAAAAATATTCTTAAGGATAACTCAACAACACTACGCCGGACAACGCATTGTAAATAAAGACTTAGCATCAATAATCGATGGTCAGTTCTATGTTGAACCAGCAAACACGAGCTAAAAGATCAGCAAATCAGGAATCGACTTCAAGTTCAAAATTCCGACAATGGTCAGACAATAAATGCAGTACCGGAACCCTTACAGACATTCGACAAAGCACCGAATAACCTGAAGAATTGAAGGAATCAAGAACAGAAGCCATTCCAAGGTCCCGTTACACCGACTGAAGGTTGGGGTAATCATACCCAAAGCATTCCAGACTCTTCTATAAAAGAACGAGGATGAAATACTTTGGAGGGGGTATCTGTAGGCGTATAAAACTGCTTATAGGTCCCTTAACACAGCTCGGCACGGTGATTCAACAAACCAACGAACCATCGGGCGACATATCCAAACACGATCGTTGGACCACAACACTGAAGCCAAGTGATACGCGACGAAGCGGATTAACGAGGCGATGAGGTTAACGAACCGCACGCGAACAACGGAATACATCCACTCGCGTGCGGAATCAAGCTAATGGTTCGGTGAGTTAGTGAGTCATCCAACCATAGAACGGATTCGAACTCAAACACCGAAGCGGGTTTACTGCTAAATCAGGATTCAGATCAAAAAATCAGAGTCCAAATCAACAGCGAAACCGAAAAAAAACGTCGAAAACCAACACTTGGAGGACTCGGCCAAAACCGAGCCACCAATTGGTGGCTCGGTGGCCGAGCCACCAAGGTGGCCAGCCACCTGTGCCAAGGCACAGTTCTGAGTGCCTATAAATAGGCTAGGGGGGCTCATTGTCAATAGGTTGGAACTTTTTGGAGGCGAAGCTCTGCTGGATTGAGATCTCAACTTTGAAAGTTTGAAGCTTTGAAGACTTAGACGTTTTCAGATCTGGTTCTTGGCGAGCATCCACGTCAGAAAAGGCAGGAGTTCGAGAGAGAAAGATCAGATCTGAGATCCACACGGTAATACTCCAGATCAAAACTTGGTTTTTGATCCCAAGAAGGCTATTATTTCCTTGGTGAAATAGTACCCTCGGCTGTTATTTTCTTCGTGAAATAACACCCGTTATACCGTGTAGATCCGACCGGATCTAGATCGCGCGGTGGTCCACGGATTAACCCCAGCGCAGGCAAAGAACCCACAAAAGCGAGTGACCACAAAACAGGAGCTCGTGATTCGTTCGACAAACAAGGAAAAAGTTGTAATTTTTATTTTCTTGTGATCTCATTGTAACCGGATCTTATAAAAAGACCGGATCTTTGTGTAATCGATAAACAATTACCAAAGAGCACAATGACTTCAATGAAAGCAACAATTTTTCTCGCGAACAAGGTCCTCATACTTGTGAAAAATAGTATTTTGTAAAAAATGCTTAAAAGCTTAAGTATGAAAAACGTGTGTGTGAGTCCCAATAGCTTCAAGTGAATTCAATAACTCTTTGCCTACATTCTAATACTAGAGAGAGAATAAAAAACTAGCTAATATCCTCACATAGAATACAATCTTTGAGTCTTGATATAGCTTGAGTTTGGATGAAGCTTTTATATGAATTTGTTGTTCTTGAAATAACATTGCTTCATCACTATGCCTCCTCCTCCTTTAGATATCATCGTTGTAGCGTATATTCCATCCAATCCTCCATTTATGGCACTAATAAGCTTGATAACTGAATTTACTATATATGCACTCAATAAGTCATTAGTACCGTTAATGGTGGTTGTAAAACATCATCAAAACATAAGGGCTAACATAGCCTTGATCGGCCGACTGGTGGTCCATGAACGATCAACCGATCAGAGCAATCACACAACCTGCTGACAAGTCATCGGTCGATTGGTCATCCTTGATCAGTCGACCGACGAGATGTAAAAACACAGATTTCTACAATAAATTGATACTCTAATAAATTTATTAAAAAACAAATTTTTTTAATAAAACCCATGTATTAAAACTTGTTTAAGGTATATTAGGGTTTATTCTATTCCATGAAATCACAAATTGGGTATATATACTTACATACACTAACGAGCCCGAACCAAAGCAAACCTGACCCGAAAACAGAAATCTGCTTTCTGTGAACCCGTCGATTGACTGATCACAAGACATCGGTCGACCTATGTAGGACCATCAGTCGACTGAAGACTTTGCCTCAATCGACTGACTAGCACAAAGTTTTCTGCCAACTGATTTTTGTGAGTTGTGCATGTTTACACTCCTAAACATATGTATTTGTACTTAATTGATCTCATTTCGATTACAACCATAATCATTCATCTCAGAATATTATCAAACATGATAAAAATCATTTATCACTCTTTATCATAATATTTTCAAATTTTTTGGGCTTTTACACAATAGTTGAAGGATCTATTGTTTGTCCGAATGTATCTATCAAGAGGGCAGCAAAACCTTGAAGCATTTCTACCTTCTGTGCTTCAAACTTTTTCATCATATCTTTCTCAACCTTTTATGATATAGATTGAACAACAGACTCTAGAACATGATCACATAGATCTGCAACCTTTTTATCTTTGTTTTGAAGCGTAGCTTGAGTTACACCACTTCCTCTAAGGCGTACTCGTGCAGGATGTTCATCCTTCTTGACTATATCCCATGGATCGTCATATTGATCTTTGAGTTCTTCTAAAATACCCTACATTAAAGCTGACTAATCAAACAAAGAATTTGATATGTGGCAATGAAATTAGTGAAAAGGTTTTATGCATGTTATATAAAAATTAGACGGTAATATATATAAAACAATATATTCTTACTATCATTTCACTACAACAATAAACAGCATTACCGACGAGACAAAAACATCGGCAAAAGTTTAAAAAACATCAGGAAAAATCTTTCTCGACGCAAAATACAGCGTCGCTATCGCGTCACTAAAAGTGCGTCAAGGAAAATATTTGGCAATGCTTTTGGCAACGCTTCATACGTCGGGAAAAGTACATCTTTTAGTGATGCATAACATTTTGCGTTGGCAAAAGTATGTAAAAAAATTTTCATATGCAAAAGTGCATCGGTAAAATTTATACTTTTGGCGACGCACGCAGCGTCGAAAAAAGTATAGCTTTTAGCAACACAAAACTGTTCATCGCTAAAAGTTATACTTTTAGCGACACAAGTTAGCATCGGCAACAAAGTAGCTTTTAGCGACGCAGAATGAAGCGTCGCTAAAAACTATATCTTTGGTGACGAAAGATAGCATCGCTAAAAAGTATACTTTTGTCGGTACTAATTTGCATCGCTAAAAGTAATATCTTTTTTGTCAACTACAAGCCTACACTATACCTGAACATCCACAAAAATTTGCTCTCATTCACATCAATAAAGAAACCAAACATCAAATTATACTCTAAACAAGTTGCATATTATGATAAACAAGGAATTTTCTCCCATTGTAAAATAGTTACATTCATTTCTATTTCCAAGTCAACACTCAAATGCCAGTTTAAATATTCTAGTTTGCTTGTACGAAACACAACTGTTTAAATATTCTAATTTGTTTGTAACCTCATGACAAGTTGCTCTCTGCTTCCAAGATAATCAAATCCAAGTTCCTGCATAACAAGAACAAAGCAGTATCATAAAAATTTAAAATTATTTGAGAAAGGCTACACATTCTATAAAAAGTTTTGGGTGTACATATATCATATTCTATAAAAAAATTTAAAATTATTACCTACGCTGCTCCCAATCGTATGAGGGCTTTCTAGTTGGTCGGGCTAGGCAATGGATAATGGCTCGGGGTAGGGCTGGGCATTTGCCTGTGTAAAAAGTTGCTTTTATAGTGCCCCTAGGCCTTTCTTATACACAATGCATCTCTTTTTTTGCCATCATAGTTTGACCTTGAAGAAACTTAGTTCTCAAGGATTCCATCAGGGTCCAATGAAGCAATTTCGAACATTGTTCTTAATTCATGCACAAGTCTGAAGATATGCCTGTTTCCAAAGCAAAATTCTATGAATTATTTTATTTACATTTTTTAGGTTAATCTAAAATGACATATATTATCCACAAGGCTAACTACATATTATCCTTGCTAACAATATTATCCTTGCTAACAAAATAATAAATTTCTATTTAGTAACGCATGTATAAAACCCTGATCAACAATTTTGGCAATAATATGCTTAACTTAAACAAAATGCAAAGTAAAAGCTATATGATTGGGTCGACTAAAATCCACTAATGCATATTAATGAAAGAACTCATTTGTTATGTTATAATTTTATAAGCCATCTAAAAGCTCTAAAACTGGATGACAACATACCCTCAAGGTACCGCATGCCTGCAGCTTGTCCAGAAGCTGCAAAACTAAGTGTATTACTTCCAATAAATCAGGAAGGTAACCGAAATTTGGAAAACAATTCCCCAATAAGATAATCAATTGTAAGAATAAAAAATGTAAATTCAACTAAGCAACAACAATACCCATGCATGTAGCTCTAAAATAAAGTGAAGTAAAATGATAATGAAATAAAAACCATCACACAATTCAAGCATTTATTTAACTAGAATAACTCCAAGTATTTACCTTTTCACCACTGGGATACGCTGTAACAGTTTATTAGCATATGCAACTTTATTTTCACGCCGAAGCCTACACGAATGTCAGCATCTGGATGCTTCTGAACTTTCTTGATGAGACCTACACGAATGTCAAGCCTAGAAACAGAAATTTCTGCTTCTGAGGGCTTTGGTTTTGCAGCACCTATGGACCTTTCACCTTTTGTTTCTTTGCATTCCCTTCTGCATCAGATAAAAAGAAAAACGAACTGTTAGTATATGCATGTAACTATTAATATCTGTACCCAAAAAGCAGGAAAATTTGGCTTGATCCTTCATTGACTGAAGGTAAACATTTGATGTAAAATCCAAGGGAAATTACTTCCGAATCCAATATTATGGAATAAATTATCCAATAAATCTATGTACTCTCGTGAATCCTACATTGCTTAATAACGCTGTATTATCCGATTTTTACTAGCAATCACTCTTTCATCAGCTCACTAGAAATTATAAGCAAACCTTCTTTCCAAAAATAAAGGGACTTTTTCGCCAGTTTAATTACGTATAGCATATTCATCCAAAATAAGAACCCACCCTATAAAATTGACAAAAAAATTATGTATCAAGAACTGTCACTTGGGTTCCCCTACAATTAGACTAACATTACGATGATACCTAAGATTCTGTAAAAATAAATGATGCGCTTGAGGATATATTGTGATTGTAAACCAAAAACTAGCATAATAAAGCAAGCCACAGGGATATTATGAGTTTAAAGTCATTTCAAGTCGAGATTACCCAACAGAGAGTTCACATTTGATCGGAAGTTACAAAAACAAGATATTACACAATCAAGCAGTTTAGTACAGCTTTTGCTGTAAGAGCGAATTACAAGTCGAAAACAGTACTGTTACAGGTAGAGGAAGAAAAGAAGACTCGTGAATATTGCTTTGCTTGGAAATTTGTGGTCGTCGTGTTAAAGTTCCAATGATGTTTACATGATTGCTACAAAAAGGGGTGTACCCTTTGTATGTACAGATAAAATTGGATTCGATATTTGGGGGAAAAACACATGACACTCACCAAAATACCTCCTACTCTCCTTTTACCGTGAACGTTCTCCTGTAGCATAAACTATATTTTCCTGTAGCTATTGCCTCGGGTTGGGCTTCCTAACCTCCATCTTCAAATTCATCATTGATGTGGTTGCTATTGTATGTGATGAAAGGAGAAAACAATGAGAAGAGTGCCAAACGAGTGAAAGGGCAAAGAGTGCTTTTCCAAGGCGGTTCAGGTTCAATTGAAAGACTTTGGGAAAAGGATAGATGTCAGCTAAGCCTGAAGATCGGCAGTGTACTGGAGTTCACATCATCGCTTTAAAACAACCAACATTAGGTAAAAGCCCACGAATAAGTCGGTGGCAAATGAAATCAACATTATCCTTTGATGTGTGGCAGAACACTTATCCTTATTCTTTCACTTAAAATGGAAAGAGTTGAACAGATATTTCCACTTTACATCATGCAGTACCAAAACACAACATTAAAAAATTAAATTTCCTTGTAATCTTGTTATTTTTAGATTACATTAACTTACATAGTGATGTATCTTACTAATGCAATAATACTAAATACCCCTGGGACTGTGGATGCATATGCGTACTAACAAAAATAATAATGTATAAGCCTTTCTTACAATATTGAACAGTTTCTATAATCCGTAGTTCCATACCACAGAAGATCATAATACAAAACTTCAGCAGAAACTGATAAACATATTTAGCATGGTTAGAATTAAGATAACTTTAAATATCTTGGTATGAGTATCTAGAACTCTTGGACATCAATGTGTATGAGACTCCGGTGCACATTTCATCCATACCTTCCTCGGTTTTTTCTTCATTGGTCTAATTCAGTTAATATAATTTAATGATCTCCTCTCTTCACATTTTTTTTCTACAGATACTTTCAATATTATCCTAATACGAGTTGCCGTGTGAGCATCTTTGATCGCGAAATTATTAAAGGTGGGTGGAAAAGAAAATAACAAGAACACAAGAACAATTCAGTGGTTGCAAAGAAAAATACATTCTCTAGATTATGAGAATAAAATAACTTACAATCTCTTACAATCTCACTACAATTGAAGAACAGTCTCTCTCAATTCTCTCAATACAATCTAATCTCTCTTGATTGTTTTAAAACCCTAAAACAATCCCTTTTATCTGTGGAACAATGTGGATAGCAAAGTGGTAAATAACCAAGCCCAAACCCCATAGAAAATCGTGCAAACGAAAGCTCAAACGAACAAGGAAACCATTGATGAGTCGACACACGTGCATGTATGAGTCGACTCATGTCATATGGGTCGACTCATGATAGTCATGAGTCGACTGATAAGAAACTATGTCAACATCTGCTACGCTTCGTGAGTCGACTCATGACAGTCATGAGTCGACTCATGACAGTCATGAGTCGACTCATGACACATGGGTCGACTCATACAGTGATGAGTCGGCTGGTCAGAGACTTTTGACAAAATAGCTGAGTTTCATGGGTCGACTTATGACAGGCATGAGTTGACTCAACCAGATGAGTCAACTCATGACTGTTATGTGTCGACACACGGGCTGAAAACTGGATGCTTCAATTCTCCGATTTTTCGTCTCGTTTCACGCTTCAACCTGTATTCCATTGTGCTGTTTTACACCTCTATTCTCAAGGTACCATGAGAATCATCTATCCTCAAACTTCCATGAGGATCGCTAAGTTCCGAAAAGAAGATACACCCGTATCATGGGTTCCCCCTTTAGGAACTTAAAGTCCCGTTCAAGTTAGAACTTCAGCTGAAGAAACTTGCGAGCTCCTCCTTTCCTGTTGAACCACTTAGCCTTGCTAGGAATCTGACCTTGACGTCCAATGAGAAACGACTCCTTCATCCCTCACCTCGTCGTGGTCGTCTTCCGCTCCAAAATACAATCTTCTTTCAGCGACTCTTCTCTATCAAACCACATGTCTTCAACATGTGGCAAGATCATCTTGTCGTCACCTTTATCATCCAGCAATGGAGTCTCAAATAACTTCAAATACTCGGCATTGATCACCGAATACATGACTAAAGTAAGGTAGCAAATCCAGCCTGAAGGCGTTATCACCAATCTGATCGAGAATCTGAAACGGACCATATCGTATAGGTTTCAACTTCTTCCCTTCTTCATTTAGCCTCTCCTTACTCATTTTCAGCCATACCATGTCGCCTATGCCAAATTTACAAGGAATCCGATGTTGACCATGCTTCGCCTTGTATTTGGATTGAAATTTCTTCAATTGAGCTTCAACCGTGGCATGAATATGTGTAATCTTCTCCAGAAATCGCTGAGAATATTGTCTCTCACTCCCTTCCTTGCTGTCGGCCGTAGCTTAACTGGAAAACACAAGATCGAACGGACTCGGTAAGAATCCATAACACATTTCAAGTGGTGACTTTCCTAAAGATTCATGAATTGCCCGATTGAAAGCAAACTGTAAGTATGGTAAACTCTCATCCTAAGTCTTGGGATGTTTAGAATTATACCCCCTCAACATGTGCACCATAGTTCGGTTGACCATCTTCGTTTTCCCATCTGTTTGTGGATGAAAGGCCATGCTCTTCTTCAGTCTCGTGTCCATCAAACTCCACAAAGAATCCCAAAAATGTCCGAGAAACCGACTATCCCGATCTGAAATAATCGAACTTGATAACCAAAAGTGCTTCCACACATGCTCAAAGAACAATTACGCTGCACCCGCTCCCGTCACGGTCTTCTTACATGGAATCAAGATCACCATCTTACTAAATCGGTCCACCACAACGTACAAATAGTCATACTCGCGCTTAGTTGTCGGCAACCCTCCTAGAAAATCCATAGAGTTGCTCTCCCACGGTCTAGAAGGTACTGGTAATGGTAGGTACAATGCTCTTTTCCTGTTAGAAGGCTTCGAAATGCAACATAACTTACACCCTCTAATATACTTGGTAACATCATCTAGCATCTTTGGCCAAAAACACATGTCGTCGTAGATTGAGAAGCATCTTCAGAATCCTAAAATATCCTTGCACACACGAGGTATGTGCTTCTCTAATCCACTGCAGCTTGTCACCATCCTTTGGAATACATAGTGATGTCCCACGATACAACAAACTATCTACACCAATCTCATACTTCCCCTTTCGACCAGCCTCTTGATCTCCTCAGACTCCTCTACAGATGTGCGTTATAGATCTATATTCGACAGAGAACTCTCACCGGTCAACATAATCTCATCCTCCACACCCTATCATGGTGGTAGTCTTGTGATCTCCGAAAATAAGTCTACGTACTTGGTCTTCAACCTGTCAAGCTCTTCTCCTGAAACTTGCTCAAGGTAGTCAAGCACACCCTACTCAGCTGCTCCTCATAAGGCCTAATGACTAACAATATGAACCTCTTGCTCGTATTCACTAGTCTCTTCGCCTGAGTCACTGTCACCAAACTCATCTTCTGTGGAAGAGATGCCGAATGGAAGATGAATTGCTCGTCATCTTTGGTGAACGTATACTTCTGGGCTCGTCTATCATAGACTGCAAACCTATCCCATAAATAAGGATTGCCCAGTATTACTTAGCAAATATCCAACGGAACGATATCGCATGTGTCCTCGTTAATATACGACTCATGGAGTGCAAATCTGAAAGTGTATTGGTTGACCACACTCAATCCCGCCTCCTTCTGAATCCACCCTAAAGGATAGGGTTTTAGATGTTTAACCGTCTTTAATCTCAGCTTCTGAACCAAGGCCTCAGATATCAAATTCTTCTGGCTCCCTGGATCCACTATGGCATCAACTAAATTGGTCTTGATCTGTAATTTCAAAACAAAGAGCTGCTCCCTCGGGTCTTCGTCCTCCGTCGTGTTCTACTTCCTCGCCATAAGGTTGAGATTGCTATTAGGTGCTTTCAACCCGGGAACTTCCTTCGGACCCTGAGCTACTACATATGCCTTCTTCTTCTTTTTCTTCAATCCTTTTGGCTTCAGATGAGGATACTTCTCCCAGCAACGATCAGCTACATGTCATGTCTGTTTGCAGTGATTGCATGTTAATCTTACCTTCCCCGAATCACCATTCTTTTTCTCTTCCTTAGGCTGAGAGCCACTCAACTTGCCTCCCATCTGTTTGGAGATTCCTTCGTTTCGTTGCCCTTCTTTTGCCAGCCCTCAATGGCAATGGCCTTCACACTCGTTTATATTATGGATTCGACTGTGAACAACTTCATCTCCTTTCGGATATATTCATTCATACACGCCATAAACTTCATAAAGATGGAATATTCTTCCATTGCGATGTTGAGAACCAATGCCTGCTGCTGGAACTCCGTCGTATATTCTTGAACGGTCTGGTTGAACATTTGGCGCAAGCTGTACCACTTGTACCAATGCTCCTCAATGAATCCTGCTGGATAGAACTATTTCCTTAGTAGCTCCTTGAACTTGTTCCATGACACCACCTTCTTTTCCTTTTTACAGTAGGATTTTCAACAGGTTAAGTCATGCCCCGAAAGCTTCAGGGTCGCGAATACAATATTCTTCTTAAACGAATATCCCTAGAGTGTGAAATACATCTCCATACGCTCGATCCAATCATCAAGTTTCTTCACATTGACACTCCCATCATAAACATGAATCTCCACCTTGAAGTCAACTTTTAGATTCTGGTAATAATTTTTACCCCCTTGATGTGTAGCAGTCTTAACAATCTTGGTCTCCTCATCAGAATCAGTTTTCTCACCTTCTCCATTTGACTCTTCGAGTTTCTTCTTACCCTTCGAAGAAGATTCCGCTTTTTTATCACTTCCATGGATGAGACCCACGAATTGAGTGAGTGTCACCCCGATCGTCTCGATTTACTTCTCCATTGCATCAAGTCTTGCTGAATTGTCTCCTTCAGTCATTTTCTTCTTCCTTAATTTCTAGATTCCTTCCAATGAAATAAGAATCTCGCCTAGCTTCTTGTATTGTGATCGAGTTAGGACCATACACAGGATGTCCCTGTCATAGGATCTGATTGCTCTGATACCAACTTGATACGAGTTGCCGTGCGAGCACCTTTGATCAAGAAATTATCAAAGGCGGATTGAGAAGAAAATAGGAAGAACACAAGAACAATTCAGTGGTGGCGAAGGAAAAAACATTCTCTAGATTATGAGAATAAAATAACTTACAATCTCTCATAATCTCACTAGAATTAAAGAACAATCTCTCTCAATTCTTCCAATACAATCTAATCTCTCTTTATTGTTTTAAAACCCTAAAACAATCTCTTTTATCTGTGGAATAACGTGGATGGAAAAGTAGTAAATAACCAAGCCCAAACCCCACACGAATTCGTGCAAACAGATGCCCAAACGAACCCGGAAACCATCGATGAGTCGACTCACGTGTATGTATGAGTCGACTCATGTCATATGAGTCGACTCATGACACATGGATCGACTCATATAGTGATGAGTCGACTGGTCAGTGACTTTTGACAAAATGGCTGAGTTTCATGAGTCGACTTATAACAGGCATGAGTCGACTCAACCTGATGAGTCGACTCATGATTGTTATGAGTCAACTTACGGGCTAAAAACTAGATGCTTCAATTATCTGATTTCTTGTCTCGTTCCACGCTTCAACCTGCGTTCTACTAATTTGTTTTACACCTCTATTCTCAAGCTACCATGAGAATCATCTATCTTCAAGCTCTCATAAGGATCGCTAAGTTCCAAAGAGAAGATACACTCGTATCATATCCAGACTCTATAAGGATTTGAATCATTCTTTTACATAATGCTCTATAAAAGTCTGGAATGCATAGTTAAAGAGGTCAAATAGCTAAGTCTCTGCCGAGTGGTCGAGTCCATACGTAATTGTTCTTGTTTAGGATGATGTCTAATTAGCACTTTCTAGAATGAAACATTTAATATATCGATAACAAAGGCGTACAAAATTCTTGGAACACTGAGGAACACAAAGGCCAAGGAGTATAAGACAATTGCGGAAACAACTGTTGTAATTAATCACGTTATTCCTCAGGCGTTTGTTGTCACTACTAGGCACAAATGATATCTTTAGCGTGTTCGTCAGTTCAAATATTCAGTGTGAAACCTGCATTGTTAATTAAAGTGAAAATTCAGCATGTCTCTTTCCATATGCTTGTTGATGGTTAAACCTGCATGCAACACGAAATTGGACAAATGAGATATGTACATCAGCAGACAAACTAAGCTTCCTTAGAACCTTCAATGAAATAATAAAGAAAAAACTCAAATATGAAATTGGTTCAAATGGCAATGTAGAGATGTCTCCCAAACAGAGTAAATGGAGAAAAGGTGGTCATAAGACTAACTTCTATAGTAAAGGTGGGCATGAAAGGTTCTAATAAATACCCGTGAGTATCCGTTCCTCATTGCCAGGCTACGCAAAACATGCAGCTTAGCTTTGGGCATGAACTGAAACCAGTGCTCCACTACATATACAAAGGGAGAAACTAGAGACATGGGTCGGCTCTCGAGTGAGCTAACAAACAAAATTACATAAGGGGGGTGACATTGATGTATCTGTACATACCAAGCTGAAGAAAACTGATCGAAAGCAATGTCGCCTCAAGAAGGACACAAAAAAAACTTGTACACACCCAAGAGTATCTGTTCCTCATTGCCAGGCTACGCAGAACATGCAGCTTAGCTGCAAGCATGAATTAAAACCAGTGCTCTGCTGCATATACAAAGGGACAAACTTGGGACATGGGTCGGCTCCTGAGTGAGCTGACAAACAAAATTGCATAAGACGCCCCTTTGCTGGACATGAATATACCTCAACATGTATAGCAGCCATACTTCTGATACTCACCTCTAGCAGACATTGAGGAACCAAACTTAGGGAAGAAAAAAATCATTTCATAATAGGAGATGATGGTGCAAGATTAGTATGATGTAAATGGATGGACGCTACTCTACTCATGTATATGTTACCTCTATGTCAATAACATACCTAGCAAATATTAAGGAGCACAATTTTGTATTAAACATATGATGGTCACAGCATACTTTAGAGGTCGTGCTTGTAATGAGAACATGAGTTTCTCTTTTTTTGCCCAATTATAAAGAAAATCAACAAATGAAGACCCAATTATAAAGAAAATCAACATATCAATACTTTTCAGTCATGGAACTCATGGATGTTACTTCATCATACAATTGCATTATGTAGTCTGTTTTCCAAGATATTAATTGGCCTTTGTATCCAATTCATTTTGTTTTATAGTACAAATTAACTAATTACATATACATTTTAGAAGAATGTTTCTACGGATAGTTATAAAGTTAAACTGTTGAGAATTTTGCAGCTTTCGTAAGAAATAATAAAGGATTAGCGTAATTACATTGGTGATTTTGGAGTATACATACGGGTAATTTTAAGATTTCTAATTGGCTTCGCTCATTGCTCATTGGCTTCGCTCTGCTTATTACAGTTCCTATTGCTCCAAATTGTGCTCAACAAAAGAACCCAAATCAAGTAATCAACAGATTTCCATAATTGAACACTTCAGGTAGCCAATAAAGGACTTCAAAGATGTGTATAACTTTGAATACTGAAGTAACTAAAATCAAAGAATTAACCCTTGAGATGAAGTTAAAAACTTAGTTGTTTCCTCAAATATTTCGTAGACAATAAAAGCACAGATTCAAGAATCATGACCCAATAGAAACTCTAGGATTACAACTGAAAGCAAATGAAAACTACTAAGATACCCAAAAAAATTAGGGCAAATTCAGTACCTTCCACGATCCTGCAGCTCGATCTCACGATCCTCCTAGTTGAGCAGGAGGAGGAGAGGCGGCGATATCTGACGGAGGTTGCGGTGAACTTCGACGGAGGCGGCAACTCCGACGGAGACGACGTTGAACTTCGACAGAGGTGGCGAACTCTGACGATGGCGGCGGTGAGCTTCGACGGAGGCGGCTAAGTTCAGAGAAGAAGCACGGGTTTGGGGCTGATTTTCTGATGAGAGAGAGAACGGGGGTTTTTGGCTCTTCGTGAAAATAAATGGGGGGACTTTTCCCCTTTTTTTTTTTTTTTTGGGGGGGGGTTGGCGACATGGATGAATAAAAAAGCGTCTAAAAAAATATAACTTTTAGCGATGTCAAGTAGGTACGTTGGGAAAAGAAGACTTTTAGCGACGTTAACTTAATATGTCGCGATAAATGCACACTATTAGTGATGCCAATCCTAAAACATCGTTAAAAATATATATTTTTACCGATAAAAATAAAAAACGTCGGGAAATACATACACTTTTACAGACGCTAAGTTAAAACGTCGCAAATAATATACATTTTTAGCCACGCTAATTATAAACGCGGGGAAAAATATATGTTTTGCCGACGCTAACTAAAATCGTTGGGAAAAACATAATTTTTGGCGACATATTTAACCATGCGTCAGGAATAAGAGTTGGGAAGAGTGTAATTTGTTGTAGTGTTTGAATGGTTTTCTTTTTCGTGGCATTTTCTTCCTTTTACGTATCTCAATGAATACTTCCGCCTTAGTCGGAGGCCTTCCCAACTCCTTTTCCTATTATAAAGACATGAAAATATACAGAAGAACAAACAAAAAGAATGGATGCAATATTGTAGTTCATAAATAATAATAATAAGAAAAACCAATAAATTACCATTCTTTTGATAATCCTCGCAAAACTTGTTGACTCTATGGTGTGTGTATACTCTTGACCATCACGACTTGCTCTGTTAGTTACACTTATTGTCTATGCATTCACGAAACCATGGTTTTCTTATCAGTAAAAAAAGAAAAGAAGTATCATCCCTAACTATGGAATTTGCTAAAAAAGCAGTAAAAATTAACTTTCTTTTTTCGCCTATGTTAAGATGTGTTTTTAAAATAAGAATACACATCCTTGAGTTTTCTTTATGAAAATGATCA
>NC_033802.1:29362125-29435359 GCF_001876935.1 Asparagus officinalis
CTTGGAGCATGTAGCCTTTTCATTCTTTATTGAAGATATGATAGTGAGGTGCATGCATGCATCAACAAATATTGATGTGGCGGTGCATTTGGAAGTTAAGAGTTGTTACAAAGTTATATAAAATTCATAATTAGTATTCTTAACTTGCTGATTTTAAGGAGATCAGTCGATCATCATTAACCAGGTTCAAGTTAATAAGAATTTTGAACCAGATTCTTAACTTCTGAGTAATTACTAACATTTGCAGATCCCCCTTGAGTTATATGTATAGGAATAGGAAAATACAAAACCTTACCTTCCATTGTTCAGCCTTCCAAAATTTGAGCAAAGCATCAAATTGCAGTTCAGGTACACTATCTAGGCACATCTTCTTCCCTTGTTTGTTACTTTTTAATCCATCAAAGAACTTCTTCTTCAAATAGCATTTCTAGCGCCTCCATGCAAAATTTATAGTTTCTAATGTCAATTTTTTCCCTTCTTCCAGGATGTCATATCTTTCCTACATTGATATAATCAAACATGGGAATTTTCATTGTACAAACTTGAATAAAAAAGAGGGACAGAAGAAAGAAGTCAAAAAGAAATATAAGTTGGTGATTGAAAATTAGATTCGTATCTTCACATACTCCCATATTCTTTCCTTGTCTTTTCTTCAAACTTGTGCCAATTCTCCTTATCAAGAGGGGCAAAAGTCGCGTCTCTTCCAAGTGTACCTAAGAAACTGCTAAGTTCAATACAAGCCTTATCTGATAGTCAAATAGATTGATAGCTTTCATTTAAAAAAATAACTTGTCGATCATCTTTTATTCGCGCATGAACTTTTTCACATTTAGTTGGCTCTCAATGCTTTTTGGGTTTGTCTACTATTTCATTTGCTACCCCCCTTGATGATTCTGACCCTACATTTTTGTCTCGCCTTAAGCCCTCATCTCCTTCAGACTTCTCCATGATATTCTCCTCTATGAAATTCTCCTTTTTATCATCATCCTCATCTTGCTCAGCATGTACCCTAGCATATATCTTCCTCTTTATCTTCTAAATCAGCTAAGTGTTCTCTTGCTATCACTTTTCTTTGTACATGATTGTGAAGTGGTTGTCGTGCCTTACCTGATAGTCCCATTTGCAATATCAACTTATTTGCTAAGCTCTGCTTTACAAAATTTTCCCTAACATCTCGCTCAGCATGTTCAATCTCATCCATCACTTTTTCCTCCTCCGATTGTCTCATATGCTGTAATTTCTTCTTAGCCTAGTCCTCTAATTCTCGTCTAAGTATTGCTTTATTTTTGGCACATTAGTGGACCTGGTTATGTTCTTTAGCTCGCAGTTGTGGATGCATCCTCAAAAAATTTGCAATCTGTCCAGGATGATCAGCAGCTATGTTTTGTTTCTTCAGCTCAATGAGAGCACATTCTTTGCTCATTACCTACACATGAGGAAATGTGAAAAGGGAAAATATATTAATACTTTCAAATGAACCTAGAATATTGAAAAATTTCAACAATACTTACTTCAAATGACCTCTTTTGTTTTGATGAAGTTGACCCAGAATTTTTTCATTCTTCATAATCTTTGTTTGTTACCTGGTCATTTCAATTAAAAGTATGTTCATAAACTTGAATAAAGGCAAATGTAGCAATAATATTGTTAATCTTCCTAACGAAGCATTCTTGGGCGCCAAGTAACCTTATAAACCTTAGAGAAAACAAGCAAACAGAAGTAACGCAGAGATCATATAGACTTCTAGGGGCTCAAAAGCCAAAAAAATACATCTGAAACTTATCTTGATATGTATATCCTATCAGCGCCATATGTTGTAGTCTTTTGCTTTGTTTATGCGTGTGTATATAATGAGACGTTATGCCCACTAAAAGAAAATAACATTTGTTTTTAGGCATTAGTTCATCCATCCAAATCCAATGTTTTGATTCTTACAGGACAAGCTAAGGTCTGCATCTGCATCATGCTGATTTATTTTCAGAACAAGGCAGTGGTGGACTTGAAGAGTCGGCATTGACTCTTTCATTGCTAAACCTGATCAAACACAATCTACCTCTTATAGAGGATACAAAGCATAAGTTAAAAGTGGATTTTGGACAGGTAGTGGATATGTGTTGATTACTTCACAAGGAAACTTGTTTTGCTGAGAGTGAGCAAATTGAAATCTGAAACTTTTATGTCGGTTAAGGACATAAACTATTCACTTGCACAACATGTACCCAAAACATTCACTATGAATAGTCTGATATGTTTTCTTGCATCACAAACGAATTGAGCAGACAGAGGAAACAAAGAAGGCGGATAAGAGTCCAGCTCTGGAAATAATAACAGCAGTAAGCTTATCAGGACTTGTTGGCCGTGGATACCTCATCAGCATTACATATGCTGTAACAAACATCCCCTATCTGTTAAGCCTTGACGACGATGCTGCAGGCTATGCCATTGCTCGAGTTTTCGATCTTGCATTCAATAACCGATGATATGGCAGTGGAGTTGGGGGAATAATTTGATTGGGGATTGTTGTCGTAGCTTTGTTCTTTGTTCTTTGTTGGTATCAATGGTTGTTGGGAAAACTCGGTCTTTCCCGCCTCATGAAGTTAAGATAGGCACTTATAAATTAAGATAGTAATGGGAGCATAAGAGTTTATGGTCCTCCAATATGAAGGTTCTTCCACTATACAAAAGAATAGTAGGATTACAAGAATTTATATTTTACAAAACTATCTCACTTCGGTGGCTCACTCGAGCTTGAGGATTAGGACTCTCAAGCTATCTCACTTCTCTCTCAAAGAGGCTCTCTAACTCTCTATATTAGAGGTTTTTTCTCACTCTAGAAAGTGGATTGTTTTCTTGTCTTGGATGGATAGGAATGAAGACTTTCACCCTTATACTACTCCACCTTCATAATGAGTGGTAGGGATTAATTTAATCCAAGGGTGGAGATTAGCTCTATAGAATTATCCAAACATATCTTTACTTTCTAGAAATTTCTAAGGAATTTCTACACTCCTCCATTCTATTCCATACTCTTCCAGAATGTGTTCCAGAAGGCTCCACACATTTCTAGAATATTTTTGAAGATTCCACACACTTCTAGAGAATTCTACACATCTATAGAGTTCTCCAGAAAGTTTAAAAAATTTCTAGAATCTATCCAATTAAGGAGGGATCCAAACAAATCTCCCACTCCCGACTTAATTAGGAGGTAGTAGCAAACCAGCACATTGACAGCCATCTTCAAACTTCTTGGATGGTATTACCTTGGTCATCATGTTTGACCAGTTTTCATCTGTGTGAACCTAGTCAAGATGTATGCGCTTTTCTTCGAGAGGTCCTCGGATCTAGTGATACTGTGTATTAATGTGCTTTGTACGGAAATGAAAAGTTGAATTTTTTTGCTAAGTAAATTGCACTTTGGTTGTTACACTTCAAGACATACCTGTCTTGATCTACTCCCAGCTCATGCAATAAATTCTTCATCCATAGAATCTCCTTGCAAGCTTCAATAGTTACGATGTACGCTGCCTCAGTAGTGGATAATGCAACGCACTTTGTAACTTTGATTACCAGGAAACAGTTCCCCCTGCAAAAGTAGTTAGGTATCCTGACGTTGATTTCCTAGAATCAATGTTACCAGCCATGTCTGTATTTGTGTATCCTTCTAGCACATGTTTTCCATTTCCAAAGCATAAACACTTTTTAGAAGTACTGCATAGATACCAAAGGATTCATTTGACTGCAGCCTAGTGTTCCTTCCCCGGATTAGCCAAGTATCGACTAACAACACAAACTGCATAGGCGATATCGGGTCTTGTGCATATCACTGCATACATGAGACTGCCTACTACAGATAAATATGGAATCATCTTCATTTCCTCCATTTCTTTCTCAATTGTAGTACTTTGCTTCGAGCTCATCTTGAAGTGTCTAGCATGTGGTGTGTTGACCGGCTTTGCTTTGTGCATGTTGAATCTTTCTAGCACTTTCTCAATGTACCTCTCTTGGGATAGCCATAGCAACTTCTTTGATCTATCACGAGTGAACCCCATCCCAAGAATTTGTCTAGATGGTCCCAAATCTTTCATAGCAAAGCTCTTGCTTAGATTTTTCTTCAAAGCAACTATCTTTATGCGATCTTGTCCAACAATCAACATATCATCAACATAGAGTAGAACTATGAGAAAGTCACCACCTACATACCTCTTTATGAAGACACAATGATCACTCTCCGTCCTTTTGAAATCATGTTCTACCATGAAAGAGTCAAACTTCTTGTACCATTGCCTAGATGCTTGCTAGGCCAAGAACAACTCGGATGTATGACATCTTTACCACTAGAGAGAATATTTCTTCAAAGTCAATACCTTTCTCTTGACCGAATCCTTTTACGACCAACCGATTTTTTTAGTGGGGCTTTGAGCTACTATCTTCGGTCTTGATTTGATACACCCATTTATTCCTTAAGGCTCGTCTCCTTTTTGGTAGCTCCACTAGTTCATAAGTGTTATTCTCGTGCAAGGATTGCATCTCCTCTTGCATGGCTCTTATCCACACCACTTTATGATTGTCAGTTATGGCCTTCATATAACTTTGAGGCTCCCCCTCATCAGTGAGCATCACAAACTCCTCTATGCTATATCTGGAAGATGGCCTTCGGTCCCTTGAAGATTGTCTCAACTGGGGCGCTAGTGGAGAGCTAGACTAAGGTTCTTCTTGAACTGGCTCATCATGAGTCTCCTGGTTGTTTTGCTCTGGGATAGGCTCATGATCTTCAGCATCATTGTTTTTAGGTGTGGCAATATCCTCAAGTCAGACAGGTGTAAGGTCTATGTTCTTGCTGCTTCGTAATCTTGGCCTCTCTGATTTCTGGATGTCTTCAATTGTTTGGTCTTTGAAGAATACAACGTCTTAGTTTTGAATAACCTTCTTGTTGATTAGATCCCAAAGTCGGTACCCGAACTCATCTTTAGGAGAATGAAGATAGATGCATTCCTTAGTTTTTTGCATCAAGCTTGGATCGCTCGTCTTTGGGGATGTGAACAAATGCCCTGCATCCAAACACCTTGAGATGGTTGTAAGAAGCCCTTTTTCCTGACCAAACCTCCTCTTGGATGTCTCCGTCAAAAGGAACTGATGGTGTGAGGTTGACTTTGTCAATAACAGTCATCAGAACTTCTTCCCATAATGATTTGGGCAACTTGGCATGAGAAAGTACACATCGAACACTTTCTTTAATAGTTTGGTTTATTCTCTCAGCTAGTTCATTTATCTATGGCGTCTTGGGTGGAGTCTTCTCCAGCCTAATCCCATATTTCTTACGATAGGATTCGAAAGGACCTCTATACTCACTACCATTGTCTGATCACACACACTTGATCTCCTGTCATGTCTCATGTTCCACTCTGGTATAGAACTCATTGAATGCATCAAGTACTTGATCCTTTGATTTTAACAGGTGTAACCACACCTTCTTTGAATAGTCATCGATGAAGGTGACAAAATGCAATGCCCCACCAATGGATTTCTCGAACATCGAGCACACTCTACGTTCCAGGTCTAGAATGTTCTTTCTCCTTGTGGGTGGGGAGGATATTTGGAAAGAAACTCTATGTTGTTTTCCAGCCAAACAATCAGCACATGAATCAAGTAATTTACCTTTTACGTCAGAGAGGAGTTTCTTTCGAGCGAACATGTGAAGGCCTTTTTCGCTAATGTGCCTAAGTCGTTTATGCCATATCTCCATATCACCGGTGGTGGTGTTTACCTTCCCCTTTACAGAGTTTAGCTTGCATCACGTACAATGATCCTTCCTTCTTTCCTTGAGCCATGATTAACTTCCTTTGGTGAGCTTCCGCTTTCCTTTACCAAAATAATTCACCAAACCAACATCATTTAGCTTTCCAGCAAAGATAATATTGAGGCACATGGTTGAGATATGCCTCACATCTTTTAGGACAAGCTTGCATCCAGTGCTTGTTGTCAAGATGATGTCTCATATCCTGACAATTTTACTCCTATCTTGATTTCCTATTTGCACCGTACCAAAGTCACCACTTTGGTAGGATGAGAAGAAACTTCCATAGGGAGTGACATGGAAGGAAGCACCATAATTGATAATCCAACAACTATCGTTATAAGAAATGTTTAGAATATTACCTTCTCCAATGAGATAAAGCAGTTCTTCTTTTGTAGCCACGGCAGTAATGCTCTTCTCTTCTTGCTTCTTTGTTGGGTTGATTTGGTCTGGCTTAACATTATCGGCCTTTTGATCTCTCTTGAAGGATCGACACTCTACTTCCTTGTGGCCTATCCTTCCACAATAGTAGCATGTAATCTATGAGCGTGACTTGGACCGACCTCGAGATTGGTGCGGATCTCAACTCTTGTTGTGTCCATGACCTTCATTCCTACCCCGGTTCTCAACAACATTTGCCTCGGGATGGATAGATTCGCCTCGTTCCATTCTCCTTGCTTCTTCACCGAAAAGGCTATCACTAACAGAATTCATGGTGAGCTTTCCTTCCATAGCTGAGTTACTAAGTGTAACCACAAGAGTGCCCTAACTTTTTGGCAGGGAAGTAAGGAGTAGAAGGGCTTGCAACTCATCATCAATCTTCATATCAATTTTTGTTAGTTGATTTATGAGCCCCTTGAAATTATTCAAGTGCTCAATCATACTTTGACTATCCTTATACTCCAACTTCACCAACCGTTGAACTAAATGGGCTTTATTACGAGGCGTTTTCTTTTGAATCATGGACTTAAGCTTTATCCATAATTCATAAGCATTTGTATAAGTAGAAACATGTTCGAAGAGAGTTTTTTCAATATACTTACGAATCATAGCAACGACCTTCTAATTTATCATCTCCCACTCTGCATCGCTCTTTCCTTTTACCTTGGTTTTGTGGATGATGGGCTCAAGTAAATCCTTACAGTATAGATGGTCCTCCTATTAGGTCTCATGTTATGAGCCTACATCTTTTAATCTTGTTTTGATGATTACAAACAATTCCTAATGTTGTTTGTCTAGAGTTTGTGTTTCTTATTTGGTATTCTAGACAAACAACGATGTTGAAGGATGGATAAAATCGAGCATTCACGATCATATCCAATGGAGGTTGGTAGAATAGTGGTTGAAGCCATGTAATTCAAGTTGAATATCCAAGTTCATGCTTCATCCGCAAGTTTACCAAGTCGAGCTCATTGAAGACCATCATCAAGCTTGTGTAATTTAGTTTAGGTTTTATATTATGTGTGTTAAGTACTCTAAGCATATCATATACACACACATTTTATTTGTTTCTATGTATATATATAGTTATGTATATATACACAAGTTTTGGTTTTATAGTTTACAAGTTTATATAAATATGAAACCTATATTATTGTTTATATATATATATATATATATATATATATATATATATATATATATATATATATATACATGTTTCATATTTGTTAAATGCATATTGTACAAAATCTCATTTTTGCATAATATTGAGTTATTAGTTTATAGACTTAACAATCATAACATACATCTTTTATTAAGTCTATAAAATCAGTTTATAAAGTTTCAAAACATGGTTTATGTCCAATGTCAAAAACATGTGTTTTTCATTTTCATGTTTTGGACTAGTTTTGTAAAATAAAGAGTTTTCACAAATATGAAGTGCAATTCCAAAAATTCTTTTTGTGACATGTTCATTTAGATGTTTATAAACATTTTCCAAAGTTTCATAATTTTTGAAATTTGTTTGCTATTTTTAAAACCTGTTTTAAAATCAGATTTCTATTTTGATTCAGGCTGATAACTTGTTATCAGTCGACTGGTAAGTCGACTGATGAGATTAGTCGACTGATGTGTATACTAAATAATATGCTTGGAATCAACAAAAAGTTTATGTTCTGTTTTGGTCGACTGACAATTCGACTGATGAGATCATCACTTGACTGATAACGTCGTCAGTCGACTGATAAGCTGAAAAATGCCTACAATGGTCAGCTCATCAGTCGACTGATGAAACCCGTCAGTCGACTTACGGCATGATAACGGCTAGTTTTTCGTACTTTTTCAGTTTCCGTTATTTTGCCTTTTTGTGATGTTTTCTCTTGGTTTTTGGGGTTGTTTCTTCATCCTATATATACCCCATACCCTCTAACTTCTGAGAGTAATTTTTAGAAGTGTTTAAAACAAGTTTAAGGGAGTTTAAGTTTGGTTTAAGTTTTGTTTTAAAAGAGTTTGTTTGTGAAGAAATTTTTACAAGAGCTTGAGGAGATCATCCATTGGTGTTTGAGCATTCAACTCTTCTCCCTCTCTCTCTTGTCATCTAGAGAAGTTTTTCTAAACTCATATCTAGCTATTTATTTGTTTGTTTATCATTTTTATTAAAGCTAGATTTACAATTGAGTTTAGATTTGTTTGATTTCACTCATTGTTTACACACACCCACTTGAGTTTATTGTATTTTCATATATAGTATAATTTGGGTTGTGAGAGTTGTAACAATTGAGTGTGAGCTGACATAAAGTTCTCATCCACTATAGAGGACAAACTTTATTGTATTTGTGCCTAATTGTGAGGAATCACTTTGTATTACACTAGTACACCAAGAGGAGTGTGTGGTGAGAGACGAGGTCGTCCCAAGAGGAGTGGGGTAGGTGGTAATGCCTAGAGAGAGGTTGTAATTCCTAACACTTGAGGAAGATACGTGCTAGAGACTAACATTTAAGGTGGTAGTTAGTATGTTTACATTGTGAGTGATTATAAAGTTTTTCGGTGAGCTAGAAAACCAAATTGTGAGGTGTAATACGTTATTCGCGTGAGCGTTGAAAACTCGGTTGTGTAGTGGATTTCTCCCCGGGAGTGGGAAGCGGGGACATAGGACGGAAGGTTCGAACTCCGTGATCATTTGATTGTGTTTGAGCTTGCATTGGCGTTCATTTATACTTGTGCTCATTGCTTATATCGCCTATTGCATCTTGTCTATTTTATCTACTATATTGTTTGCCCTTACTTAGTTTACTTATCCTTGCATAGATATATTGTTACATATCATATTTGCTATAGGATATTTATTTGTAAGTTTTAATTGGTATTAAATCAGATTAGATTAGCATAAACTCTCACACAATACAATCACTCAACAAACACACTTTACACACTAAGTGTAGGAACCTAGCCCGTGTCCTCCTCCTCAAGTGCTCGATTACAACCTCTCCCTAGGTTCGTCAATCGACGCCACTCCTATTGGATTTGACCCCGTCTCTCTCTCCTCACACTTCTCTCGGTGTACAAGTGTGTTACAAGTGAATCTCACAAATAAAGGTTCAATACAATGATTTGTTCTCAATTAACAAGTGAGAACACAATAAAGCTCACACTCACTAAATCTCACACTACAACCCATAATATATAATATGAGAATATCAAGCTCAATAAGTGTGTGTGATAATAGTGAATGAAACTCAATAAATATAACTCAATGAATATAGCTTAATCAAATGAAAGTGAAATAATAAGCTATATAGGAAAGAGTTTAGAAAACTTCTCAATGAACAAGAAGAGCTGAAGAAATGATGATTCCAATAGGGTTTGAAAGCCTCTTCTTGTTGTAGAAAAACTTCTCTTGAAAACAGATTGATGAAACAACTCTTAAACAGCTCTTAAACGCGATTAATAACTTGTTAAACAACAAACTTGGATTTCTTGGATCTTAGAGAAGAAGAGCAGCAATGGAGTATATATAGCACACCAATACAACAGCTAGAAATAAGTAAAAGACCAAAAAGTCCATTTGAAAAACTAGCCGTTAGGCTCATCAACAAACTTGGATTTCTTGGATTTTTTAGAAGAAGAGCAGCAATGGAGTATATATAGCACCCCAATACAACAGCTAGAAATAAGTAAAAGACCAAAAAGTCCATTTGAAAAACTAGCCGTTAGACTCATTCTGAAAACTCGTCGGTCGACCGGTCCGGTCGACCGGAAAGCACAAACAACTCAAAAAACAGGGTTTAGAGCTGGCGGTCGACCGACGGAATTTTTGGTCGACCGGAAATTCTCTCGGTCGACCGGTGCGGTCGACCGAAAGGCTCTCTGGAACTATGCTAAGAAAAAGAACAATTGTCGGTCGACCGTACCGGTCGACCGAAATCTGATATACACAAATTGACAGGTTTTGGGCAGTTTTAAAAATTTGTTAAAAATATCAAATCACATCCAAAAATAGTGAAACTTTGGGTAAAGTTTCTAAATGATGAAATGAACATGTTTGAAAAAGAATTTCTGGAAAATTAATTTTCGTTTGTGAAAACTACCTGTTTTTGAAGAATGCTTAGAAAACCTGTAATTTTTATGAAAGTGAACTTTGATATAGGACTTGTAAATATTCATATATATATTGTGCATATAATATATGTATATAGTGAAGTATGAAGGAGCTGTAAACATGAGATAAAGTATTTTAACAACGTTTAATGAAAAATCATCTATATGATAGAAAACGTCAAAAATCGTGTTAAGTGTATATATATTGAGCTTAGATATAATCATACTATATATGTAAGTAAACTAACATATACCTAGGTAAATCCACGCAAATGAACTTGAATCTTTAATGCTTGATTAACGCGTGTTGAAATACCTGAAAAAAAAAGAACATAAACACAAAACACTAGAAAACTTATTAGTAATAAATTGTTTGTCAAATCATCATCAAAACTATAGGGTCAACAATCTCCCCCTTTTTGATGATGGCAAACAATTTATACATGAATATGAAATATATACTGATAATCCACATATAAGCCAAGAACAAGAGTAAATCATAACAAGACCATATATATATATATATGAATCAATTTGTAAGCTATATGTGGTATTTTCTCCCCCTTTGACAACATCAAAAAGGGAAAAAATGAAAGATAGGAGCAATGCTCCCCCTGCTTATAAGCATAGATAAAAAATAAAGAATTGTATGTCAAAGGCTCCCCCTGTCAAAAAGACTGAATGACATCTACTGATCATATATACAGGAGCTAAACCAACAACTATCCATCAAACATATGCAAAAATGATATGAGTAACTCAAATTCTATAAACAAAACATGATTATAGTCTTAACCATGCATTGATCATAACATGATAAACTGGCATAAGTAATTACAAAACATCATTTTAGCATCATAGATTTGCATAAATATACAAAACCTAAACAGTGCAAAGAACTCATGACAGGCAACTAATATTTACCACACATCAAATTATGAATGTTGTTTCAACAATGCATTGATTTATAAAAGAAATAAATTAAACATAATAGGCCACAAAATATCACATAAGCATTAGAAGCAATATAGTTTTGCACAAAACATGGATTCGTCCACGAGATAGTAAATTATACATAAAAAATCACACAAAACCATACATAGTTTGTTCCACAAAGTATCATAGAGTTATTACACTCAAATAAAACAGAGTTATCAAATAAGTCATCTCCAAAAGAGAACATCAAAAACAAAGATAACCATCACATAGAGAAACTCAAATTAGTCATCACCAGCACCATCACCACCATCATCACCACCATCATCACCACCAGCACCATCACCATCATCACCACCTCCAGAATCAGAAGAGCCTGATCCATCAGCAGAATCCTCACCAGAATCAGACTCAGAATTAGAAGGGATCCCGAGAGACTGACACTGAAATGAAAGAATAGTCCTAACATCATTCTGAATAGATGAGACTTGCTTCTGAATGCCTGAGTACTGAGTCTCAAGGCGATCCAGACGGTCACAAATATCAGAAGTGGAAAAGGTTGAGGCTCTAAAATGGGAGTGAGAAGATGATGAAGGAGTGGAGTCAAGGGCCATCTGCATTCTAGAAAGAGAGACCTTATCAAAGAAATCTCTCGTAGATTCAATCTTGGGTTCATTTGTAAGATCAACATTGAAGTGTTTGAAGATGAGGGTGAGGAAGGAGCCAAAAGGTAGAAACTTTGTATGCTTTGATGCCATATTATTGACAAAGATAGTTGCCCAATCTACTTTAATTTTGGCAAAAATGGCGTAAACAGCATTAATTTTATCAGAAGCGAAATGATCAAAGCTACCGGTTTTGGGAATTAAGTTCTGAGCAACAATTCTGGCAATGAGTCTTGCATTAGGATTAAGAGAATTGTTGCTCATTGGGTAAGAGCAACCAGGCTTAAACATGAGTGGGTTAACATCTGGATTACCAACATCAACAGACATGAGATTAACGTCACTTGTTGGGATATTAAGAATCCCCGCAAGTTCGTTGGCAGAAAAGGTAATTTCAATATTTTTCACTGATGATGTAATGGTTAAACTACCATCAGCAGAAGATGTTGTGGACAGGTTCGCATAAAACAGATAAACAAGAAATGGATAATAAGGAACTTTATGTCCCTCATCTAGCAACCTATCTAACCCAACATTGTGAAGGATAGTCTCAGTGTTATACATGAATAACTCAGAATATTTGATATACCTGGTAGGAATGATTTTTAATTTGCACAGTTCCCTGTATTTCCTAATAAGAGATTTAAAAAGTAGATAATCCTCATAATGTGAGGCTTTTATAGATGAGGAACTAGACTCTGGTTTTGATCTCTTTTTAGGGGGTTTGGGAGGCATGATTATGAGAAGATAACAGAAATTATCAACTTCCTGTAAGCAACAAGGAATTTAGAGCAAATTAAAGAAAAAATCACCCTAAAATAGAAACCCTAGATAAAAAAATAAACATTTAATCAGGGAAAGAAGATCAAGAGTTGAGAGATTGGTTACCTAGCAAAAACCAGATGAAATGGATGGGAAGAACTGATTTAAGATCGACGGATGCTAGAGGCGGGCGACCGTTGAGAAACCGAACGAATTTTGGGGAAAAAATCGAAATGAGGAGAACATGAAGAGTCAGGTTAAAGGAGAATATGATGGAACGACTGAGATTTATCCCAAAAGAAATCAATGGTGATGGGTAGTTCGGGTCCAAAAACGAAATTCGAAAACAAAACCGAAAACCCGATAAAAAAAAGCAAAGTTCGCTCCAGTATTTCATTTCGGTCGACCGAATCGATTACAGAAGGATCGTCGGTCGACCGGGTCGGTCGACCGAGGGAGGGTAAAAAAGTCAGGTAAAGGAAACTTTGTTTTTGAGAGATTTTTTCAAAGTAAACCTTTTGGAAATTTGTTTTATAACATATTAAAGGTTTTATAAGATATATATAAATGATTTTGACTATTAAAAAACATATAAATAATTTATTTTGACAAAAGAATATAATTTGTCATTTAAGCAAAAAAAAATCAATTATTCAATAAAACAAATCAAACAAAAAATACTATATAAGTCTTTTTGGTACCCAAATCATTTTGGTACCACTAGAACTTGGGACATGACCCCTATCATTTAAATCCAAGGCCCTAGGGTTATGAACCCGTTTGGGCGTGTTTTGTGCACCGATACGATCAAAACAAAAATTGTAAACGTGACCCATACGATTGCAATTTGTGTAATGTAGAGGTTTGAATGGTTTGCGTTGACCAAAATAGAATGTACGTGGTTCATTTGCAAAAATAGATTTTCCTTTGTAATTATTTTGCAAACGAGAATTTCTTTTCAAATCGAAACAAAACATGGCCAAATGACCAAAACGACCACAATAATCACATTTATACACATGAGCATGTTTATGATTTACACTATGTGTGTGTACATGTGTATGTGATGAAGAAGCTTGATGGGATGCACAATCATGTGTAGGCTTGTCAATTTTTGGTGCATTATGACAAAATTGAGCTAAATGACCTTTAAGACCGCAAATAGAACATTTGTGAATTTTGTCATACATATGTGTATAGTGAATAGGTTTCTTGGAAGAATTAACATTAACCTTTGCACATAAGTCCATAAGCTTTTCATTATTAGCAATACAAGTATTTAGTGTTGAATCTAAGGTAGATATTCTTTTTCTCATTTGATTCAACTCATCATTGTGCATACAAATATTGCTACTAGAAGTAGGATAAACAAGATTACTCATCATAGATTTTAACTTATCTACTTCTAACATAGCATCACGTTTTTCATGAAGCAAACTAGCGTTTTCAGTTTTCAAATTTTTATTGCATTCTTTAAGAATTATATTTTCATTTGCAATAAAATTGAACTTAGTAGCTAGTGTTTCATGAATGGATTTCAAATTTACATACTTGCTCTTTACATTAATATAGCAATTGTGTAATTTTTCAAACTCAATAGCAAGTTCATCAAAAGTAATAATATCATCGTTATTGCATACCTCACTAGGGTTATCACCTAATGGTAATGTACATGGGGATGAGGCTTCCTTAGGACTCAAAGCAAGATTTTCCAATGCTTGTTGAATAGCCTCCAATTTCCCTTCATGTGCTTCAATAAATTTCCATAAAGCGTAAGCACTATCAAAATTAGCAAATTTGTTAGAAAACGATGAGTGAAAGGCACTAATCAAATATTCTAACAAAAGTTTGTTCATGTTAAACAATCTTTTATCATTATCACACCATTTGGATTTTTCCAAGATGGGAACAACATAGCCATCCTCAATAATTTCCCACAAATCAAATTGATTAGATTGAACAAAAAGTTTGAATCTAATACACCATTGAGCATAGGGGAAATTATTCAAACGAGGAGCAATATTAATAGCATATCCTAAACAAGATGAATCGTACATATCCATATAGATGAAATGCAAGAAGCACAATGTAATTAAAATTAGATTAGCACAAATGTAATAACTTGGATCTTTAACTCAAGATGGGTAGTCCTTAAATCAAAGAGCACCAAGCTCTGATACCAATTGTTAGACCCTAGAGGGGGGGTGATTAGGGTCTTATGCTAATCTAATCCCAATTAATAGCAATTAAAAATTGAGTTGATCAATTTGTTCTTGCAAGAATAAATATGATATGAATATGAGCAATAAAGATGAATAATATGTACGCCAACCAAAACACAAACACACGATATGTTCACGAGGTTCGGTCCCCACGACCTACGTCCCCGCTCCTCACCTCGAGGAGATATCCACTATCACAATCCGGTTTGGAAGCCGGAACTTCTACACACTCGGTTTACAAGTTCACCGAAAACTCTCACACTACACAATCACTCAACAATCACACTTTACACACTAAGTGTAGGAACCTAGCCCGTGTCCTCCTCCTCAAGTGCTCGATTACAACCTCTCCCTAGGTTCGTCAATCGACGCCACTCCTATTGGATTTGACCCCGTCTCTCTCTCCTCACACTTCTCTCGGTGTACAAGTGTGTTACAAGTGAATCTCACAAATAAAGGTTCAATACAATGATTTGTTCTCAATTAACAAGTGAGAACACAATAAAGCTCACACTCACTAAATCCCACACTACAACCCACAATATATAATATGAGAATATCAAGCTCAATAAGTGTGTGTGATAATAGTGAATGAAACTCAATAAATATAACTCAATGAATATAGCTTAATCAAATGAAAGTGAAATAATAAGCTATATAGGAAAGAGTTTAGAAAACTTCTCAATGAACAAGAAGAGCTGAAGAAATGATGATTCCAATAGGGTTTGAAAGCCTCTTCTTGTTGTAGAAAAACTTCTCTTGAAAACAGATTGATGAAACAACTCTGTAAATTTCGGTCGACCGGAAATTCTCTCGGTCGACCGGTACGGTCGACCGGAAGGCTCTCTGGAACTATGCTATGAAAAAGAACAACTGTCGGTCGACCGTACCGGTCGACCGAAATCTGATATATGCAAAATTGACAGGTTTTGGGCAATTTTGAAAATTCGTTAAAAATATCAAATCACATCCAAAAATAGTGAAACTTTGGGGAAAGTTTCTAAATGATTAAATAAACATGTTTGAAAAAGAATTTCTAGAAAATAAATTTTTGTTTGTGAAAACTACCTGTTTTTGAAAAATGCTTAGAGAACCTGTAATTTTATGAAAGTGAACTTTGATATAGGACTTGTAAATATTCATATATATATTGTGCATATAATATATGTATATAGTGAAGTATTAAGGAGCTGTAAACATGAGATAAAGTATTTTAACAACGTTTAATGAAAAATCATCTATATGATAGAAAACGTCAAAAATCGTGTTAAGTGTATATATATTGAGCTTAGATATAATCATACTATATATGTAAGTAAACTAAACATATACCAAGGTAAATCCACGCAAATGAACTTGAATCTTTAACGCTTGATTAACGCGTGTTGAAATATCTGAAAAAAGAACATAAACACAAAACACTAGAAAACTTATTAGTAATAAATTGTTTGTTAAATCCTCATCAAAACTATAGGGTCAACAGATCACCAAGATCTGCTAACCCTTACTGTAAATCATGGCTCCCCTTCTCTAATTCGGTAGCGTTTTGCCCTATTGATGTCCAGCATGTGAAATGAGCCCCTAGGCCTGTTTTTATAGGCTTTGGTTTGGGGGGTTTCTGATAAGAATGATGGATTTAGCCTTATCCTCAGTTGACAACTGTCTAACCATGTGTAGAGATGATATCAAGGTAGTTGGGAACCTCTGGAACAGAAGAAATCTCGTAAAAATCCGTCGAAAACCATCAAAACACATTTTTGGATGAAATCTGCCAAACCAGATTCAAACGAACTGAAAAGGGTGCGAACCGGGGCGAAGGTCCGAGCCACCAATTGGTGGCTCGGCCAAGGCCGAGCCAGTTCACGCTATATTGGGTATTTTGACTCTAACTCTCTCGTCTGATTTCAGAATAAGGTGATTCAGGATACGTTAGAAAGATGATGAAGAGACCTATAACTTTTATCTTTTGAGTTTCTCCATAATTAAATTATATCATAGCTGAAATATCAGTCATTGTACGAGCCACCAAATGGTGGCTCGGCACTGTGCGAGCCAATTTGTATGTCCTCGGGTATTTTGGCTCTAATTCTCTCGTCTGATCTCGGAATGTGGCGATTCAAGATGTGTTAGAATGCTGGAGAAGAGATTTAAAAATTCCAATGGCTAAGCCACACAAGGTATGTGCGAGTCACACATGGTATTTTGTTCAATTGGTGGCTCGGCACTGTGCGAGCTAGTTCGTATGTCCTCAGGTGTTTTGGCTCTAACCTTGTTGTCCGATTTTAGAATGAGGTGATTCAAGATATGTTGGAAATCTAGAGAAGTGATCTACAATTCCAATAGCCAAGAAACACATGGTATGTGCGAGTCACACATGGTGTTTTGTTCAATTGGTAGCTCAACACTGTGCGAGCCAGTTCGTACGTTCTTGGGTATTTTACCTCTAACTCTCTCGTCTGATCTCAGACTGAGGTGATTCAATATGCATTGGAAAGCTGGAGAAGAGATCTACAACTTCCAATAGCCAAAACACACATGGCATGTGCAATCCACATATGGTGTTTCGTCCCTTTTGGGTAAAACACAACTCCTAACTGGGTTATTTTGTCATTTTGTGTGTTACGTTGACTCGTACGTTTCACCGATTCGCATCATACATTTTGCTAAGTTAGAGGTGATTGGTAAATATGTTGGCTACTTGGAGCTAGCCAATGAGCATACAGGCCATTTGGAGTTGGCTGATGACCGCGCGGGCCACTTGGAACTGGCTGATGAGCGTGCTGGCTACTTAGAGGTGGCTGATGAGCGTGCGGGCCCCTTAGAGGTGGCCGGTAAACATACGGATCACTTGATTTGCCATTTTGGTGGTTGATTAGCATGCAAGTCATTTTGTGGTGGCTGGTGAGCACGCGGGCCACCTGGCATTGGCCGTTCTAGTGGTACATTGCCACCTCATCAATGTTTCTCCGATTCGCTTCATGCGCTTGTCGGCATCAGATGATCCTCTTTAACATGGAAAATCCCCTACGACTTGGATAATGTTGTTTATCACATTATCTTTATCTCGAGCTATGTGCAAATACCTATAGGCATTTTTTGAGGCCTACAGATACCTCGTCCAAAGTATTTTAGACTCATTCTTTTATAGAGGTGTCTGGAATGCTTTGGATATGATAGCCCCCATCTTCAGTCAGTGTCAAAGGACCTGTAGATAGCTTCAATTCTTAAATTCTTCAGCCTTTAGTCTATTCAGTGTTTTGTCGAATAGATGAAGTTCTTCCAGCACTTGGTTTATCCTCTGACCGTTGTCGAAATCTTGAACTGAAGTTGATGCGTAAGTTTCTGAACTTAGCTCTTGTCATTGAGTTGACTTTAAACTGATTATCTTTGTTGGGAGTTCATATATGAATGTGATTGAACTCCCTGTATCATCCTCTAACCCAGAATCTTTCCTTAGCCATATTTTAGCGAAATCATCAACGTGTTGACCGACATCGACCTTTGCGTTGACCGGCGTTAACCTTTGCTGTAACGCGCTGACCAGCGTTAACACAGTTTATACTCAAACGTTTACTGGAGTTTACACAATTTAAGCTCTTAAGGTATTGTAGTGTGATGGTCCTAAATTTGGGGCTACAGAACCAACTATTAAAGCTGATTTATCTGTATGTATAAATATTATCGGATGCTCAAGTCATGAGACCAACTAATGGAGCTGGTGCGTCAATGACTCTCACATTTGTAGGATTTTTGGTAAACCCTCAGCCATCAACAGGTTTGATGAGCCTTTACCGACTACCGTTTGAGTCGGGCTAGCATGCAGATTGTTTAAAGGCTATTTCACGTGTAACGTTGTGCTAAGAGAGTTAACTCTCTTAGTGCTACGATATTTAATACGTAGACTTTATCTTTCTCACGAAAATAGGCTACCCGACAACGCGTGTTAGGCGCTGACTTATCCCTTCTTAGGCTTCGGAATAACATTTCCCAGACTGGAATTTTGGTGTCTTTTTCAATCGGTGAAAGACTAAACCGGCAACACATGTTAGGCATTGACTTATCCCTACTTAGGATTTGGAATAAAATTCCCCGCGTGTGTAAGATGCAGATTTTGATGCTATGAATAACAATCTACCACAATATTGAATATGTGGGCTTTTGTCCCTTTTACGGTAAAAGACTAACCGACAACGCGTGTTAGGCGCTGACTTATCCCTACTTAGGTTTCAGGATAAAATTCCCCACGCGTGTAAGGCGCGGATTTTAAAGTTGAAAATATGGTGTCTTCTCTTGGGGCAAAGATGAACCCAAAATGGGAGAGGAAGAATTTATATTCTATCTTCCAAAATCGAAGAGGAAGAATTTTATATTCTATTTCCAATTGCCAAGGAAACTCAAAGTGTGATCTCCAACCTAAGAATCCAGAAAAGTAAAACTAGGAGTGAGATCTCCACTATAAGAATCGAAAATATTCTAGTAACCCTAACTTTAATAGGATTGGTTGCTTAATCTAAGAAAAAAATTCCTCATTTATTGAGATGAAATTCTCATTTCATCCCTAACTTTTATAGGTTTGACAAAATAGGAAATGTGGAAGTCTTTCGTTTATCGAAAGGGTATTCCGGTCTTGGTCCTAACTGTTTAAAGGTTTGACTAAGATGGAAATTTAAGACGACCCTAACTGTTTAAAGATTTGATCGTTCAATTTGTGCACCTCTCACTCATGGAAGGAATCGAAAGGGGATTTTGGTTGTGGTCCTAACTGTTTAAAGTTTTGACCAAGATGGAAATTTGAGATGACCCTAACTGTTTAAAGGTTTGATGGTTTAATTTGTGGACCTCTTGTTCAAGGAAGGAATCGAGAGGGGATTTTGGTTGTGGTCCTAACTGTTTAAAGGTTTGACCAAGATGGAAATTTGAGACGACCCTAATTGTTTAAAGGTTTGATCGTTCAATTTGTGGACCTCTTGTTCATTGAAGGAATCGAGAGGGAATTTTGGTTGTGGTCCTAACTGTTTAAAGGTTTGACCAAGATGGAAATTTGAGACGACCCTAACTGTTTAAAAGTGTGATCGTTCAATTTGTGGACCTCATGTTCATGGAATGAATCGAGAGTGGATTTTGGTTGTGGTCCTAACTGTTTAAAGGTTTGACCAAGATAGAGTGGGAGTGCAAATCACAATGGGAGTGTTGATTCATACAAATCACTCAAAGGGGGTTCCTGGTGTTAAGTGACAAGTACTTAACATAGAGAGATTTAACAATTGTCAAAGATCATGAGATTAAAATTTCGAGTACTCTATCTGGACTTAAGCAATAGGAGGGCTGAGTGCACAGACACAGCAAGAGTTTGAGTGGATTCAACCCAAAGGAATTTTGGTTGTCCCACCGTTAATTAGTCTAATCGGTTAGGGGAATTTTGTGTTGGAAGACTGTGAATTGTCAAGCACCAATGAGAGTTTTATGAGGGAAGATTTATCCAACAAAGTGATCGAATCTCGTCTCAACAAAGGAGTATTTGGAAATCACAGTGGGGATTTAGTATTTTTATCATTTTATTTGTAATATTCAGGTTATCCCTAAGAAAGTTACATGTAGTATTCTCTCAGAAACTTCTCGTTACATGAATCATCCCCCCAGCTTTCTTTGCAAAACTGGGTCTGACATTGTACTCAGCTACATGACCGGGCTATCCTTAAGAATATTACATATAAAAATTCTCCAGGAACTTCCCGTTAATGGTAGGAAATAGTTTAGACTCACATACCTATTAGAGTATCGGAATGAGCAGTTTATACTCTTTTCGGTTTATTCTAGCTTTACGGCGCCAGAGTCGATTAAAGCTTGAATCTTTTTCTTCAGACCAAAACAAACCTCAATAGGATGGAGAACCCTCCTGTGATACACACAGTAGTTTGGGTCTGTAATCCTCTTAGCTCCCTCCTGATCTTTAATAGTTGGCAACTCAATCTCCACGTTATTCAGGAGGTACCCAAAAATATCTGGAACTTCTTCATCTTTGAAAGAGTACGTCTGATTATTATCACCAGCAACCACAAGCATTGATTGCTGGCTTCTTTCGGTCTTCTTCCTTCTGAGGAAGCGTTCGACCCGCTCTCCTTGCATCTTCAGCTCCTTCCAGTTGTTGGGCAATGCCACTCTCATAACTTCCAACACGTTCAAAGAGAGGTTGTTGTAACAGGTTTGGAGGATGAAATCCTCTGTGATCGGATCTCGGCAGTTCATCACCTTATTCTGGAAACACTTGATGGAGTCGTCGACTGTCTCATCGTCTTCTTGCTTCTTATCGAAGAGTGTCTTGATTGACACTTCGGCATCGTCATCAAAGAAGTGAGTGAGAAACAGGTTCTCTAGGTCATCCCAGCTGTTGATGCTTCCAGACTTGAGATGGCGATACCAATCGAAGGCGGGCCCGTAAAGGGTGCCAATGAATAAACGAACCATCAAGGCTTCATTTCCGGAGATCTTGCCTAAGTGGGACTTAATATAGATCAGATGTTGAGTGGGCGAACCCTTCCCATCAAACGGCGTGAAGTTAATCAGGTTGAACTTCGCCGGGTACGCTATTGGATCCCACTCTCTTGGATAAGGACCTGGAATATCGGTCCTTTCCATCTCTCGAGTAGACATTAGAGCGTTAATTTTGCTCTCGAGATCTTTTATTTTCTCGTACTCATCTGTATCATGTTTTGGACGATTTCTAAGAGTCACAATGTGGAAACCCTCGGCATTATTATCTTCGGAGAGAACACCCCCAGCGTTGTTATCTGTAGGGGGTGAATTTGAACAACCCCTAGTATTTTTGGGGGGTGCGACGGTCATTATAATTTCATTCACTTCTGTATCGCTATCGGCTATGGCGTTCTATATGCGGTGGCTGGATTCACCTATCTGGTTCGACAAGGCTCGGATCTCTTGGTCATGCTCTTCCCTCATTCGTAGTATAGCTATTTCCATTTTGATTTTGAATGCTACTTTCTGTTTGGCTAAAGCATCCTCGACCATTTTGGCCACTTGCTTAGTGTTGATCATGAATGCTTCATGTGATTGACCTGGGCTGAAGATCGTATTGTCAAAAGAGACTGCAGAGTTGGAATCTGACACTTCGTCATCTGAGGATAATCCTTGCTTAATCATTCGATAGTCTCTTTGTCCAATGGTTCCCGATCGTAAATGAGTTAGATGATATGATATGAGAGGATCAGAACCAGAGGGTTGAATTAACTTTCCTCTACCAACCATATTAACTGTGACTGCGGATTGTTCAGGTCCGACCACTTCCAGCTCGAGTCGAGACATCAGTCAAGCTATTCTCGAATTAACTCTTCCTCCTGGAAAAAAGTTAGGGCTAGAACAACTTGGAACCATCGGGGACTTCCCTTATCGACCATATTGATGGTAACTTCTGAGAGTCTGTGATACGAATTGCTGTGCGAGCACCCTTTAAAAGCAGAATTACCAAAAGGTAGGTTGAGAAGAGGATGACCAAAACAAAAGAATAATTCATTTTGGCAAAGAAAAATACCTTCTCTAGATTATGAAGAACAAAAAATTGCAATCTCTCCCTTACAATCTCACTCTACAATTGAAGAACAAGCTCTCTAAATCTCAATCAAGAATCTAATCTTTCTTAATTAAACTCTCTGATCTAAAAGATGTTTAGAAACCCTAAAACAATGCCTTATATAGGTGTACAAACGTGGATGGTAGTTTGGTAAATAACCAGACCCAAAACCAACAGGAATTCGTGTGAACAGAAACCCAAACGAACTAGGAAATCATCGATGAGTTGACTCATGACTGAGATGAGTCGACTTGTCAAAAACTAAACAAAACATAAAAACCAGTGATGAGTCGACTCATGAAAGTTATGAGTCGACTCATGAACGTCATGAGTCAACTCAACCTGATGAGTTGACTCATGACTGTTATGAGTCGACACACAGGCTAAAAACTGGATACTTTGATTCTTCTGCTCGTCGTCTCGTTCTACGCTTTCTCCTATGTTCCCTTGTACTGTTTGACATCTCTATTCTCATTCTATTATGAGAATCATCTATCCTCAATCTTCTATGAGGATCGTTAAGTTCCAAAGAGAAGATACACCCGTATCATGGGTCCCCTCTTTAAGAACTTGAAGTCCCATTCAAGTTAGAACTTTCGATGAGGAAACTCTCGAGCTCCTCCATCTTTTCTGTACCACCTGGCCTTGCTAGGAATCCGGTATCGATGTCCGATCGGATACAATTCATTCGTCCCACGTCTCGTCATAGTCTGATACGGGTGTGTCTTCTCTTCGGAACTTAGCGATCCTCATGGGAGCTTGAGGATAGATGATTCTCGTACTAGCATGAGAATAGAGGTGTCAAACAGTATAAGGTAACACAGGAGAAAGCATGGCACGAGACGACGAGCAGAAGCATCGAAGTACCCAGTTTTCAGCCTATGAGTCGACTCATGACTGTTATGAGTCGACTCATCAGGTTGAGTCGACTCATGACTGTCATGAGTCGACTCATCACTGGTTGTTAAGATTTCTCTAGTTTCTGTCGAGTCGACTCATCACAGTCATGAGTCGACTTGTCGAGGGTTTCCTGGTTCGTTTGGGATTCTGTTCACACGAATTCCTGTTGGTTTTGGGTCTGGTTATTTACCAAACTACCTTCCACGTTTGTACACCTATATAAGGGATTGTTTTAGGGTTTCTAAACATCTTTTAAATCAGAGAGTTAAATCAAGAGAGATTAACTTGTAATTGAGATTTGGAGAGCTTGTTCTTCAATTCTAGAGTGAGATTGTGAGAGATTGTAAATTGCATACTCATAATCTAGAGAAGGTATTTTCCTTCGCCCAAATTCTGAGTTCTTCTTGTATTCTTATTATTTTCTCCTCAAACCGCCTTTGATAATTCCGCAATCAAAGGTGCTCGCACGGCAACTCGTATCAAGTTGGTATCAGAGCGATCAGATCCTACGAAGGGGGCAACCTGTGCATGGTCCTGACTCGATCGCAATACAAGAAGCTTGGCGAAATCCTTACTTCCTTGGAAGGAGCCCAAGAGTTAAGGAAGGAGAATACGTCTGAAACAGATAACTCAACGAGGATTGATGCATTACAGAAGCAGATCGAGATGATAGGTTGGACTCTCACACAACTCGTCAGTCTTATCCATGGAGATGGCAAACAAGGTGAATCTTCTTCGAAGAAAATTGTTGAGTCCGATGTGGAAAGAGTACATTCAGATTTCGACGAGGAGGAGGAGACCATTAAGACTGTATTGCATCAAGGTGGTAAGAATTCTTATCAGAACCTGAAGATTGACATTAAGGTGGAGATTCCTGTTTATGATAGGAGTGTTGACGTCGAGAGGCTTGATGACTGGATCGAGCGGATGGAGACGTATTTTACTCTCTATGGATATTCATCGAAAGAGAAGATTGTGTTCACGACTTTGAAGCTTTCAGGGCACGCGTTGACGTGGTGGAAATCCTACTGCAAGCAGGATAAGAAGGCGGTGTCGTAGAACAAGTTCAAGGAGCTACTCAGGAAACAGTTCTATCCGGTGGGATTCCTTGAAGAACGTTGGTACAAGTGGTACGGCTTGCGCCAAAGGGTCAATCAAACCGTTCAAGAATACACTACGGAGTTCCAATAGCAGGCGATGGTCCTCAACATTATGACAGAGGAATATTCCGTATTTATGAAGTATATGGTGGGATTGAGCGATCACATCCGAAAGGAGATGAGGCTATTCACGGTGGAATCAATTGCAGAGGCAAGCGTGAAGGCAATTGCCATTGAGGGTAGGCAAAAGAAGGGCAACGAGGCTAAGGGAGACTCCAAATAGACGGGAGGCGAGTCTAGTGGTTCTCAATCTAAGGAGGAGAAGAAAAATGGTAATCTAGGAAAAGCAGGGCTGATTTGTAATCACTACGAGAAGACAGGGCACGAAGCTGATCGGTGCTGAAAGAAGTATCCTCATCTCAAGCCAAGAGGGTTGAAGAAGAAGGAGGAGAAAAAGGCATACATGATAGCTCAAGGTCCAAAGGAAGTCCCGGGGATGACAGAGCCAAACAACAGTCTCAACCTTATGGCGGGAAAACATGCCACGAAAGAGGATGACGACCCGAGAGAGCAACTCTTTGTTCTTAAGTTGCAAGTGAAGACCAGTTTGGTGTAGAAGCTAGGTCTGAAGACGGTCAAGCATCCGAAGCCCTATCCATTGGGGTGTATTCAGAAGGAGGAGAAACTAAGTGTAGTTGATCAGTGCATTGTCAGATTTGCGCTCCACGAGTCGTATATTGATGAAGTCAGGTGCAACATCGTTCCATTGGATGTTTGTCAGATTATACTGGGTAATCCGTACTTATGGGATAGATATACGATCTACGAGAGGCAGGCTCAGAAGTACACCTTTAGTAAAGATGGTGTAAAGTTCATATTTTGTTCGGCATCTCTTCCAAAGGAGATAAGCTTGGGAATGGTGACATGAGCGAAGAGACTAGTGAATGCAAGCAAGAAGTTTGTCTCGCTGTGCATTAGACTTCCAGAAAAGCCATCAACAAAGGATTGTAACTTCGAGCGAACGGTGACTATGACGAGACGCGAGACAAATGAGTTGTTTCTGATCAGACATCAAGACCGGATTCCTAGCAAGGCCAGGTGGTGCAGAAAAGATGGAGGAGCTCGAGAGTTTCCCCAGCTGAAGTTCTAACTTGAACGGGACTTCAAGTTCTTAAAGAGGGGACACATGATACGGGTGTATCTTCTCCTTGGAACTTAGCGATCCTCATGGGAGCTTGAGGATAGATGATTCTCATACTAGCATGAGAATAGAGGTGTCAAACAGTATAAGAAAACACAGGAGAAAGCATGGAACGAGACGATGAGCAGAAGCATCGAAGTACCTAGTTTTCAGCCTGTGAGTCGACTCATGACTGTTATGAGTCGACTCATCAGGTTGAGTCGACTCATGACTCTCATGAGTCGACTCATCACTGGTTGTTGAGATTTCTCCAGTTTCTGTCGAGTCGACTCATCACAGTCATGAGTCGACTCGTCGAGTGTTTCCTGGTTCGTTTGGAATTCTGTTCACAAAAATTCCTGTTGATTTTGGGTCTGGTTATTTACCAAACTGCCATCCACGTTTGTACACCTATATAAGGGATTGTTTTAGGGTTTCTAAACATCTTTTAAATCAGAGAGTTAAATCAAGAGAGATTAACTTGTAATTGAGATTTGGAGAGCTTGTTCTTCAATTCTAGAGTGAGATTGTGAGAGATTGTAAATTGCATACTCATAATCTAGAGAAGGTATTTTCCTTCGCCCAAATTCTGAGTTCTTCTTGTATTCTTATTATTTTCTCCTCAAACCACCTTTGATAATTCTGCGATCAAAGGTGCTCGCACGGCAACTCGTATCATAGTCACTGTTCGCTCTAAGTTGCAATTCTTTGTCAATGACTTTTCTCGAAGTCTAATACACGGCGAGACAAACTTCTTGGTTGCATTCACTAGTCTCTTCGCTCATGTCACCATTCCCAAGCTTGTCTCCTTCGGAGGAGATGTCAAATGAAATATGAACTTTACACCATCCTTAGTGAAGGTGTACTTCTGAGCCCGCCTCTCGTAGATCGTATATCTATCCTATAAGTACGGATTATCCAGTATAATCTGACAAACATCCAATAGAATAGCGCCGCACGTGACCTCGTCAATATACGACTTGTGGAGTGCAAATCTGACAGTGTATTGATCAACTACACTCAGTTTCTCCTCCTTCTGAATCCACCCTAATGGATAGGGCTTCGGAAGCTTGACCATCTTCAGACCCACCTTCTGCAACAATGCCTCAGATATCAAATTCTTCTCGCTGCCCAAATCAATAATGGTATAAACCAAACTGGTCTTTACTTGTAACTTAAGAACAAAGAGTTGCTCTCTCAGGTCGTCATCCTCTTTCGTGGTCTGCTTACCAGTCGTAAGGTTGAAACTGTTGTTAGGCTCTATCATCCCCAGGACTTCTTTCGGACCTTGAGCTATCATGTATGCCTTTTTCTCCTCCTTCTTCTTCAACCCCTTTGGCTTGAGATGATGATACTTCTCCCAACACTGATCAGCTGTATGCCCTGTCTTCTCACAGTGACTACAAATCAACCATGTTTTCCCTGGATCACCCTTCTTCTTCTCCTCCTTAGATTGAGAACCACTAGACTCGTCTCCCGTCTGTTTGGAGTCTCGCCCTTCTTTTGCTTACCCTCAATGGCAATTGCCTTCACGCTCACCTTTGCAAATGAGTCCACCATGAATAGGCTCATCTCCTTTTAGATGTGATCGCTCAATCCCGCCATATACTTCATAAACACAAAATATTCCTCTGTTGCAATGAGGACCATCGCCTGCTGCTGGAACTCCGTGGTGTATTCTTAAACGGTTTGATTGACCCTTTAGCGCAAGCCGTACCACTTGTACTAACGTTCTTCAAGGAATACCATCGGGTAGAACTTCTTCCTCAGTAAGTCCTCAAACTTATTCCATGATACCGCCTTCTTCTCCTGCTTGCAGTAGGATTTCCACCACGTCAATACATGACCTGAAAGCTTCAAAATCAAGAACATAATCTTCTCTTTCGACGAATAGCCATAAAGAGTAAAATACATCTCCATCCGCTTGATCCAGTCATCAAGCCTCTCGACATCAACACTCCCATTATAAATAGGAATCTTCATCTTGAAGTCAATCTTTAGGTTCTGATAAGAATTCTTACCCCATTGATGTAATGCAGTCTTAACGGTCTCATCCTCCTCATCGGAATCTGAATCTACTCTCTCCACATCGGACACAACAATTTTCTTCGAACAAAATTCACCTTGTTTGCCACCTCTATGAATAAGACTGACGAGTTGTGTGAGAGTCGAACCTATTGTCTTGATCTGCTTCTCTAATACATCAATCCTCGCTGAATTGTCTCCTTCAACCATCTTCTTCTTCCTTAAAACTCGGACTCCTTCCAATGAAATAAGGATCTTGCCAAGCTTCTTGTATTGGGATCGAGTAAGGACCATACACATGATGCCCTTTCACAGGATCTAATGCTCTGATACCAACTTGATACGAGTTATCGTGCGAGCACCCTTTGGTTGCGGACTTACCAAAAGGTGGGTTAAGAAGAGGACGACCAAAACACAAGAACAATTTAGTTTGGCGAAGGAAAATACCTTCTCTAGATTATGAAGAACAAAAGATTACAATCTCTCCCTCACAATCTCACTCTAGAATTGAAGAACAAGCTCTCCAAATCTCAATTTAGAATCTAATCTCTCTTGATTAAACTCTCTGATCTAAAAGATGTTTAGAAACCCTCCCTTATATAGGTGTACAAAAGTGGATGGTAGTTTTGTAAATAACCAGACTAAAAAACTAACAGGAATTCGTGTGAACAGAAACCCAAACAAACCAGGAAACCATCGATGAGTCGACTCATAACTGAGATGAGTCGACTCGTCAAAAACTAAACAAAACTTAAAAAACAGCGATGAGTCGACTCATGACTGTTATGAGTCGACTCACAGGCTGAAAACTGAATACTTTAATTCTTTTGCTCATCGTCCCATTCCACGCTTTCTCATGCGTTCCCTTGTATTATTTGACACCTCTATTCTCATGCTATCATGAGAATTATCTATCCTTAATCTCTCATGAGGATCGCTAAGTTCCGAAGAGAAGATACACATGTATCAGTTTGTCATCTCGAATAGCCGATCGTTTCTTACGAAAACGCCTTGGCTTGGTTTTTGACGCTTTCGAGGAGAGCCTTTGGAATACCGAGACCCTCTGTGGACCGGTATTAGGGCAGCTACATGTTGATAATACTTCTCTGATAAGCTTTATGCACAGACAGTGAGATTTTGTTTCCCGGGTATTTCTCTTCCGAGACTTGTTCGTATCCCCAACCCGAAAGTATAACTCATCTGTCAGATGACCGGAGCAACCTATCGTGTATTAGAATGACTCCTCTGGTATAACATTATCATTGTCAGATGAATACGTTTCTTTTAGGGGGTTTACCGCTTTATTAGCATTCTCAAGAGTCACGTGTTTGGAACCACGCTTTTAGGAGTGCGGGATCTCAACGGGATCCTGGTCTTCAATTCACCATCCGAGGCAGTCAATTGTAGGGGTTTTCCCATTATAGGAAGGCTCTAACTTGTTGCAAGGACGTGTGCAACCCCTAGCTCGAGTGGTTGCTCGGGGTTCAGTCACTAGACCTAAGTGTTCTTTGATTGGAACTTTGCCTCGATCCTCCTATAAAGGACCCAGGCAATCTGTCATCCTCATCTTGAATTGGGACAAGTCCACGCTACCACGGGGCCCTGCCGTAGGTGTGTGATTCATCGAGACAGAAACAGGGGCCGCCGAAGACTTGAAAACAATCGCGGGAGGCAAATTTTCTACAGACAGGGGATGGCTGGCTTGGAGGTGGCGCGGGCCAGCACTTGGTGGCTCTCGAGCCAGCGTTTGGTGGCTCGGCCCTGGTCGAGCCAACAACCAACAATTCGGTTTTTTCGGACCTTGTTTTGGATTTTGGCCTCAAGATTTGACGTGGTTTTGACAGTTTATTGTCTACATCATTTGTTTGCAATTTTTTGGCTTCTTAAACCAGAATTCTTGCGTGCACAAATAACACGCGACGTTTCTGGATCCGTTCTTCAAGAATTGAATGTGTCCTCTTAAAGGGGACCCATTCATTCGTCGTTGATTTGAAACTGTCTCTCGCTTGCTGCCATGGCGGTTAGCGTCTTCTAGACTTCAGATCCTTGATTTGAAACTGTCTCTCGCTTGCTGCCATGGCGGTTAGCGTCTTCTAGACTTCAGATCCGCTTCATAGCGCATCCCATCAACTAGCTCGGAAGCTTTGGCCAACTGGCGTGCGAGGCGTTGACGTCATCTTTGACACACTTTCTTTGATATGGTCGGCGCGTTTTCAGTAGTAGCCTCGGTTTTGCAAGGTGTGCCTTGAGCCGTTACAGGATGAGGATCTTAGTTTTGAACCTTTAGATCCAAGTGCCCCCGAATCGTCCTTGTGGAGTCTCTCCTATTCCTGTGAGGAGAGGATGATCTAGAAGATGAGGATAAGTATTCCTCATACTTTGCCTGGTCGAACACGTACTCGACCTCTTCGTTGATCGGGATGATGATCTTTGGTTACGACACTACAGCTTTGGCAGAGAAGTTGCCGGCTTCCACTGTGGTCGCCAGCTTGTTTAGTTTAAAAATCAATGTTTTCATTGTGATTGAATCTATTACAACTTTAATCGTTTACAATAAACTCAAATAAAAAGTTGATCTTTTTATAAGATCTTCTTATACAATGAAAATACAAAAGATACGACTCTTGTCAAACAGCGCAATGGACGTTTATCACCTGCTGCTTGTGTGGGAACTTTACCTGTTCCGGGGATGTTAATATCCATAGACCACCACAGATCAGATCCGGTTGACATATTAAGTTGATCAAAGCTCTTACTTCACTAAGGAAGTAATCGCTGTAGTGATGATCTTGACCAAGCGAGATCACGGCTCTTCTCGAGATTTAAGACCAAGCTTAAATCTGGAGGAATAGGGGACGGGTCTCAGATCTTTCGAACTCCACTCTTTAGGCACATGAGATCGCCAAGATCTGCTAACCATTGCTATAAATTCGTGGCTCCACTCTCCAATTCGGCAGCGTTATGCCCTCTTGATGTCCAGCCTATGAAATGAGCCCCTAGGACTATATTTATAGGCATCGGTTTGGGGGTTTTCTGATAAGAATGATGGATTTAGTGTTATCTTCAGTTGATAACCGTCTAACCATGTGTAGAGATGATATCAAGGTAGTTGGGAATCTCTGGAACAGGAAAAAATCTTGTGAAAATCCATCGAAAACCATCAAAACGCGTTTTCGGATGAAATATGTCGAACCAGGTACAAACGAACCAAACCGGATGTGAACCGAACCGAACCGGGTGCGAACCGGGGAGAACTACCAATTGGTGGCTCGGCCTTGGCTGAGCCAGTTCGTATCATATTGGGTATTTTAACTCTAACTCTCTTGTCTAATCTTGGAATGATGTGATTCAAGATATGTTGAAAAGCTAAAAAAAAGATCTATAACTTTTGTCTTTTATGTTTCTTGATAATCAAATCGCATTATAGCTAAAATATCAGTTCTTTGTACAAGCCTCCAAATGGTGGCTCGGCACTGTGCGAGCCAGTTTGTACGTCCGCGGGTATTTTTCTTTGTACAAGCCTCCAAATGGTGGCTCGGCACTGTGCGAGCCAGTTTGTACGTCCGCGGGTATTTTGGCTCTAACTCTCTCATCCGATCTCGGAATGAGGTGATTCAAGATACATTAGAATGATGGAGAAGAGTATCCAAGATACATATGGTATGTGAAAGTCAAACATGGTGTTTGGTTCAATTGGTGGCTCGGCACTGTGCGAGCCAGTTCGTACGTCCTCGGGTATTTGGCTCTAGCTCTCTCGTCCGATTCCGGAATGAGGTGATTCAAGATACGTCAGAAAACTAGAGAAGAGATCTACAACTTCCAATAGTTAAGTCACATTTGGTATGTGCGAGTCACACATGGTGTTTTTTTTCAATTGGTGGATCGGCACTATGCGAGCCAGTTTGTACGTCCTCGGGTATTTTGGCTCTAACTCTCTCGTCCGATCTCGGAATAAGGTGATTCAAGATGCATTACAAATCTAGAGAAGAGATCTACAATTTACAATAGCTAAAACACATATGGTATGTTCAAGTCACATATGGTGTTTCAACCCTTTTGGGCAAAATACAACTCCTAGCTGGGTTGTTTTGCCATTTCGTGTGTTACGTTGACTCGTACGCTTCACCAATTTGCATCATATATTTTACTAAGTTAGAGGTGACTAGTGAATATGTTGGCTACTTGGAGCAGCTGATGAGCATACAGGTCATTCGGAGTTGGCTGATGAGCACGTGGGCCACTTAGAACTGACTGATGAGCGCGCTGGTCACTTGGAGGTGGCTGATGAGTGTGTGGGTCACTTAGAGGTGGCCGGTGAACATGTGAGCCACTTGATTTGCCATTTTGGTGGCTGATTAACATGCAAGTTACTTTGTGGTGGCCGGTGAGCATGCGCGCCACCTGGCGTTAGCCGTTTTGGTGGTTCGTCGCCACGTCATCAACGTTTTGCTGATTCGCTTCATGCGCTTGTTGGCATCAGATGATCCTCTTTGACTCGGATAATCCCCTTCAACTTGGATAATGGTGTTTATTGCATTCTCTTTATCTAGAGCTGTATACGGACACCTATAGGCATTTTTAGACGCCTACAGTGGCCTCTTCATCCATCCGGAATATTCTTAGTAAAATCTTTCTACTCAGTTCTAATTTCTGGAGGATGTAAATCAAGATTCTTCAAATTCATTTGGAAATCTCCTATCCCTTTGAAAGTAAAAGTCTTTTTCTGGCTTGTCAGCAAACAAAAACTTAATACCAGGGCCAACCTAGTCTCTAATGGATGGAATGATGATCCGAGGTGTCTGTTTTGCAATTCAGATGTTGAGACTCAGGACCACTTATTCATCTCTTGTCCTTTTGCATCATTTATCTGGTCCACCCTCTTCCCAAGTATCAGTGCTATCTTTTGGCCCCTTTCCATGAAGGACTTGATCCTCATCAACGACTCTTCAGTTTTCAACAGTAATATTAGATGTATTTGGAAAATTGTGCTTCCATGTTGTTATTAGTGGATTTGGAATAGTCGTAATGTCTTCATTTTTGGAGATATCTAGCATAACTCTGACCTTATTGTAGCTAATATGGCTAGATATACTCTCCTTTGGGCAAGTGTTCATAAAGATAGGTTGGCTAAAAGGATCCATAGGGCAGCTATCAAGTAGCAGTTTGAAGAAATAGCGAAGAAGAAAGCAGCAATGGGAGTGGGAGACAACTTCTCCGCAGACTAGCTCCTGCGTTGGTTGGTTCTCCTTTTGGTTTTTCTCTTTTTGGGGATATATTTTGAGAATTGGCATCCTCTTTAAACTCTCTTAGTCTCTTACCTTTTGTCATAGCTTTCTTAGTTTAACGGTGTTGTGATTCCTTTTGTAACTACTATTATAGGCTGGTGATGTTTTATTTTTTAGCTCTTCTTTCTTTTCTTCTTTTGGTATGCCTTCTCCTTCTATGGAAAGGGTTGTATATTCTCTGTTATTTTATATATATATATATAAACAAGAAAGCTTTCCCTATTTTTTTAATTTAAAAAAAAGCTGGGGAAAGTATATCTCCTCCATATATAATATATTAAGCTGATATTTTGAAAGTATATGGACAAAAATTAAAGGCCTAGTTATTTAAAAGTGTCAAAAAAAATTATCACAATTCATAGTTCTTTTAATGTAATAAGATACTAATATAAGCTTGTAGATGAATTTTTTTCATTATCTGACTTTTGACTCGTTGACCCACAAAGTGAGAAAAATATCGATTGGTAATGGCCTCAGTACTTCCTTACTTTCTTGATATCCAAGGTTCATTATTTATGATGATGCACTTAGAAAGTGATCATGATGAATTCTAATTATTTGAAATCAGTGATAAAAATATTTCTCACAAAAATTTGAGCTATTAACTACATATAGTACGCTATGGGATTGTCGGGAGCACAAGATTTAAAAGTAGAGATTCTCAACAAAAGTTAAAAGATTTACTCAACAGAAGTTAAGTTTGAGATAGAGAACTTCTTGGACCAAAATTAGTACAACAACAAGTCGTTGATAACATTCAACTAGTTAGGGAATAGCTTCGTAGTATGCAAAGCTGTCTGAAAAGTTATATTTCTCATAGAAGTTTGAGAATTGAATTCTCATATAGGTGTCCATGTTTTCTGTAGAGTTTCACCTACTCACCGAGTGAAAAGATGTGGTACTCAAGGGAAACCAAGTCCAAGTTCATTGGCCGTTTTGAGATTTTTGAGCAAATTAGTTAAGTGACGTAAAAATTAGCTTTACAATCATCAACAACTAGAGTGCATAATGTATTTCATATATCAATGCTCCCAAAGTTTCCTGAGTGTGTACTATAGATCATGAAGAACAAGTGCATATACATCAAACTATCTGATGTGTGAATATACAATGAAAAAGAATACTCACTCCCTAAGTAAAGCCAATTGCGAGACAAAAAAAATATATTCTATATGAGAGAAGTATCTAGAACTCTTTGAGAATAAAGTAAGGGAGATGAAGTTTCAAAGATAAAACTGTTTAATAGGAGGGGATGTAGATGGTTGAACTGTATTTCTATTTAGGCTAATGTTCTGCTTATATCTAAGAATGCCCATGGACAAAACACTTTGAATTGGCCTAAAAAACGTTTGCACAACAAGCTGTAGCAAAGGTTGCTTGACAAAGCAGGTGAACCTTGCCATACAGCTCATTTTGACTTGATCCAACCAAGTCACGAATGAGATTACTCGCAAATAGTTGTAGCGAATGTCGCTGAGCATCTCATATTGACTCAACTAAACTAATTTAAGAGCGAATTGACTCCCAAAGAACACCTCAGGCCGAGTCAAAAGGCATCATCAGTTGACGAAATCATGAGTTGAATCTGATGTCAAATATGTACTCATAGACAAATTTCACCAGCCAATGAACTTTGGTCATGGTAACCCAAGTGGACAAAGTCATCCACTTCTGAAGAAGACTCACCCATGTTTTCAGCGAACCTTGCCCACGTCTTTAGCGAACTTCACGCATACGCCTTTGGCGAACTTTGCCAAGTAAGTGAACCTCACCAAAAAGCCGTTTGAGGGTTATTTTAAGGGAATAACCACTCCCTAGTATCTCCTATTTTAATGACCACTTAATCCATAATTAAAGGCCATTAAGTCACTTTTAGCCTATAAAAGGAGAGGAGACTGTTCATTTTTAAGTTGACTAGAAAATCTAAGAAGATTGAATCAAATCATAGAGAGATCAACACACACGCATAAAGAGATTATTCATCTCACATTTTGATATTTATTGATCAAAGGTGATAAGAGAAGACTGAGATACCTTCCAAGCAACCGAGCTCTCATCTTAAGTCGGCACATCAATAGAATACAAGATTGGCATTCTATCGACACATGGAAAAGAACACCTAGGAATATATTTTTTGGTTTTATTACAATATTTTTATTATAATGTGTCAATTACAATACTAAAAAGACCTGAAACTTGAATGCGGCTCCGTTCGGGACTACTTTCTCCTTCAACGAGAAAATTGTGTCACACACCAATACTAAGCCCTTCCGGTCTTTTGCTGAAACACTGGTCATTAAATTTGACGAAGTAAAGTTCGAGGAATTTATTTCCATGAGCCAATCTTCATTGATGGTAACTCTATGCAGCTATCATAGAACTCACCGCAGCATTAATCTTGAGGCTAAACCAACCCCCGTGTGTGTAAGGGCGACCTTGGCCAAAGATGTAGGCGTATAAAATTGCTTATAGGACCCTTAGCATAGCTCGGCACAAACCGATGAACCATCGGGCGACATATCCGAACACGAGCGTCAGTCCACAACGCCGAAGCCAAGTGACACGCAACGAAGCGGATTAACGAGGTGACGAGGCTAATGAACCGCACGCAAACAATGGAATACATCCATTCGCATGCGGAATCAAGCTAACAGTTCAGTGAGTCAACGAGTCATCCAACCATAGAACAGATTTGAACTCAAACACCGAGGCGAATTTACTGTCATATTGGGATTCGGACTGTCAAATCAGAGTCTGGATCAACAACGAAGCGTAAAACCGGACAACGGACACAACACGGCAACACCTGGAGGACTCGGCCAAAACCGAGCCAGGCTAGGTGGCCGAGCCACCTCTAGGTGGCCGGCCCAGATCTGTGCCAAGGAACAGATCTGAGAGCCTATAAATAGGAGGGCATTGTTCATTTTTGAGAGGTTGGAACTTTTGGAGCCGAAACTCTGCCGAATTGAGAATTAACTTTGGAGTTTTGAAGACTTGGAGACTTGGACATTCAGATCTGGTTCTTGGCGAGCATCCACGTCACAAAAGGCAGGAGTTCGGGAGAGAGAAATCAGATATGAGATCTACACGAAGTAATACTCCGGATCAAAGCTTGGCCTTTGATCCCGAGAAATAAAGGCTATTATTTCCTTGGTGAAATAGTACCCCCCGACTGTTATTTCCTTAGTGAGATAACACCCGTCAAATCGTGTAGATCCGACCGGATCTAGATCGCATGGTGGTCCACGGATTAACCCCGGCGTTGGCAAAGAACCCACAAAAGCGAGTTACCGCAAAACAGGAGCTCGTGATTTGTTCGAAAGGAAAGTTGTAATTTTTATTTTTTCTTTGACTTCGTTGTAACCGGATCTTATAAAAAGACCGGATCTTTTGTAATCAAAAAGCAATTACTTGAGAGAACAATGACGTCAATGAAGAACACAAATTTTCCCGCGAACAATCTGACGACCACAGTGGGAGCCACCGATCTCGCTGCCGAGATCGTCACGTCGCAGCCGCGGATCTCAATCCCGGTCGAGGAGAGGCCAAGTTCGAGGAGTACCTTTCATCCTCGTCCGGATCTACCTCCCCCCGCAAGTCCAAGAAGTTCTCCTCCAGGAGAAAAGTTCGTTGGTTTGAAGAAGTTCAGAATACCAATGACGCTCTCACCCCAACTGATGCCAAAGTCGCATCGGGTGAAGTTCCACTGACCTCCAACGAGGTCAAACATGTTCTTGCCGACGCCTCTACTGTTGAGGGCGTTGTGACTCTCTCAAAGAGAGCCCGCCAGAGGCGACATCAACGCCTTGCGCGACAACTCGCTAAAGCGATGGAGTCTACAGACGGAGTCCGCTACAACGCGGATCTGAAGAACAGGAGAGGCAAACAGCCTCAACAACTGAAGAATGGCCGCTCCTCCAAGCCGCCAACGAACGAATGGATCCGGGTCAAACAGAACCGTTCGACACTTGAAGAGCGGATTCACAAACGCCGCGCGTTACTCGCACAAGCAAAAATTCTTGTGCAGGAGGCCAAGAAATTGGAGAAAGAAAGAGTGGCCAAAAAGCCGCCATCAACCCGCCAAGTGTGGAGGCCGAAGCAGCCTCCAACCAAAGTTCAACCTCCGGCGAAACAACCCATATCGCCGATAATTCCAGCAACTACTCCGAAAGATCACGCAGAATCGTCCAGAAGAAAGAAGCTAGTTTTGGAGCGCCTTGGTCCGCTTCCTGATGAGCGATGCAAGGCTCCAGTTCAAGATCATTTGGGCCCGATGAAGAAGCCCTGGACGACTCAACATGCTGGGGGTCGACGCCATCCTCAACATGCCAAAGAAATCATGGCAGCTACGCGCGCCAATTTGTGCATTGAGGTCCAGGAGCCCGCTGACAATTCACGCCCAAAAATGCATGTTTCGAGGCGCGTGACTCTTGAAGGCCCAAAGAAGGCAGTTCACCCTCAGAAGGAAACATTATCATCTGATGACGATAATGTTATACCTGAGAAGTCGTGCCAACACACGATAGGTCAAGCAGACGAATTGTACTATCGTGTTGGGAGTACGAGTAAAACCAGGAAAAGGAGTCCCCGAAGACTAGAAACTCAATGCTCCTGTTCCAAACTCATTCGGGCAGTATTGTCTGAGTCCAACTGCATTAAGGCGGTCCCTGAAAGAGTTTCGGTTTTTGAAAGGCTCAGTGCTGAAACGCCAGAACCAAGACCTAGGCGTTTCCGACGAAGAAGAAGAGTGGTTGAAGACGAAGAATTTCCGAGAGTCACCACTAACATGACCAGCAGAGGGACATCGGCACGGGATAATCTCGAGTCAATTCTGAAAGCATCCCAGTGTATAACCCATCTGCAGTCTGGAGCCATCAAACGAAAAACTTACGGTAGGGTTCGGACAAGGGTACCTTCAGAAGATGAAGAGTCGGATGCCGGTTCGGCGGTCGCATCTAACAACACAGTATCCAACGAGGGGCAACCCCGCGAGGTACTTATGATAAGTGCAGAACAAGTGGCCAAGATGCTCGAAGAAGCCATGGCTAAACAACAGGAGGCCTTCAGGTTCGAAATGTAGAAGGCCATGCAGAACATGAGAGAAATGCATGACCAACAAATCCAAGCATTGACGAACCAGCAAGACGAACCAAGTCGTCGTAACCAGGTTAATCTGGAAGATGAGGACACAAATGCAAATGAAACTCATAATGCCAATAATCCTCCCGTCAATGTAGGGGGTGGTAACGAGAATGCTAGCGAAAACATAGATGAAAGCCTGAAAATTAAAAACCTCGAGAGCAAAATCAATACATTGATTTCCGCTCAAGAGACGAAAAAGATAGGCATCCCTTGTCCATACCCAAGAGAGTGGGAATCAATCCCATATCCGGCGAAGTTCAACCTAATTAACTTCACGCCGTTTAATGGGATGGGTTCACCCACTCAGCATTTGATTTACTTCAAATCACACCTGGGTGTTATCTCTGGTAATGAGCCTCTGATGGTACGGTCCTTCGTTGGCACTCTTCGTGGAGCCGCCTTCGATTGGTATCGTCGCCTCAAGCCAGGAAGCGTGAATAGCTGGGACGACATGGAGACTAAGTTCCTCGCAAACTTCTTCGACGACGACACTGAGATATCCATCGGGTCATTGCTCGACGAGAAGCAAAAAGACGGGGAATTGGTTGATACCTTGGTCAAAAGGTTCCAGAACAAGGCGATGAACTGTCGGGACCCGATCACTGAGGAATTCATTCTCCAGATTTGCCACAACAACCTCGCATAGGACATGCTGGAAGCAATGGGGACAGCTCCATCCAAAACATGGAAGGATTTGAAGGTTTGAGGAGAGCAAGTCGAGTGGTTCCTAAAGAGGAAGAAGGCGGAAAGAGGCCAACAGGCGACGAATGCTCCACAGCAGAATTTTGTCCCACGGGGGAAAGGTAAGGCACATGCTAATGCAGTTGATGCTAATCAAACTTTCCAATTGCAACCTCAGCAACAGCAGCAGCAACGAGCGCCACAACAATCGCAGTCACAATGTCAACAACGGCCTCAGAAGCAAAAGTCTTCAGAGCCAAGATTTCCCAAAGTGTACTCCTTCAAAGATGACGAAGTTCCTGGCATCTTTAGATACCTATTGGAGAACAACAAAATTTAGCTGCCAGCGATTGTGGATCAAGAAGGGGCTAGCAAAGTGACGGATCCGAAGTATTGCGCATATCATAGAGCAGTCCATCACCCTACGAAATCATGCTTCCATCTCAAAGACAAGATCCAGGCGTTAATCGATGTAGGCGTCATAACCCCAAAGCCGTCCAAAAATGTCGGAGCAAACGCAGTGTCAATCAGCTTTGGATCAGTGCCCACAGTGTGGTTTGAACCAAAACGCATCACCAAAGTGGGAATGAAGACAGTAAACGATGACCCGCACGGACATCGCCAAAAAGGACTTGTGCCACATACAGCCCCAAATGGCAAAATCCTCTGGGTTCACCCCGACCTGATTGAAAATGAACAATGGGCCGGATCATCAAAAGGGAAAGGGAAATCTTGCTGCGGAGTCTCTACTATCCCAGGAGAAGATGACGAAAGAATCCTAGCTTTCCCGCTCTCCGAAGAAGAACAAGAAGTTTTTGTAGGAGAAGATGACGAAAGAATCCTAGCTTTCCCGCTCTCCGAAGAAGAACAAGAAGTTTTTGCGACCCGGAGTGGAAATGAGTATCACTAACAAGAAGTTTTTGCGACCCGGAGTGGAAATGAGTATCACTTCAAGTACCCATCTCCTGGTGATCAGTTGGTTGAGCAGGGGGTGACTAAACGAGGACCAGCTAAAACTCTCACGGAGCTGGGTGTAATTACGATTCCTAAACCGGTTGAAGAAGCTCGACGACAGCCGGTTGATAAACAGAATGAAAAGAGGCCCCAAGAGGTTCAAAATCCGAAGCAGTCTCATTTCAGTCGTCCGATTGGAAGAGATAAACCGGAAAGCTCAAACACTCCGCACAGCTTCGATATTATGGCTCAACTTGCTAATATTCCAGTGCGGATAACATTGTATGAGTAGCTGCGTTTATCCAAAGAAACCAGGGAAGCCTTGCAAGAAGCCTTGGCCAATTCAGAAGCGTTCCTTACTCAGATCAAGCCGGTATCTGAAGAGCCAGGATAGTTGATTCAACACTGCAATATAGCGACTAAGAATCTTCCTTGCATTACTTTCACCAAAGAGGATATGCAAACGAAGAATTCGAACCACAATCGACCGCTATATTTCATCGGGTACATCGGCTCCAGCAAAGTCAACCGAATCCAAGTTGATCCGGGTTCTGCTATGAGTATTATGCTGCTTCACTTGATGCATATCCTCGACATCCCGGTTAGTAAGTTGGCATCCACAGGCACTGTTATCTATGGATTCAACACTAGCGGGTCAAGACCCTTGGGTAAGATCCGGGTAAAATGTCAAATGGGAGATTTGAAGACAGAAGTCACATGTTATGTGATCGATGCCGAGACTTCGTATAACTTACTATTGGGTCGACCTTGGATCCATAGTAACGTTATAATCCCCTTAACTCTCCATCAGTGTTTGAAATATGTCGACGCTGATAATAGGGTTAGAACGGTGGTCGTGGATAAGCAACCATTTAAGGGGTATGAGAATTATTTCACTGATTCTCTCCTTTATGGTAACGAATCCGATACTGAATCATCGGCCCATGGCACGGACAGCGTAGAGGAAGCTGATACCAAAGCCGGATTTGATTACAATGGAGGTTATGTTTTAAATGACATTATACCCTTTGTAATCAATCTTGACGATGATCAATCGTCAGACGGTAGTTGTACTTGGCAACTTGCCACTAATGAAATAAATAATGATTTAGAGTACTCCCCGTCTCTTGATGATGTGATAACAGAATTATACAATAATCCCGATCTGTATATGCCGCTTCGATCGTCCTACATAACAAAGGAACGCCTCCAACATTCCTTCGGAACAACCCTGGTCATCCCGAACAAAATAGGAGGTGCAAAAGAAGTAATTTACGGTAAAGGAAAAAGCTCTCCATTACCAGATCATTTCCTAAGAGAAGATGAGGATGATGACAAACCTGGTTGGTATTTATCTAAGTACAGTCCAGAAGCGTGCAAACTCATGGAAAAACAGGGATATGATTTCACACTCGGAGAAGGTCTATACTTCGATCGAGGTCCTCAAATTCCAGCCAAAGCAACATATGTACCAAAAGGGAAACCGGACGATTATTATAAATACAAACGAGGGTTAGGGTATGAATCTTCTTCAGAAGACGAATGTTGCTGGTTAATCAATGACCAATCATCTAAGCAATACAAAGATGGAAATTCGTCAAATGCCTCGGAATGGGACTCCGATACAAGTCTGGGGGAAGCTTTCAAAACCCTAATGGCGAACATGGCTACAGCTGATCCGTCCACGATGGAAGACGACGATCAAATGACAACATGGGAAGACTCGTGGGTTCATCACCTGAACATGCAGTATGGTGATAGGTTCGAACAGAGAGAACCCCCCACTGAAGATAAAATAGTCCAAGTTAACATGGGTGACGAGGCCAACCCAAAGCCGATATTCATCAGTGATAGTCTCCCCTCAAATGAGAAGGAGGAACTAATCGCTCTCATCAGGGAATACATTGACGTCTTCGCTTGGAACTATGAAGATATGCCAGGACTCGACCCCAATGTAGCAATGCACCGCCTCGATATCAAGCCGGATGCCAAACCTGTCAAACAACAGCAAAGACGGTTTCGTCCGCAGATAATGGAAGCTATCGAGGCAGAGGTTAAGAAATTAATCGAATCAGGATTTATCCGAGAGGAACAACATCCAGACTGGCTAGCCAATATTGTTCCAGTCATGAAGAAGAACGGTAAAATCAGGATTTGCATCGACTTCAGGGACCTGAATGCGGCATGTCCAAAAGATGACTTTCCTCTCCCGATCACGGATGTCATTATCGACAATACATGCGGATTTGAGAGAATGTCTTTCATGGATGGTTTTTCAGGATATAACCAAATCAAGATGCACCCAGATGACGAGAAGCATACAGCGTTCAGAACGCCTCTTGGTGTCTTCTGCTACACGGTGATGCCTTTCGGTCTAAAGAATGCAGGCGCCACGTACCAACGAGCAATGACTAAGATTTTCCAAGAACATCTCAGGAAAACGGTCGAATGCTACGTCGATGATTTGGTTGTAAAAAGCCGCAACAAAGAAGATCACATCAAGGACCTGAAGACGATGTTCGATCTCATGCAGAGCCATCAGTTGAAGATGAACCCTACTAAATCCTTCCTTGGAATGTCCAGCGGAGAATTTCTTGGATTCGTCATCACCACTAAAGGAATACATATCGATCCTGACAAGGTGAAGGCGATACATGAGCTGCAACCCCCTAGAAATCTGAGAGAGCTCAGAGGACTACAAGGGCGGTGAGCTTACATCCGGCGGTTCATCTCAAATCTTTCTAGGAAGTGCCAACCGTTCTCTAAATTAAATAAGAAAGGGGTGTCATTTATTTGGGACGACGCCTGCCAAAAAGCATTCGAAGATATCAAAACATATCTGACGAATCCTCCTGTTCTCAACCACTCGATAAGTGCCTTACTAGCACAAGACGATGATAATGGTCACGAACAGGCAGTCTATTACCTAAGTCGTACCTTGATAGGAGCCGAGTCTCGATATCCGATGATTGAGAAAGAATGCCTCACATTAGTATTCGCAATGCAAAAGATGCGGCATTACTTGGTTGGATAGACGATTTACGTCATTTCCAACGTTAATCCAGTGCGGGTATTTATGACGCAACCGGCCTCTATGAATTAGCGGTTAGTGATGTGGGCCCTTCTCTTGTCCCAATATGATTTGCACTTCAAACAACAGAAGTCGATCAAAGGACAAGCGATTTGTGATCTTTTGGCGGCAAACCCGACAACGGATACGGTAGAAGTATATGATGACTTGCCGGACGAAACCCACGAGGTCAACACTACGTCATACCAACAAGTATGGTAATTATATTTCGATGGTGCTTCAAGAGCAGTTAATAGGGTAATAACCCCGGGAGGTTCTACAGTTTCCTCCGGAGTTGGGGTTGTTTTAATCTCCCCAGGAAAGCATGTGATGCCTCGAGCTTATTCATTGACTAGTCCGTGCTCTAATAATGTAGCTGAATACAACGTGCTTCTCATTGGACTCAGTTTCGCCAAGGAGATGGGGGTCGAATATCTCGAAGCTTTTGGAGATTCTCAATTGATAGTCAACTAAGTCCGTGGAGAGTATGAAGTCAGGAACCAAGACCTGATCCCGTACCACCAGGAAGCCATCAAAATGGCAGAATCTTTTGAAGAATTCTTTATTGAATACATCCCTCGTCTCCAGAACGCTTATGCGGATGCACTGGTAGCACTAGCAGTATCACTTGCGCAGCCTCCCGAAACTGAACTATTAGTCACAGTAAGGACGCATCAGCTCTGCATACCCATATACAATATGGATATTGAAGAAGAAGATGATGGAGACGTAAACGCCAAGGAGGTTAATTCAACTCAAATTGGGTCTGAGTCCCGAGATTGGTGCTTTCCTATCATTGACTACGTCCAATATGGTATTTTGCCAGATGATGTAAAAGAAAGAAGATTCTTTTATAATACCGAGACCCATACATTATACCGTAGAGGGTATGATGGTTTGTTACTCCGATGCCTTTCGAACAAAGAAGCAGAAGAAGTTCTTAAGGAAGCACACGAAGGAGAATGCGGTGCGCATCAGCCCGGTCCCAAATTGTGTGAGCGCATCAGGAGAACGGGATATTTTTGGCCAACGATGATTCGTGACGCAATCGAATACGCTCGAGAGTGTCATGCTTATCAAATACATGCAAATTACCTGCACCAACCACCAGAGTAGTTGCACATGTCAACCACGTCTTGGCCGTTCGAGACATGGGGCATGGACATCGTCGGTCCTATTTTTCTTCCTTTAGTCAAAGGTGATCGATTCATCCTCGCAATCACAGATTACTTCTCAAAGTGGGCTGAAGCGATTCTGCTTAGAGAAGTGAAGACGAACAACGTCATCAACTTCATCAAGCATCATGTCATATACCGACACGGCGTGCCAAGACGGATCATTCATGACAACGGTCCACAGTTCATAAGCAACGCCTTCATCAGGTTTTGTGACAAGTTCAAAATTAAAGATGTTTCGTCGACAGCTTATTATCCCGCTGCGAATGGATTAGCTGAGGCGTTTAACAAGACGATCATTAAGATCCTGTTAAAGCTCGTAAAGACCAATAAACAAGACTGGGACGATAAACTTAGTGAAGCACTCTGGGCTTATCGTACCACTATACGCACACCTACAGGGGCCACACCATATTCTTTGGTATACGGATGTGAAGCTGTGCTACCGTTGGAGATTCAAATCCCATCTCTTCGGATTGCTCTCGCAACCGAGATGACAACAGAAGAACATCATCAAAAACATCTCGAAGAACTCGAGAGATTGGATGAAAAGCACTTGGAGGCTCAACAACACATTGTGTTTTATCAAGCCAGAATATCTAGGGCTTTTAACAAAAGAGTCCGACAGAGAAGCTTCAAGGAAGGAGATCTGGTCCTCGCTGCCCGCCGACCGATAATCCTCAACTCTAAGAAGAAAGGTAAATTTGAACCCAAATGGGAAGGACCGTTTGTGATAGACACAGTCTACTCAAACGGTGCATATAGCCTGATTACTCAAGAAGGCACCAGGCAATTAATGCCAATAAATGGGAAGTTCCTGAAAAAGTACTATCCCTAGTACATTTAGGATAACTCATTTACCGGGAAGTTCCTTGAAGAATATTACAGTTAATATTCTAGAGGATAACCCAAAATCTTTTTTGTTACCACCAAAATCCCTCACTGGTCAATTTCAATTGACAGTGAGTCCACCAAAAATGTCTTCCTGGCCCTCTTGATTCTCTACATGAACAAGAGGTCCACTTTCAATTCAGAGTCCCCTTTGGATAAACAAAAGAGCTCCCTTCTTTTTCTCTTTGGTTAAGCCCCCACATGGCTATAACCGAAGTTGAAGTTTCACTTCGATAAACGAAGAACTCATTTTTCAGATTAGATAACTAATCCTATAAAAGGCAAGTTTATCTAGATCTTCCAGATTCTCGGAGTGGAGATCCCACTTCTAGTTTCTCTTGCACTGGAAATACAAGTTTATCTAGATCTTCCAGATTCTCGGAGTGGAGATCCCACTTCTAGTTTCTCTTGCACTGGAAATAGAATATAAAATTCTTAGTGGAGATCCCACTTCTAGTTTCTCTTGCACTGGAAATAGAATATAAAATTCTTCCTTTCCAGAATCAATGAACAGAATATAAAATTCTTCCTTCCTTCAGGTTCGCCTTCACCCTAAAAGAAGACCGGGAAACAGAATATAAAATTCTTCCTTTCCCGCACCGATCTTTTCCAAAATTTATCAATCTAGGATTCATCCTAGGAAGTTTATCCCGAATCCTAAGCAGGGATAAGTCTGCGCCTAACACGCGCTGCCGGTTTAGTCTTTCTCTATAGAAAAAGACACCAGAGTTCGATTCTGGGGTATTCTATCCTGAAACCTAAGCAAGGATAAGTCTGCACTTAACCTGCGCTGCCTTAACCGTTTAAAAAGAACACCCGTTCACATATTCAACGTTGTGGCAGGTTGTTATTAATAACACCAAAATCCATGCCTTACACGCATGGGGAATTTCATCCTGAATCCTAAGAAAGGATATGCCGACGCCTAACACGCGTCGCCGGTTTAGTCTTTTTTCGTAGAAAAAGACACCATAACTTGATTCTGGGGATTTTGATCCCAAAGCCTAAGTAGGGATAAGTCAGCGCCTAACACGCGTCGCCGGGTAGCCTATTCTCGTAACAATGGCGAAGTCTATGTATTCGAAGTCGTAGCATCAAGTCTGAGGGAGTTCATTCCTTTAGCACAACGTCACATGCGGAACGGCCTCAAAACAATTCGCATGTAAGCCCGACTCAAACGGTAGTCGGTAAAGGCTAATCAAATCCGTTGAAGGCTGGGGGTTAGCCAAAATTCTTAAAGTCAACGCCTAACACGCGTCGCCGGGTAGTCTATTCCCGTGAGAAAGACGAAGTCTACGTATTCAATATCGTAGCACTAAGAGCGTTAACTCTCTTAGCACAACGTCACATGCGGAACGGATTTAGACAATCCGCATGCTAGCCCGACTCAAACGGTAGTCGGTAAAGGCGCATCAAACCCGTTGATGGCTGAGGATTTGCCAAAAATTCTATAACTGCGAGTCATTGACGCATCAACTCCACTAGTTGGTCTCGTGGCTCGAGCACCCAACAAATTCAGGATAACACAAAGTCTCAGAGAATTCACTCTCTTAGCACAACGTGACATGCGGAATGGATTTAGACAATCCGCATGCTAGCCCGACTCAAACGGTAGTCGGTAAAGGTTTATCAAACCCGTTGATGGCTGAGGGTTTGCCAAAAATCCTGTAAGTATTACGACCGTTGGGATCACAATCAACAGAGAAACATAATGATAAAAAGGGGAATGCGCTAAAGAAAAGACTTTATTTTATTAATAAAATCAGACCAAGTTGAGATACAAGAAGGCATCTCAAATCAGATCTAACAAACTGAAGGAAGCAATTTTAGCCTTAACAGCGGCAAGTTTCTCTGCGTGTTATGCTCGAACCTTCTCCTCTTCTTCCTTCTGAAGCTTGGCATAAGCAAGAACGGCAACAGCATCGGCAGTTACGTCTTCTCGGTGCAACACGTAAAGAGCCTCTAGTTCTCCTCTATAAACATTTTGAACTCCGGTGCTCTCGAACTCAAAATCTTTTAGAGTCCTCTCCCCTTAGACGGTCCTAATCCCCGTACGATCAGCAATGTTGTTATAAGCATCTATCTTAGTTCGCAGACGACGTTGTCGTTCGTACAGGTTCGCAATGATGATTTCTTACTCTGATATGCGTCTCGCTCGGACCTTACGCTCGTGCATCATCTGAATCTGAGCATCGATCATGAGCGGCGTGACCTCATTATGTGAGTCGGAGTGTACTAGCTCTTCCAAACGATACATGAGTTCCTCTAAGCAAGTCAACCTTAACTCACATCGTCTAGCTAGCTGGATGCCACCTACATGCCGAATGTCTTTAAGACTATCTGCTATGAAAGGAAGCAAGTCATAAAATCTTCCCCGTCCAGAGCTAATGGCGGTGGCCGTTTGTTGCATGGTTTTCTCTAATTTTTGAAGGATGCCCTGCACGGATTCGGGGACCGGGAGGACAAATTCTTGGCTAGGCATAATTGCAGCAATAGGATCCTCTTCCCCTTCATCGTCAGATATCAGGATGATTTCGGGTCTCACCATCCTCCTATCGTGGGAATTCAACCGAGGAAGTGGACCGATAGCCTGTCTGACGGGAACCGAAGAGAAAACCTCCGTGGGGAACTCGACTGCAACAAAACAAGGATGGAGTCAGAAAATTATCCCTGAATTAAATCCGTCTTATAAAAGAGCGAAATAAGATCATCCACGGGGTAATTGGAGAGACGATTTTGAGTGTCTTACACTGGAAGAACGGTATGCATCATCACGTAAATAACGTGGTAACATACACCGACCTACCAAGTGTAAAATAACACGAAATCGCCCCAATATACCGGAAGATTTGAATTTGCCAAGCAAAACCCATCTTTAAAACGTCGATCCTCACCAAGGAGAATCAAGGCTCTTCCCGGTTCCCTCACCAAGGAGAACAACGTGGGTAAAAAGGACTAATTTGCAAATTTCCAGGAAAAAGAGGACTAATTTGTAAATTTCCAAATATGCCAAAAATAGCTCACCAGCATAAGAGGGAGGCGCGCCATCAGCCGACGCGGTAGAGGATTGACCTCTCGCAATACGAGACATGGTGACCTTCAAAATAAATTAAGGGATCAGATCCAGAAATAAAAAGCTCCTCTTTTTATTGCAAAGCTCCAAATTCTACTCCCTCAAAGAGGAGCTCGAGGCACCAAATCATAAACCCTAACCCTCACATGCAATCGCACAAATTCATGTACTAAATTAAACATGAAATATCCCAAAATTATGGAGAATTTACCTGAGGAAAAGCTTGAGGATCCGACAAGAAATTAGATATTGAAAGATGCTCAAACCACTTGCTCGAGGGGCCTGAGAGAAGTTTTTATATGAAGATTTCTAAGGGATTTTTCAGTCTAAGATCAAAAGGAATGATAGATCTAAGACAAATATGAGGATTTGAAGGAGAACGGATGCTCGAGGGAAGAGAAAATCCAAAAAGAGGAGGAGAAGGGGGCCGACCCTAGAAGGAGGAAAAGAAAGAGAAAAGAACCCTTTTTTATAGTGTGAACCAGCCTTGAACCAGACCGGACCAGGTTGAACCAGACCAGACCAGTCCAAATCAGTTCAAAAGAGGCTGAACCAGGCCAAACCAGACTGAACCAGACTAGACCAGGATGAACCAGTCTGAACCAGTCTTGAACCAGTCCTGAACCAGCCTTGAACCAGGTTGAACTAATTTGAACCAAATTTGAACCAGAATTCAAATTGAAGCTGAATCGAGCATCAAAACAACTTTAAATCGACCGAGGGTTCAGTCATTGGTTTATTTTTACCTCTCCTACACATATGAAAGGATCAGAAGATTTTTTGAGCCGAATTACTGCCTTTTTTGGCTCATTATCAAGCCGGTTCAGCTCATTATCAGGCCGGTTCAGCTCATTCGAGAACAAAAATTACTTCAATAAGGTATAAGAGTATAAACTATTCCCTATATTTTTGGTTGAGAAGTTCCTGGAGGATATTTTTCGTAAAAATATTCTTAAGGATAACTCAACAACACCACGTCGGACAACGCGTCACAAATAAAGACTCAATGCCAACAATTAGTTCTATGTTGAACCAACAAACACGAGCTAAAGATCAGAAAATTAGGAATCGACTTCAAGTTTAAAATTCCGACAACGGTCAGACAATAAATGCAGCACTGGAGCCCTTACAGACATTCGACAAAGCACCGAATAGCCTGAAGGATTGAAGGAATCAAGAACAGAAGTCATTCTAAGGTTCCGTTACACCGACTGAAGGTTGGGACAATCATATCCAAAGTATTCCAGACTCTTCTATAAAAGAACGAGACTGAAATACTTTGGAGGGGGTATCTGTAGGCGTATAAAATTGCTTATAGGTCCCTTAGCACAACTCGGCACAAACCGACGAACCATCGGGCGACATATCCGAACACGAGCATCAGTCCACAACGCCGAAGCCAAGTGACACGCAACGAAGCGGATTAACGAGGCGATGAGGCTAACGAACCGCACGCAAACAATGGAATACATCCATTCACATGCGGAATCAAGCTAACAGTTTGGTGAGTCAACGAGTCATCCAACCATAGAACGGATTTGAACTCAAACACCGAGGCGGATTTACTGCCATATCGGGATTCAGACTGTCAAATCAGAGTCCGGATCAACAACGAAGCGCAAAACCGGACAACGGACACAACACGGCAACACCTAGAGGACTCGGCCAAAACCGACAAAACGGCACAACACCTGGAGGACTCGGCCAAAGCCGAGCCACCTAGAGGTGGCTAGGTGGCCGAGCCACCTCTTGGTGGCCGGCCCAGATCTGTGCCAAGGCACAGATCTGAGAGCCTATAAATAGGAGGGCATGGTTCATTTTTGAGAGGTTAGAACTTTTGGAGCCGAAACTCTGCCAAATTGAGAATTAACTTTGAAGTTTTGAAGACTTGGAGACTTGGACATTCAGATTTGGTTCTTGGCGAGCATCCACATCACAAAAGGCAGGAGTTCGAGAGAGAGAAATCAGATCTGAGATCTACACGAAGTAATACTCCGGATCAAAGCTTGGCCTTTGATCCCGAGAACTAAAGGCTATTATTTCCTTGGTGAAATAGTACCCCCTAGCTGTTATTTCCTTAGTGAGATAACACCCGTCAAATCGTGTAGATCCGACCGGATCTAGATCGCGTGGTGGTCCACGGATTAACCCCGGCGTTAGCAAAGAACTCACAAAAGCGAGTGACCGCAAAACAGGAGCTCGTGATTTGTTCGAAAGGAAAGTTGTAATTTTTATTTTTTCTTTGAGTTTGTTGTAACCGGATCTTTTGTAATCAAAAAGCAATTACTTGAGAGAACAATGACGTCAATGAAGAACACAATTATTCCCGCGAACAAAAGACAGTTTGAGCTTAGCTAAAAGTTAATTGAACTTTACCTAGAGTGAAGAAAACTCGACCCTCATCTTGAAAAAAGGTCAAGACGTTACTACATCTATTGATTTTAGACATCAGTCTACAACTTCTCTACGAGTTTAATTTAAAGCATCTCATGATGCTTGCTATTTTCTCTCAATGGAAGTGTTCGACGTAAAAGGTTGGCTCCTGAAAAGGGACTGTTTGTATTAATAAGAATGACTTATTACAAACTAAGGATCAATAATTATAACAGAAGTGAAGAGAATGCTCTTCTTGTTTAACGTGGGTTCTTTGGTAGTGATAGGACACCTCCCTCGAATGCTTGCGTCGAGTTTTCTTCCCTTGGACGATCCAAATGAGGTTAAGGGTGTTGGCCTGTTGGCCTTCTTATTTTGATGATGATTTAAAAACAATTTACTACTAATGTTGTTTGTCTAGTGTTTGTGCATTCCTATGTATTATAGACAAACAACGTAGTTGGAGGATGGATGGAATCGAGCCTTAACGATCATATCAAATGGAGGTTGGCGGAATGTCGGGTTGAAGCTTATACAATTCAAGTTAAAGATCAAGTTCAAGCTTCATCTGTAACGTGTACCAAGTTGAGCTACAATGATGATCAAGATAATTGCTTGGGTAACTTTAGTTTAGATGTTATATTATGTGTATTAGATACTCTAAGCTCAATATCATATACACACACACTTATTTGTTTCTTCGTATATATATAGTTATATATACATACATGTGTTTTGAGTTTTTATGATTATATATATGAAATTATATATTTCATATTTTCTATTATGTTTTTGAAAACATTGCATAAAATATGCAATTTTGTGAAAAATATTGTATTCTTAGTTTGTAGACTTCAATATCAGTTTATACATGTTTTACTAAGTCTATAAAAACATTTCACAAAGTTTTAAAAGTTGGTTTATGTCAAAACATCAAAATTTAAGTATATCATATTTTTATGTTTTGGACTATTTTATAAAATGTAGCATGTTTATTATCATGTCACAATCATTCCCCAAAGTTTTACATTTTTTAGAATTTGTTTGATATTTTTAAACAGTGTTTTAAATTCAGAAAAACAGCTTTCAGAAACAGTTTTCTGTTGTATCAGATTTCGGTCGACCGCTCCGGTCGACCGCTCATCGGTCGACCGGTGCGGTCGACCGAGAGCTCAAAATTTCCATCGGCCGACCGCACCGGTCGACCGACAAAGTTCCCACTTGTTTTCTCAGTCTGAGATCTGGTTCGTGGTCGATCGTAAATATTTTCGGTCGACCGCCGCTCAGTCTGACTCTCTCCAACGGCTATTTTTGTTACCGTTGGCTGAGCTGTTTTTGTCTTTTGGTTTGGGGTTTTTGGCTGAGGTTTTGGAGGCTATAAATACCCTCTTTGATCTCAGTTTTCAACCAAGCAAAAAAGTTTTTAAACAAGGGTTTTAAAAAGAGTTTAAGCTTATTTAAGGGTTTGGTTTAAAGTTATTTTGGTTTTCACAAGTGGAGGAGATTATCTTCTTGTTTGGGCTTAAATCTCCATCTTCCCATCTTGATCTAGAGAAGTTTTCCTAAACTCAACTCTAACTTTTATTTATAATTATTTGTTCATTATCATTTCTATTAAAGCTAATTTTATATTGAGTTTAGATTTGATTTCACTCATTGTTACACACACCCATTTGAGCTTATCATATTTGCATACATAGTATATTAGGGTTGTGAGTATTTGTAACATTGAGTTGTGCTTAATTGAGTTCTCACCTTGATAGAGAGAATAATCATTTGTTATATTGTGCTTATCGTGAGAATCACTTTGTAATACACTTGTACATCGAGTGAGGAGTGTGTGGTGAGAGTCGGGGATTGTTCCAAGTGGAGTGGCATCGGTTGACGAACCTAGGGAGAGGTTGTAACCGAGCACTTGAGGGAGACACGGCTAGGTCCAACACTTAGTGGGTATAGAGTGTGATTGCATAGTGTTTGTTGTGTGAGAGTTTTCAGTGAACTTGTAAACCGAGTGTGTAGAAGTTCCGGCTTCCAAACCGGATTGTGATAGTGGATTTCTCCCCGGGAGTGGGGAGCGGAGACGTAGGATGGAAGGTCCGAACTCTGTGATCATATAGTGTGTTTGCGTGTGCTTTAGCGTTCATTTATATTCATGCTCATATCTTATATTGCCATTGTCCATAGCTCCTTATTTATATGATCCACTATCTAGTTCATATTTGTTTACCCCTTGTGTTAGTTTTCATATCCTTGCATATATCATATTGTATATCTCTTTGGTAGGATATATCATCTTATGTTAGTTTATATATCCTTACATATATATTTCATCATATAGGATATATCTCATTGTTTACTTGCTTATCGTAGTTCATATATCTTGTTGTATTTTATACTTACTAGGATAACTTATTAATTAATTTTAATTGACATAAAATCGGATTAGATTAGCATAAGTTGTTGGCCTTCTTGTTTTGATGATGTTTAACAAACAATTTATAACTAATGTTGTTTTTCTAGTATTTGTGTTTTCTTATTTATTATAGACAAACTACATGTTGGAGGATGGATGGAATCGAGCATTCACGATCATATCAAATGGAGGTTGGCGGAATTGTGGAGTGAAGCTTATAAAATTCAAGTTCAAGAACCAAGTTCAGCGTCATCCGTATAGTGTACCAAGTTAAGCTTATTGAAGATCAAAATTACTTGGGTATATTAGTTTAGATTTATATTATGTGTGTTCAATACCTTAAGCTCAATCATATACACACATACACGTATTTGGTTTTATATATATATATAGTCATATATATAAATACAAGTTTTGACTTTCTAGTTTAAATATGAAACAAATACATATTTATATATATATACATGTTTGTTTTCATATGGTTAAGTTGTTTGGGTTTAGTTATGTAGACATGAAACAATATATATCCTCATATACACTTTTATTTGTTTTATATTCGATTGTATTTAGAAAATATTATGTTTATAGATTGAAGACTTGTTCACACTATTTTCAGATCTCGTATAATGTCTACAACTCCATTCTAAAGCGTTTCCAAGTTCTTTGAACTCATTTTTGAAAAAATCAAGTTTTTTGTTCATGTACGTGCATGTGTCCGTGCATGTTTTTACAAAACAGATACATTTTCACAATTGGGAAATGAGATTTTAAAAAATTCTTTGTTCACATATTTATTATCATATATACAAACATTTCCCCAAGGTTTACTAATTTTGGAGTTGTTTTGTTATTTTTAATTGAATTTACAAAACCGAGTATTCAGTAGTTTTTTAAAATTTCATGATTTTTGGAGTTGATTTACTATTTTTAATTAATTTTACAAAACTAGAGATGCAGAAAAATCAGTTTGCCAGACTTCTACAGTACCCACGGTCGACCGCTACAGTCGACCGTGAAAGTTACTGTAGCATAACGGCTATATCTTCCTGGTTCTGATTTTTTGGTGATTTGCATCGTTTTTTGGGCTTTTATTTGGCTTTGGGTTGTTGTCTTGAGTTCTTATAAATATCCATCATCCCTCAACACTCAAAAACAACAAGAGAATGTTTTAAATAGTTTTGAAAAGAGTTTAAGCTTGTTTTAAGCTTGTTTAAAGGTTTGGTTTATAAAAAAAGTTTTACAAGAGCTTGAGGAGATTATCAATTGTATTTTAGGCATTCAATCCATCTCTTTCTCTTGTCATCTAGAGAAGTTTTTCTAAACACAACTCTAGCTTTTATTTATAATTATTTGTTAATTATCATTTCTATTAAAGCTAGTTTTATATTGAGTTTAGATTTAATTTTATTCATTGTTGCACATACCCACTTGAGCTTATTGTATTTGCATACATAGTATAATAGGATTGTGAGAGATTATAACATTGAGTTATGCTTAATTGAGTTCTCATCTATTGTAGAGAATAAATTTATATTTGTTACATTGTGAGTGGTGTAAGGTTTTCAGTGAGCTAGAAAACCGAGTGTGTTCTAAAGTTTTCGGTGAACTAGAAAACTGAATGTGAGGAGTGAACGTTGTTCGGTGAGCGTTGAAAACCGACACTGTAAGGTGTAAACGTTATTCGGGTGAGCGTAGAAAACCCGGTTGTGATAGTGGGTTTCTCCCTGGGAGTTGGGACCGGAGATGTAAGACAGAAGGTCTGAACTCCTTGATCATATCGTGTGTTTGAGTTTGCTTTGGCGCACTTAATCTTATGTTTATATTTCTTGTCGCCATTGTCCATAGATCATTATTTATATCATCCACTATCTAGTTCATTTTGTTTACTCTTGTATTAGTTTATATATCCTTGCATATATATTTCATCATATAGGATATATCTCATTGTTTACATTGCTTATCCTAGCTCATATATCTTGTTGTATTTCATACTTGCTAGGATAACTTGTTAACTAGTTTTTAATTGGCATATAATCGGATTAGATTAACATAAGACCCTAATCATCACCCCTATAGGGTCTAACAGTGGGCAAGCTTTATTATACAATAGAAGCATAATTGGATGAGTTTGATCAACCGAGGATAAATAAGTGCTTGTGCTTATAGGCTGAAGATGCCACGAATTCGGTCTTCTTGAATGACAAGAAGTCTGATCTCCAAAGAATAAGATTCTACCAACGACGTTTCAGGAACAAGATGGATCTCAAGTCCAAGATGGTCTTGATATCTCAAAAATTCGCACTCAAAGAAGTTAGGTCCTAAGACCTTTTCTCTATGGCTGCTCATGGCCTTTTATAGAGAGGAAGGTGGGTGTAACCACTCCCTTAAATCATGGGAAATGACTATTCCCATACTAGGTATGGCCATAAGAAGAATCATGACCAATCCTTTAAATCGTGGGAAGTGACCATTCTCATACTGGGTACGACCATGAGGAGAATCATAGCCACTCTCTTAAATCGTGGGAAGTGACCTCTCCTATGCATTAAGTGGGTGGGCTTGGCACACTTGCAGGTGAGCTTCCAGCTGTCATCCGAGCTAGGTTCATGCAAGCGAGCTTCAATCTATCAGGCGAGTTTGGCTTTTAGGCAAGCTTGAATCATGTAGACGAGCTTCAAGTTGTTAGGCGAGCTTGGATCATGTAGACGAGCTTCAAGTTGTCAGGTTAGCTTGGCTTATGCAGGCAAGCTTGGCTTATGCAGGCAAGCTTTTAGCTGTCAGGCAAGCTTGGTCTTCAGGCGAGCTTGGTAGGCGAGGCTGTGGAGGCGAGCCAGCCTCATTCAGCCAAGCTTAAAGCTTCAAGCCTTTAGGCGAGCTTGCTCTTCAGGCAAGCTAACCTCCTTTGCAGGCGAGCTTGCTTTTCAGGCGAGCTCCGGAATATACTATAAAAAATAGGTCATAACTTTCAAACCGTAAGTCGAAATTAGACGAATTATAGATAAATATCGACTATCTCGACGAGATGGGACCGACCTAACCAACCAAAATTTGGTTTGTCACTGTTCATTTTGCTAAATTCTCTCCAATTTGAGAGATATCAGTGTTTTTGTTTGTTTTGTGAAGTTAAGTATGCAGGCGAACTTGACTCTCAGGTGGGTCAAACTTCACTTAGGTGGGCCTGACTTCACTCAGATGGATCGTTGTTCCTTTTGCTTGTTCTAAGTTGCTATGTAGGGGTAAAGGCAATTTTTATTGTCTACAACAAGCTAAAAATGCGGTAATCCCTCATTTAAATTTCTACAAGTGATTAACATCATCAAAGGTGATTTCGCTAAACAAAAGCCTAGCCAAATGTCATCGATGGTGATGTTCACATTCCAAGGCGAAAAGCGGCAAAGAAGAACATCCTCAACTTGGAACTATATGTGATTTAAGAGAGAGTTTCCATTTCTAAAGAGAGCTCGCTAATATTAACATTGTACAACCCTCCGAGAAGTAGTCACGATAGTTGAAAAGAGTTGTTAATGTAAAAAACTATTCCTGAAACGGAATCAGTTCTTTAAGGAATATGTTTTCTATTGTCTTAGTCATGGTCCATAGCCTTCAAAAACCCAGGCTAAACAATGATGACGTACCCAAAAAGGTAAAGCACAACATATCATTGCAAACTTTCATGAGACTACAACTCATCCTCTAGGATAGCTTAGGGTTTAAAGGCTTGTTGTACGCGCTAAATACAATCATGATTCCTATAAAAATAAGTTAGAATTTTTTTTCTTTACTTTTCATTTTCTCTCTTTGCTAGAGCACAAGCAAATTTTTTTGTGTGGGGGTATTTGATAATTATATTTTATTACATTTTATACCTTCATTATCTATCACTAATAACATGTTTTATCTTAGTTTATAGGTTAATAAAGAATTAATGAATAAAAGCTTAAAAGAATCAAATTCACTGATTTTCTATCATTTATTGAAGCACAAATATGAAAACAAAAAGCCAAAAAAAGCTCAATGATCCATAAAGAAATCGGATTAAGAAATTCATAAAGTTGAAAATCTGTTCTAAACAAATCAGTTGGCCAAGAAAGCTTAAGTTTTCTGACAGGTTTTTAATCCTTGATCTCCAAGCAAAATCCAAGTATTCTCATTCATTATTGCAGGCTATAAATAGGTTTATAGGGTGAGGGGTTTAAGTGTGAAAATTTTTATAAAAAAACTTTATTTGGAGTTAAGGATTATTCTTAATTGAGAAGACCTTCCAAAATTTATAACTTTATTGTAATTAATAAAAAAGATTTTTACCTCTTCATATATTTTCTTTTTTTCTTTATTTATTAATGAAGATGAAGATAAACATGAGGATTTTCCTTCAAGAGGCTAGAACCCTCCTTATTCATGTTTTAGGATTGTATTTTCTTTTGATAGATTCGATCTTTTTTGATACCTTATAGAGCAGATTTACTTCCATGTCTTTATTTTTATATTATTTTTTTGCCTTTTTATTTGATAGTAAAGATTTACTTTCTTGTATTTTTCTCTTTGTAGTTAAATTTACTTCATGTTCATAGCCTAGATTTTTATTTGTTGTTCATATTCTTACTTTTGTAGTTAGTTCTTAGTTTTCTTGTATTTTCCTCTTTCTTTCATGCTTTATAGTTTAGATTTTATCTCTTTATTTCTCAAAATATGTAACTAAAATATTGTAAGAATTCCAGAATTGCATAAAACAAACTTAATTTCATTTATGTTTTGTGAATTACTCTCTTGTATTTAAAATGCTTATGTTTAGGATATTCAACTATAGAACTAATTGGTATAATAAGAATTTGAAAATCTATACTTATCTTGAGTGGTTTGATAGGTTATGTGATGCGGCATAATTATGTACCAAAATTGTAAGTGCACAATTTATCAAGTTATAGTATAAAAAATATCGATCCCACGAGGAAGGTGATTTTAAGAGATTATTAGAAATGGTTCATATGTTTTGTGCATGACAATTAGGAATAAAGAATAAGTTTGATTGTGATGAGTGGTTGTTTTGATTTATGTGCAAGAGATAATAAATAGAATTTTAGAGAAGAAAGAATCAAAGAATACATGAAATCACAAGGCAAGAAAGAAGAATGAATAAAATCAAGAAATAAACCAAGAATGAAAAGAAAATTTAAGAAAGTTAAGATGGAGTATTCAAAAGATGTAAGAAATCTAGAATATAATCCACTAACCAATTTTAATTACAAAATACATACTATTCTCTTTATATCATAATTCAACTTAGATTTATTAAGCATAGATTATCAAACCATTTAAGGAAAGTGTAACCTATCAAATTATCATCTAAGTTAAATTTACTATTCATGATAAGAATAACAACATGATAATAATCCTAGAATTCATAAGCATAACATATCAAACCATTTAAGATAAGCATAGATTATCAAATTCTTCTTCTACCGATTAGTTCTCTAGTTGATTATCCTAAACATGAACATTTTATGTGCAAGAGAATAATTCATATAATATAAAAGAAATTAGACTAGTTTCATATAATTCTAAACTTCCTACAAGAATTAAATTCACATCTTTAAGAAATAAAAATAAGAAAAAGAACTAATTACAAAAATAAAAAGAAAAGAAAAATCTAAACTATGAACAAGAAATAAATCCAACTACAAAGAAGTAAAAATCTAAACTACAAAATATATTACAAAAATTAAATGCAAGAAAATAAATCTATTCTACAAATTAAAGTGCAAAAAGAAATAAAAAGACAAGAAAATAAATCTACACTACAAGCATGAATTTAAATCTAACTAATAAGCAATAATAAAGAAATTACTAAAAAGAAATAAAAGAGAAAAGAAATGCAAACCTTCAAATTGCTCTTCTTCTCCATCCTCATCATTCAACAAAGAGGAGAAAGAACAAATTTAAAGAGGAAAAAATTATTATTATTAATTGCAACTAAAGTTATAATTTTTGGAAGGTCTTCTCAATTAAGAGTAGCCCTCCTCTCTAAAAGGAGTTTACAAAATTTTTACACCCTTAACCCCTCACTCTCTACCCCTATTTATAGTAATTTTCAATGAATATGAGCCATTGAATTTGTCTTGAGCCCCAAGTAACAATCTCTACCTTTGAATTTGTTAGTGAAGAGTTTGCTTTTTGTTCTTCTCTAGCCTATATAATTTGAATTTTGAATTTAATTTTTAGCAGCCCATCAATTGATCAAGTTTGGCCCATTCACATGAAAATCCAAATTGATTTTCGGCCCACAACTCATTCAGCCCAAGCCAGCAGTCCAAGTCTTTGAGAAAAAAAATTAGCAGCAAATTAAACAAGTCCGGTCATTAGCTCAGTTCGGTCTTAAAACAGAAATTTTCTTTCAAATTTAAATCTCCGGCAGCTAAGGAAGGTCCGGCCCATGAGAGCAACACTCAAGTCCTGTCATCATTCATTTGATTTTCTCCATCAGCGGCCCATTTATTTGATTTTCGGCCCACTCCTTGCATGCAGCAGGTACAGGTCCGGTCCACACTTGATTTTCATTTGATGAAAATCCAAAGCTCCAAAAAGATGTAGCAGGTCCCTTTGCAGCCGGTATCCATTTCCCTTGTGTAATCTTTTTGCTTTGGGCCTTCACAAATTCAAAAATTCCACTTTGGCTTCTTGAATGATTTCTTCATTTAATCAATGGGTTTTTGTTGAGAGATGGGAAGTTGAGATTTATTCTTCATTAACCTGTAATTAAAGATAAAAAATAATTATTAGTGGTATATTTATTCATATAAAATAGATAATGAAGGTATAATATTGTAATAAAATGTGATTATCAAATACCCCCACACCTAAACTTTTGCTAGTCCTCTAGCAAAGAAAATAATAAGAAAATCCTAACTCACTTTCGCAAGAATCACAGTTGTATTTAGCGTATACAACCAGCCTTTAAACCCCTAGGTTACCCTAGTGGACGAGTTGTAGTCTCGTGAGGGTTTGCAGTGAATATACCCACAAAATTCGGTCAACTTGCCAAGTTAAATAAGTCAGCAAATAACAGATTTCCTTGATATATTTAGACATTCTAATTGAAGCTAGTTAATAATCAAGAAAACGTTTTTATATATAACTCCAATGTAAATCCCCTAGAAAGTCTTTTTCATTATAGCAATACAAAACCAAGCTAAATCTTAGAAATTTAATTAAAAAGTTTTGAAAAGAACATGCTAACTCTTTGTTTTAAATAACTTTCAAGTCTCTTGATCAAAAATTATTTTTCAAGACCATATATACAAAACAACAATATATATAAAAATAATGGTTAGTGTTATATATATATATTTTTTTTTTCCACTCTCTAATTCTTGGTGATTGTTTTCTATTTTAACGAGCTTTCTAAGTGACCATTTAACGAGTTTTGCGCCAATGAATCCCAACCCAATTGGGCTTAGGTCATTAAGTATAGAGATACTCCTTGGGCTTAATTGCTCAGTCAACTTAGGCTTTATAAGAGAGAATCACCTTGAATTTAAGAGTTTTTTTTTGTGGTGCCTATTTTTCGCACTCTTCTTTTATAAGGTTAGTTTTTTTTTAATATATATATGTGTAAGTATATATAGTCTTTAAAAAAAATGTGTAAATCAAGTTGACTTGAAAAAAATATTTTCAACTCTAAGTTAAGCATGCAAAAATTTTATTATTTTTTAATTAAAAATCTAAGGTAAGACTTAAGTAAAGTATACTAGTTGAAAAATTATTTCTTAAGAATTTTATTTGGAGTTATCATAAAAGGTGAACTTGAATATATCACTAACTAAAAATTAAAAAATTTAAAGTCTATCAATTTGATCAATTATTACTTAACTCTATTAATTTGGCAAGTGACAATATTTTTATAAATTTTTTTTAACAAAAAGAAAGAAAAATACAACTAAAAAGGTAAAATAAAGAGGAAAATATGTATTTCTCACCCCCACACCTAAATTTTGCATTGTCCTCAATGCAAATTCGTTGAAGCACAAAGTAAAGCAGATAAAATTGAAGAACTTACAGTTGTTCGGTTGACAGTGATGATAAGGATCTGCAATTACTATTAGTATGAGGATGAAGAAATCAAGTAAGAGGAAAATTAAAAGTAATTATTTTTTTTAAACCTTATTCAAAATTTTGTTGTTTTTTTTTCTTTATAAGAAAGAAAAGAACTTTTATTTTTTTTATTTACAGATAATGAGGTTCATGGAGAACCAACACATCTTCCTCTCCGAGCGTAGAAAATTCTAAAAATAGTTTTAGACGTTGACCATTTATTTTAAAAATGTTATCATTTTTAAGATTTTCTATCTCGACAGCTCCATGTGAAAAAACTTGTTTGACAAAAAATAGACCTGTCCATCTTGATCTCATGTGAAAAAACTTGTTTGACAAAAAATAGACCTGTCCATCTTGATCTTAATTTTCCTGGAAAAAGATACAATTTTGAATTGTACAATAAAACTTTCTTGATCTTAATTTTCCTGGAAAAAGATACAATTTTGAATTGTACAATAAAACTTTCTGTCCTGGAGAGAAAAAATTTCGCAAAATTGATTTGTCATGAAATTTTTTTGTTTTCTCTTTGTAAATTTTTGAGTTTATTTATGCATCATTCCGAATTTCTTCCAACTCGTTTATTTGGAGCAATCTGTTATTACATGCCGAGTCTGAGTCAAAATTTAACTATTTTATTGCCCACATTGCTCGATGTTCCAATTCTACTGGTAGGTGGCAAGCTTTCCCAAACACTAATCTGTATGGTGACATCCCCAAATTGGCCTTGAAAGTTGTTCAATACGCCCACAGAGCATCAGATAATTTTACAAACCAATCTTTTCTGTTATGGTTAACTGTTTTTCTAAGATTTGTTATTTGCCTGTTTGTGACCTCTACTTGTCCACTGGTTTGGGGGTGATAAGGAGTTGATAATTTGTATGTGATTGAATATTTTCTCATCAAAGCCTCAAAAGAACGGTTACAAAAATGTGTATCGTTATCACTGATGATTGTTCGTGGTACTCCAAACCGGGCAAAAATATTCTCTTTCAAAAACTTGATAACGACCTTGTTGTCATTAGTTTTACAAGCTACCGCCTCAACCCATTTTGACATGTATTCAACGGCTACTAGAATGTAAACATTTCCAAAGGAATTTGGAAATGGTCCCATGAAATCGATACCCCACAGATCAAAAAGTTCAACAGATAATATGGGTTGTAAATTTGGAAATGGTCCCATGAAATCGATACCCCACAGATCAAAAAGTTCAACAGATAATATGGGTTGTAAAAGCATCATATTTCTCCTAGTGACCTTCCCTAACAGCTGACAGCGGTTACAGGTTCTACAAAACTCGAATAAATCCTTGAAGAGAGTAGGCCAATATAGCCCAGACTGGAGAACGTTTTTAGCTATTTTTCTCGGGCCAAAGTGGCCCCCACAGGCTTGCTCATGACAAAAGGATAGAACACTTCTAGTTTCTTCTGTAGGAACACACCTCCTAAAGATCTAATCAGGACAGTATTTGAACAGATATGGATCATCCTAATAAAAATATTTTACTTGGGAGAGAAAACGGGATCTATCCTGTTTGGACCAATGTGAAGGGATCTGGTTCATAACTATATAATTCACAATGTCGGCGAACCAGGGAACAGATTGAATTTCTAGGAGTTGTTCATCAGGGAACTACTCATTGATTGGAATGGTTGATGTTGGTGCATTTGGGAGTCGAGAGAGGTGATCTGCTACGGGGTTCTTTGTTCCCCTTCTGTCAAGAATTTGAATGTCAAACTCTTGAAGAAGGAGAATCCATCTAATGAGCCGTGCTTTAGCATCCTTTTTGGTCAAAAGATATTTTAGTGTGGCATGATCTGTGAAAACTTTGGTTATGGAACCGATGAGGTAGGACATGAATTTTTCTAAGGCAAAGACTACAGCTAAAAACTCTTTCTCTGTGACAGAGTAGTTTTGCTAGGCATCATTCAGAGTTCTACTGGCGTAGTAGATCACATGCGGTTTTCCATCAAACCATTGTCCTAAAACAACACCGATCGTAGAATCAGATGCATCACGCATCAGTTCGAAGGGTAAGGTCCAGTCCGGTGCATGAATGATAGGAGATGTGGTTAGCTCCTTTTTTAGATATTCAAAAGCTTTGAGGCAGTCTGAAGAGAAGACAAATGATGTATCATTGGCTAAGAGATTGGTTAAGGGTCTTGCAATCTTGCTGAAAACCATGATGAAACATCGGTAAAAACCAGCATGACCAAGAAATGATCTGACATCTTTGACAGTTTTGGGAGGAGGGAGATTGGAAATGAGATCTACCTTAGCTTTGTCCACTTCGATTCCCCTATTGGAAACTACATGTCCTAAGATAATGCCTTGTTTGACCATGAAATGACATTTCTCCCAATTGAGAGTCAGATTTTTCTCCCTACACCTTTCTAGGACAAGTTTAAGATGATGCAAACATTAGGAAAATGTGTCACCAAAAATGGAAAAGTCATCCATAAAAATTTTGAGAAATCACTCTACCATGTCGGAAAAAATACTGATCATGCAACGTTGGAATGTGGCCGGTGCATTGCACAGGCCAAAGGCATGCGTCGGTATGCGAATGTTCCATACGGGCATGTGAAGGTGGTTTTCTCCTGATCTTCGGGAGCGATAGGGATTTGATTGTAACCTGAATATCCATCCAGAAAATAGTAAAACTCATGCCCTGCTAAACACTCTAATATTTGGTCAACGAAAGGAAGAGGGAAGTGATCTTTCCGAGTGGCTAAGTTGAGTTTTCTGTAGTCAATACAGACTCGCCATCCAGTTTGGATTCAAGTGGGAATCAGCTCATTAGCCTCATTTTGGATCACGGTAATCCCAGATTTCTTTGGAACAACTTGGACCGGACTCACCCATGAACTATCAGAAATAGGATAAATGATCCCATGATCGAAACATTTCAGAATGTCTTTCCTAACAGCTTCTTTCATTACTGGGTTTAACCTACGTTGAGCATCTCTAGTAGGTTTGGCATCATCTATCAAATGGATTCGGTGTTGAACAATGGTTGGACTAATCCCTTAGATATCAGCCATGGTCCATCCAATGGCTTCCCTGTTCTCTCTTAAGACAGCTAAGAGAGCTTCCTTTTGATCGATAGTCAACTCAGAAGAAATGATAACTAGTAAAGACTCGTTCTCCCCTAAGTACGCATACTCTAGATTTTCGGGTAGAGGTTTGAGCTCTAACTTACGGGGTTCCTCCACAGATGGGCAAAGCTGGACTCGGGGTTCTACCTCTAAAGGTTCTCGTTGCCAGCCAACAGCAAAAATATGATTGACTAGCGGTTCTATCTCATGTTCGTCATCAGAAAGCTCCTCAATCATTAAATCAGATGCATTTGAATCAGACTCACACTCTCCCTCTTGTTGTTCACTGGATATTCCTTGAATGAAATTCACTTCCATGGGTTCATCAGATGGATCACTAGGCTGTCTCCCTAAGTTGAAAATATTGAGGTCAACAGTCATATTCCCAAAAGATAGTTTCATCTGACCGGTTCTACAGTTTATCAAAGCATTTGAGGTGGCTAAGAACGGTCTTCCTAAAATGACGGGGATTTGACTTTTGAGATTGGAAACGGGATGCGTTTCCAAGACAATAAAATCAACAGGAAAAATAAACTCTCCAACTTTGATAAGAACATCCTCTACCTCTCTTTTGGGAATTTTTACAGATCTATCAGCTAACTGTAGAGTGCATCTTGTAGGTTTAAGTTCTCCTACATTTAGCTGTTGATAGACCTAGTAAGGAAGGAGGTTGACGCTGGCTCCTAAGTCTAGAAGTGCCTTATCAATGTGAGGGTTACCTATAACGCATGGAATTATGGGACAACCAGGGTCCTTGTATTTCAACGGCATAGGTTTTGAAAAATTTTTACTGAGGTTGGCAGCTAAGAAGACTTTCTTAGGGTCATTTGTGGTTCTTTTCATAGTGCATAAGTCCTTCAAGAACTTTGCATAAGAAGGGATTTGTTCAATTGCATCTAAGAGAGGGATGTTGATCTTGGCCTGTTTAAACGTTTCTAGGATTTTCTCAACCTGTGGGGAGTTTTTCCTAGGTTTGAGTCTATCTGGAAAGGGGGCAACGGGCCTATACCTATCTAGATCAGGCTCAATCTCAAGTTCAGCATTTTGGTCATCGGAAGGAATTTCTTCATCGGAAGGAGTGTTTTGAATGGGAGAAGGGGTTTGATCCGGTGGCATTCTAACCTGGTTGTCTATTTGTTTTCCTGATCTCAGAGTGTGAATTGTATTCAGTTGAGCTGGATTGTTGGAACTGGATCCGGTGTCTTTAGGGTTTGCGACAGGTTGACTTGGGAATTTTCCTTTTTCTCTCTCACTCACGGCAGCGGCTAGTTGCCCAAGTTGGGTTCCTAACTGGGCTATGGCTTGTGTGTTCGAGTTGAGTACTTGGTCGGTGGTTTGCATGAATGAATTTAGAGTGGTGGATGATTGGGTCAACATGTTGGTAGTTTGTGTAGAAGCTTTGATCATATCTTCTAAACCCTTTTCTAAGACACTCAAACGTTTGTCATGATCAGAATTTGATTGATTTGTGGGCTGGTGAGGATTAGGATGTTGGTTTGGAAAAGGTGAGTTAGAAAAATTGTTCGGTGCATTGAATGGGATAGTGTTTCCCCTAGGGAATTGTTGGTTTGATGCGGGAATAAAGTTTTGGTTTCCAGGAGAGTTTCCTTGGTTCCAACCAAAGTTAGGATGATTTCTCCAACCTGAATTGTAGGTTGGAGAAAATGGATCATTTCTGGAACGCTAGAATGAAGCGTTCATCTGTTCTAAAGCGTGGTTGTTTCCTAGAAGAGGGCATTCCTCTAAAACATGGGTAGGAGACTAACATTTATGACATCCCGGGGTAAAAATATGATTAATTTGAGCCGGAGCTCGTTCCTTAACTTCCAAGGCTTCTAACCTCTGCATAATCGTCACCATCTTTGCTTTAGAAGCAATATTTGACTCCAAAGAAAAACCACTAGACTTAGATTGGGGAACAGATGAAACCCTGTTATCATAATTTTCCCACTGTATTGTTTTCTCGGATAAACTCTCTAGAAATTCCTAAGCTTCATCTGCGTTTTTCCTCATAAAATCTCCCTGACACATCGATTCTAAAGATGTTTTTGAAGAATAGTCCAATCCTTCATATATGACTTGGCACAATCGCCATTTTTCTAGACCATGATGAGGACATTTGATTAAAAGATCTTTAAATCGGTCGAAATATTTCCAGAATGGCTCTCCCGGGATAATTTTAAAGTTTTGAATGTTGTTCCTAAGCTTTACCGTTTTGTGAATAGGAAAAAATTTCTTAAGAAAAACGGTGACAAATTCCTCCTAAGTTGAGATGGAATTTATCGGTAAGCTAAACAGGCATTTTTTAAGATAAGCATAGATTATCAAATTATTCTTCTACCGATTAGTTCTCTAGTTGATTATCCTAAACATGAATATTTTAAGTGCAAGAGAATAATTCATACAATATAAAAGAAATTAGACTAGTTTTATATAATTCTAAAATTCCTACAAGAATTAAATTCACATCTTTAAGAAATAAAAATAAGAAAAAGAACTAATTACAAAAATAAAAAGAAAAGAAAAATCTAAACTATGAACAAGAAATAAATCTAACTACAAAGAAGTAAAAATCTAAACTACAAAATATATTATAAAAATTAAATGAAAGAAAATAAATCTATTCTACAAATTAAAGTGCAAAAAGAAATAAAAAGACAAGAAAATAAATCTACACTACAAGCTTGAATTTAAATCTAACTAACAAGCAATAATAAAGAAATTACTAAAAAGAAATAAAAGATAAAAGAAATGCAAACCTTCAAATTGCTCTTCATCTCCATCCTCATCATTCAACAAAGAGGAGAAAAAACAAATTTAAAGAGGAAAAATTATTATTATTAATTATAACTAAAGTTATAATTTTTGGAAGGCCTTCTCAATTAAGAGTAGCCCTCCTTTCCAAAAGGAGTTTATAAAATTTTCACACCCTTAACCTCTCACTCTCTACCCCTATTTATAGAAATCTTCAATGAATATGAGCCATTGGATTGGTCTTGAGCCCCAAGTAACAATCTCCACCTTTGAATTTGTTAGTGAAGAGTTTGCTTTTTTGTTCTTCTCTAGCCCATATGATTTGAATTTCGAATTTAATTTTATGCAGCCCATCAATTGATCAAGTTTGGCCCATTCACATGAAAATCCAAATAGATTTTTGGCCCACAACTCATTCAGCCCAAGCCAGCAGTCCAAGTCTTTGAGAAAAAAAATCAGCAACAAAGTAAACAAGTCCGGTCATCAGCTCAGTTCGGTCTCAAAACAGAAATTTACTTTCAAATCAAATTCTCCAGCAGCTAAGGAAGGTCCGGCCCATGAGAGAAGCACTCAAGTCCTGTCATCATTCATTTGATTTTCTCCATCAGCGGCCCATTTATTTGATTTTTGGCCCACTCCTTGCAAGCAGCAGGTCCAGGTCCGGTCCACACTTGATTTTCATTTGATGAAAATCCAAAGCTCTAAAAAGATGCAGCAGGTCCCTTTGCAGCCGATCTCCATTTCCCTTGTGTAATCTTTTTGCTTTAGGGCCTTCACAAATTCGAAAATTTCACTTTGGCTTTTTGAATCATTTCTTCATTTAATCAATGGGTTTTTGTTGAGAGATGAGAAGTTAAGATTTATTCTTCATTAACCTATAATTAAAGATAAAAAACAATTATTAGTGGTATATTTATTCATAAAATAGATAATGAGGGTATAAAATTATAATAAAATGTGATTATCATTATGCTTATGAATTCTGTAATTAATATTTAGTTGTTATTCTTTTCAAACAAGTTAATTTTTACTTGTATGATAATTTGATAAGTTATACTTCTCTTATGTGGTTTGATTTTTTATGCTTAATAAATCTAAAGTAAAAGTGAATAGTTCATAAATCTTAAGTGATATTAAGTAGTGGATTCAATTCTAGATTCCTTATTTCTTTAATTGTTGTCCTCCATCTTTTACTTATGATTTTCCTCTTTATTCTTGATTTTTGTTTATTTATGTTTTATTTTTCTCTAAATTACTTCTCCCCTCTGGTTTTGTTTTATTTGCATATAATCAAACCCACTCTCCACATCTATCCACTATCTCTTTATCACTCCTTATTGTCCACACAACACACAATTTAGAAACCAATTTTGATTATTGCCTACAACACCTTCCTCGGGGATCGATAATTTTTTATATTATAACTTGATAGTTGTGTACTTGCAACTTAGGTGTTATTTATAGCTTATCAAGTTTTTGATGTTATTGCCAGAAAAGGAGCTTGTAATCAGAATTTTCTATTTTGGTTCTTTAATTTGTGTGCTTTCTTGTAGGGAACCATTTTGAAGATTTGAAGATCGGAGATTGAAGAGTTGCTTAAGATAAGTCCTCTTTTATGTATTTTTAATTTCACCCCTTTAGTTAGTTTCTCACAATTAGAAACAATTAGGATCTAAGAATTATTTTTCTCTGACCTTATAAATTCACCCTCCACTTGGATATTTACTGACAATATAGTAAATTTAAACAAGAGTTCTCTTTTCACATAATTGTTGATTGTTAACCTTAACTAAAAAATAAAAAGATTTTATTTTTTTTCATTCTTTTTTAGTTGCTTTTAATTTCTAGGGTTGTATTGCATATAATAGTAGGAATTTACCAAAGGATTCAAGCTCATTAAGTAGGGTGAATTTCACTTGAAAATACTTTTAAGGGTAATACCCCCTAATCATGAAGGTGAGGGATTTCATCACCTATTTCTTAGCTCATAAATCACTAATTCCTCATTAAAAAAATCCAAACCTTTTTTAAAACTCATTGGATGTTGGCCCTTAAGGATTCAAGCTCATTAAGGAGCAAGAAATCCTTAAGTGAACTGGTTTTAGTTTATAAATTTGTTGGTGTTTAAGGCAATGTTAAGGGGATGCATAAAGCATCCACAATGAACGAGGTACTTAACTCATCCTTGATCTCCCTCTAGTACTATCCGTATCTAGATAACTGATTGAGTAAACTTCAGTCTTTTTATTAATAGCGTTTTTGGTTAGAAGCTTGTCTAGTTAAGTCTAGGCTTAACTCTAGAACTAAAGGTGATTGATACAAAGTGGTGATTGATACAAAATGATTGCTCTTGATTTTTTAGTATTTTCTTTGATTCTTCTCCTACTTCTCGTTATATTTTAGGTCTTTTAGTTTTTCTCTAAAAAATCATCAACTTGCATTAGATTTTTTCTAATTTTTTGTAGATTTAAAAAACTCCTTTTAATTAAGTAGTCATTCCAAGACATTTTTCTTTAAAACATCTAAAAAGTATTTCTTTTGGTGTATGCAAACTTGGATTATATATAATAGCAATCATTTAATCTGTGTTGAATCATCTTTTAAGACCAACAAAATGGCTATCAGTAATCCATCTGTTCATCAAGACATGTGTTATCCAACTAGGAATGCAATCTCATCTTGCATTAAGCTACCCGATATCAATAGAACTAATTTTGATCTTAGATCATATTTTATAAACATGCTTCCAAAATTCTTGGAAATATAAGCGAGGACGCTTACATTTTTATCTTTGAGTTTGAGAATTGTCTTATTATTATGAATAGGGAGTTATCTGAGGATGCAATTAAGCTTGGATTTATTCTATTTGTTGTTAAGGACAAAGCTAAAAAATATGTGTATAGCTTACCTACAAATTCTATCTCAACTTGGGATGAATTTGTTACCCTTTTTTTTGAAAAATATTTTCCAATCCATATAACCGTTAAGTTTAGAAATAGCATTCAAAATTTAAAAATACTTCTAGGGGAGCCAATCTAGAAGTATTTTGATATGTTTAAGGATCTTCTTATCCAATGTTCTCATTTAGAAAAGTGGTAATTTTTTCAAATCATCTATGAAGAATGGATTATTCTTCAAAAACTTCCTTAGAATCAATGTGTCAAGAGGATTGCTTTGGAAATTTTTAGAGAGTTTATCTAAGAAAACAATGCAGTGAAAATACTATGATGAAAGAGTTTTATTTGTTCCGTAACTCAAATTTAGTGGTCTTTCCTTAAAAATAAACATAGCCTCTGAAGCGAATATGGCTACAATCCTGTGTAGGCTAGAAGTATTAGAAATCAAAGAACAAGCTCCGGCTCAAATCAATTAAGTTTCTATCTCATGTTGTCATAAGTTTAAACTAGTTGCTACCTTACCAGATAGACTTAGTCCTAGGAAAACGTCCCTCAGGTGGAGAAAATTCTAGAAACTTTCAAGCAGTTAATATCAACATTCCTTTCGTAGATGTAATTAAACAAATCCTTTCTTATGCAAAATTTTTAAAAAAATTATGTACTATGAAGAGAATAATAAATTCCCTAAAGAAAGTCCTTCTTACTGTCAATATCAGTGACATGCTCTTAAAGCCCATACCTATGAAGCATAAAGATCCTGGTTGTCTTAATATCTCATGAGTCATTGGAAATACCTTCTTTAAAAAGATACTTTTAACCTTAAGGGTCAGTGTCAACTCGCTCTTTTATTCGGTCTACTAGCAAATTGGTGTAAGAGAACTCAAACCAATCATATGCACATAAAGGTTAGAGAGTTTATTTTTCAAATAAATTTTACAGTCTTGGAAACGCAGCCCAGTTTCAATCCCAAAATCTAGATATATATAATCTTAGGAAAACCATTCTTAGCCACTTCTAATACTCTCATCAACTATAGAACTAGTAAACTGAAGTTGACTTTTGGGAATATGACTATTGATCTTAATATTTTTATTCTAGGGAACCAGCCAACTGATCAACCACTTAAAGTAAATTACATTCAAGAAAATTCAATTAAATAGTTAGAAGAAGAGAATGAGTCATACTTGAGCTTTGAGGAAATCTTTAGTGAGGAGTTGACGATACTATAATCTAATCAAGTCTTTCAGAATGAAGGAACTGTGTTAGATACAAATTTTAGCTTTGAAGAACTATTCACTAATGAGATTAGATTCCTTGAAAATATACAACTACCAAATTTTCTTACTTCAACTATTAAATTTGGGTTTTCGGAAATTTTTAAAAAATAGTTGGTGGTGTTAGGACGAAATAAGGAACTTGAGGTCACATCTGAGACTTGCTTTTCGAATTTCAAAATGCATAAGATCATTCGTCCCTAACTTTAACTACTGCAAAAATCATTAAAAACTTTAGAGCACACAGAAGTGAAGCACATTTTTTTAGTTTATCATTTTAGACTTTGTTAAAATCCGAGGTAGAATTTTTAGCAATAAGGTAGAATTTGAAGTAGAGCACGAGGTTTTTATATGTATTCATTTATTCTACATATTTATGTTTTGTCTCATAATAATAAAAATAATAAAAAGAGTTTATTCTTCTCTCAATTGATAGTTTCTTGTTCTTTAACAAAAGAAAAGAAGAAAATATTTAAAAAATACGAAAAAATATAAAAATTATGTAAAAGAAAGAAAAAAAAGAAAAAAGAAAAATGAAGAAAATGTTGAGTTCATCTTCCTCATACCAAAGGTAATTGCAGTTATCATATTTCTAGATCAACCAAATGAATGTAAGTGCTTTATTTCTTATCTGCCTTACTTTGCGCATCATAGAGTTTACATTGGGGTGGTAACTAGTCATTTTTTCTCTTTATTTTACCATTTTTTCTTTTCACTTCTCTTTATGTCATATTTTTCTTTTTTTCACAAAAAAAATTATCACTTGCCAACTTAATAGAGTTAATTAATAATTGATCTCTTGATAAATCTTAAAATTTTGAATTCTTAATTAGTTTCATACTCAAATTAATCTTTTATAATAAGTTTAATAAATCTATTAAGAAATGATTTTCAAGGTAGTATACTTCATAAAAGTTTTTACTTAGGCTTTTAATTAAAGTAATGAAATTTTTCTATTCTTAGCTTCGAGTAGAAAATATTTTTTTCAAATTATTTTCATCTAAATATTTTTCAAGATATACATACACATGTGTCGATATATATTAAAGAAACTAACTTTGGGAAAGAAGAGTGTAAAAAATAAGCATCAATAAAAAAAATCTCTTAAACTCCAAGGTGGTTCTATCTTACAAAGTCTAACTTGACCGAGTAATTAAGTCCAATGAGCATTTCTATACTTAATGGCTTAAGCCCAGTTGAGTTGGGATCATTTGGCCAAAACTCCTTAAATGGACACTAAAAAAATGCAATAATGTAGAAGAAAATAACCAAAGAATAAAGAGTGTTGACACACAAATTTTTTTCATATATAGTTATATTTCTATATATTTTTGAAAAATAAGTTGATCTAAAGACATGAAAAAGTATTTTAAACAAAGAGTTAGCATGTTCATTTCAAGAGTTTTAGTTAAAATTTCTAAGTTGAACTTAGGTTTATATAACTATAATGAAAAAAAATTCTAGGAGGATTAGTTTAGAGGTAAAATATTGTTATTAATAGACTGACCCTAAACTTCGCTTAAGATTCTTCGCCCCGAACTTTGCCAAAGATCTTACCCCTGAATTTTGTCGAATATCTTGCCCCAAACTTTGCTCATCATTTTTGCCTTGAACATCACCAAAAATATTGTTTTGAATGAATTTCATCACAAATACTAGCACACAAGTTAAGGATTTGAATTTTAAATTCTCAGGCTATACCGCCTGGCCTAACCGATTTGCTGAGCCTCGCCTGACCGACTTACTGAGCTTTGCCCAGATGACTATTTCTCAAGTAAGCTAACTTAGCCCCATTCAGTAGGGTATTGAGGTGAACCTTGCTAAGATAGCATGGTGAATTTCACTAAGTCGCCAAATTGAGAAAATTCTAACTCAATTTATTTGCGATCCTATATAATAAACTTTACTAAAACGACTTAACAAATTTCACTAAGTCTCCAAATTGAGAATCTCAACTCAATTTATTTAAGACCTAATCTGGTAAACTTCAATTCAACCCTTGCTAACATAAGAAAGTTTGAGCTTCACTCCCAACACAATAACTCCATATAGAGTTCAAGTTCGCTACAGAAGTATGTAAAGATCAAATACATGAAGATGGACAAGTTCAGGAAAAAAAAGTTTTTTTATTGCTTGAAGATTCTATTACATGATGACGACATTCAGAGCATGCAATTACAAAGGTGATGGGTATTTGTTGCTATTTGCTACTACCTTATATTCCTAAGTTATGGGTATTGTGAAAGCTGGTGGTCATACGTGAGTAGCACCATGCTATTGCTCCTGTTCCTCCGATCTCACAAGAGTGGGAAATGAAATTTTTCTATTGCTAAAAAATAGCTCATATTGAATAAG
>NC_033802.1:29435370-29452481 GCF_001876935.1 Asparagus officinalis
GAAGAATTTCAAGGGGAAGAAGCACTTCCTACAACCAAAATTTGACGTCAACCTGAGTCAGCCACACGATATTTAATTATGATCTAGGTTCATGATTGTGAAACCTATTTACTATCAGAGCCCTCGCTTGTGGAGCTTTAAGGATTCTTCTTCAATCGCTATCTCAGTCTTCAAACGGTTTTACGTAAAGCACGACATTCAAAGCTCCACGCACTATCATGATTCAACTCACCCCAAGCTATCGACTAATTCTCATCATTCTGCTCAAGCATTTCCTTTTTAGCTAACAACAACTCTGCCAAATAGCAAAGTATGCAGCGTTTATCCGCCTGATGACCCTTTACTTAGGCAAGCTCCTATTAAAGTTATTTTATTTTAGCTCCTATATCGAGAAACATCTCTGATCTGGACAAGGGAGACATAGACATAGAGAAGAAGAAGAAAATAGAGATGAAGATGGTGAAGATGGAAGAAGAAGGTTGCTATTTATATCTTTTTTCAAATCCAAAATTCTAAGAAAATCTCACAAAACATTGCTAATTGACGAATTTCACCAGTACAGTTCAAAGAAATATGAACTTCTCCAATTTCTCAGTGTAGCCTTAACAATAGAGGAGACAAACTTTATTCCAAACATAATGTTGGATGAATGCAAGCATCATTGGTGTTCGCGGGGAAAATTACTTTCATTGAAGTCATTGTATCCTTAAGCAATAGTTTTTCAGTTACAAAAGATCCAGTCTTTTTATAAGATCCGATTACAACAAAATCAAAGAAAAAAGAAAAATTACAACTCTCCTTTTCTCGAACAAATCGCAAGATCCTGTTTTACGGTCTCTTGCTTGTGTGGGTTCTTTGCCTGCGCCGGGGTTAATCCGTGGACCACCGCGCGATCTTGTTCTGGTCGGATCTACACAGTATGACGGGTGTTATTTCACGAAGGAAATAACAGTCGGGGGTACTATTTCACCAAGGAAATAATAGCCTTTAGTAATCGAAATCGACCAAGCGAAATCGATACTCTTCTCGGGATCAAAAACCAAGTTTTGATCCGGAGGATGACCGTGTAGATCTTAGATATGATCTCTCTCGAACTCCTGACTTGTTTGACATGGATGATCATCAAGAACCAGATCTGAAAAGTCCAAGTCTTCAAAGCTTTAAGATTCCGAAGTTGAGCTCTCAATCCAGCAGAGTTTCGCCTCAAAAAAGTCCAACCTCCAAAACAATGAACCACCAAGCCTATTTATAGGCATTTAGAACTAGATCTGGGTCCAGATCTGGGCTTGGCCAAGGTGGCTCGGCCACCAAGGTGGCTCGGCCACCGAGCCACCAGGCTCAGCCATGGCCGAGCCACCCTTAGGTGGCCCGGCCACCGAGCCACCCCTAGGTGGCTCGGTGAGCCACCTAGGTGGCTCGGCTTTGGTCGAGCCCTCCAGGTGTTTGCCGTTTTGTCATTTTTCGGTTTCGCGGTTTATCCGAACTCTGATTGTTGATCTGGACTCTGATTTGGCAGTCCGGATTCTAAATTGGCAGTAAATCCGCTTTAGTGTTGTGGTCTAACGATCTTGTTTGGATATATTGCCTGATGGTTCGTTGGTTTGTTGAATCACCATGCTGAACTGTGTTAAGGGACCTATAAGCAATTTTATACGCCTACAGATACCCCCTCCAAAGTATTTCAGTCTCATTCTTTCATAGAAGAGTCTGGAATACTTTGGATATGATTGTCCCAATCTTCAATCGGTATGATAGGACATTGGAATGGCTTCTATTCTTGATTCCTTCAATCCTTCAAGCTATTCGGTGCTTTGTCGAATGTCTGCAAGGGTTTCGGTGCTGCATTTATTATCTGACCGTTGTCGAAATTTTGAACTTGAAGTCAATTCCTGATTTCCTGATCTTTAGCTCGTGTTTGTTGTTTCAACATAGAACTAACCATCGATTGTTGGTAACGCGTTGTCCGGCGTTTGACACAATTTATACTCGTGCGTCTGTTGGTGTCTTGAGAAGCAGTTTATGCTCTTATACTTTTCGGAGTGTTGTTGAGTTATCCTTAAGAATATTTTTTAGAAAAATACTCTCCAGAAACTTCTCAACAAAAATAAGGAATAGTTTATACTCGTATACCTTGTTGGAGTATTGAGAATGAGCTGAACCGGCCTAATAATGACCCAAAAAAAGCAGTAATTAGGCTCCAAAAATCTTCCGACCCTTCCGAATATATGGGAGAGGAGTGAATAAATAAGGGACTGGACCATCGGTCGTTTTGAAGTCGTTTCGATACTCGGTTCAGCTCCAATTTGAATTTTGGTTCAAATCTGGTTCAAACTGGTTCAGAACGGGTTCAAACTGGTTCAGAACTGGTTTAACCTGGTTCAAGACTGGTTCAGGACTGGTTCAGGACTGGTTCTATCTGGTTCAGCCTGGTTTGGTCTGGTTCAGCTAGGTCTGGTCTGGTTCAGCCTGGTCTGGTCTGGTTCAGCCTCATTTGAACTGATTTAGTCTGGTCTGGTCTGGTTCAAGACTGGTTCAAGGCTATAAAAGAGCCTCTTTTCCTCTATCTAGGGCCGGCCCCCCTTCTCCCTTTTTTTGAAATTTTTTCCCTCGTGCATCTTTTCTCCTTCAAACCTTCAAATTTGTCTTAGATCTATCTTTCCTTTTGATCTTAGACTGAAAAATCCCTCAAAATTTCCATATTTAAAGTTTCTCTCAGGCCCCTGGAGCTCGTGGTTCGAGCCTCTTTCAAGATCTGCTTTTTTTTGTCGGATCCTCGAGCTTTTCCTCAGGTAAATCCTCCATAATTTTGGCATATTTCATGTTTAATTTAGTACATGAATTTGTGGGATTGCATATGAGGGTTAGGGTTTGTGATTTGACGCCTCGAGCTCATCTTTCAGGGGGTAAAATTTGGAGATTTGAGGGATTTAATTATAATAAAGAGGGGATAAAATTTTAGGGTTAGAGTTTGTCACCCTAACTAGAATTTTTTCTATATCTGACTCCTTGATTTACTTTGCAGATCGTCATGTCGTATATCCCGAGAGGTCGATCCCCTACTGCGTTGGCTGATGGCGTGCTTCCCTCGTATGCTGGTGATCTCTTTTCGGCGTATTTGTAGATTAATCTTTTTTTTTCCGCTTTGTTCTCCTTGGTGAGACAATTGGGAAGACCCTTGATTCTCCTTGATGAGGATCGACACTTTAAAGATAGGTTTTGCTTGGTTAAAACCATATCTCAAAATCAATAAAGGGGGCGGTTTGAAGCTGCATTGTGCATTATAAGGCAGGGATATATTGTTGATATACCCTATTTTATGAATGCACAATGTAGTCAAATCGTCTCACCCTTTATAAAGCATTGACTCTATCTTACTCATTTGTAAGATGAGTTCAACTTCCTTTTATAACTGAGACTAACAAACGCTTAATTGCTTGTTTCCAGTGGATTATCCTTCTGGAGCGTTCTCATCTCATGCAGTGTACAGGCGTCGTGACGAGTATTATTCGACCTTCGATGATTTTTCCCCTATTCCACTTACTCCTCGGTTTGCTTCGGGCACGTCGACAGAGGTTGCCCAGGTGGTGAAGGAAGGTGGATATTGAGTTCTTCGACAGCTGATTACTGATGCGCCTTTCGTGAAGGATACCAGCTCTGTTCAGCCCCTCAAGAAGACTGATTTTTTGTTTGGCGACTCTATTAGAGGTCCTGATGTAGTATTTATTGACGCCGAGTAGTGGCTTCATAAAGATGACGGTGGTTTTCTATATTTGCCCAAGATTCCTCGACACCACTCATTGACTAAGCTCAGGCGTCAGGCCGTGACACGGGAGATGTCATGGCGCTTGACAGAGGAGCATGAGAGCATTCACTGTGGCTATATCACTCATCAAGCAGCTCCTGGTTCGAGCAGGAGTCATATCGTTGGATTGCGTCCTGGAGTATTGGGGCTGGATACACCGCCGCACAACGAATTTCTTGCTTCTGCTTCCACTTTGAAGAATCGCCTTGCCGACTTAGGACGGGAGATGCCTGCGGCGCGCCATAGATTCTATGGCTGGGTGCATTCTTTAGACAAGCTTTGGTGGGCTCGTATGACGAAGTATGTCTTAAGCCGATGGAGCGAGGAGTTGCACGCTTGTGGTCTATATGCAGCCATTCATTCCACCATGTATGGTTTGCCTGTCAGCGCCAAACATTTCTTTGCTTTGTGCGAGCTCTATAATCCGGATTCGAACATTTTTCTGACTAGGCACGTAGAGTTGGGCTTAGCTCTCCATGAGATGCACAAGATTTCTGGTTTGCCCATGGGTCAGATGCTATATCAGGAGTACTTTCCCTCCAACCATAAGTTGAGTCAACTAAAGGACCGCATGCCCGACCGCTATGAGACTTTATGGGATCTTACATGTCACTACCATATTGTTTTGGCGCAGTCTGAGCCTTTAGCGAAGAGGACTAAGTCACATGTGAGCTTGAAGCAGTTCGCGTGCTATTTGTTCGGAAATCTAGAGAGCAATTCTGGCGAGGCTATCTGTGAGCTGGCAACACTTACTCCTTTAGAGGTCAATGGTCTGCTGAAGAAGATTGATGCTCACTCTTATATCATTAGCAGTCCCGAGAGTGGCTTTCCTGTAGGGACCAAATTTAAATCGTTCTTATGGCATGCAACCGCATCGATTCAGCCGATGACCCTTCTCGCCGGTTACCTCGCTATCTGGATAAAGAAATGCGTGGTCCCGTATCAGTCCAGTGACATTTTGCCATTGGAGGTGCTCTACCCAGAAGAAGGAACTTTCGCTTCTTCCGGTGATGGTAGCTAGCATTCATAGAGGGCTTCGACAGATTTCTAGTGTTTTCGCACAGAAAGAAGATGCACCGTCAGCTCAGATTCCTCTTACTAAGGTGAAGCTCCCATATACTTATTTGATGGCTTGGTTCGTCCTTCATCGTCCTGATGTGATGTCGGTACCTAGCACTGTAGACCACTCTGTTCCCCTACTACAGTTGTTTGAGAATGACAGGTGGGAGGGGTGAGGATTCCTTGACATCAGGAAGCAGCTACAGGTCCCCAAGTGTTGGGTATTTTCCACTTGCTTCCCACAGTTCTCGAGCCAATATGGCGAGTGTTTGATTGATGAGGAGAGGCCGAGGGGGACTCAAACTCATTTAGATGTCGGCTGCTTTAACTGGCTAATGAACATTAGGCCAGGTTATCTGACCTTCCGGGTGAGGAATCAGTGTTTCATAGAGCCATATCTACCCTGCCGATTCGCCCTACAGTTTGGTTACGATCAGCTTTATGTCGGGAATCCACGTCAGTAGTTTCAGACTCATGGCGGTTTGGTGGATGGTCTCCGGGCATGGCTGTGGACCGTGATGGGCTGTACTGGTGTTAAGTTCAGTCTCCCGAGTGCTGAGCGGCAGTTGAATCTCACCTTCTTAAACTGCAGGTGGTTGTTAGTAGCTAATAAAACTGTCCCCGCGAAGCCGATTGCAGAGCTAGTGGCCGAGGAAGCTTCTCAGACTGATTCTCATGTGATTTGGGAAAATGCTCAGTCATAGAGGACACAGAGCAAGACTCGTCGGATTGATGAAGAGGGAAAGAAGATCTTCCATTCTGCTGATGAGGCTTCAGACGGAGATCTTGAAGATTACGAGGACTGTTCCGAGCGAGGTTAGCTACCTATTCTTTCCTTCTGTCTTCCAGAATTATTAATCTTGACAGTTGTTTGATGTTTCATGGACCGCAGCTGACAAGGATGAAGAATTCCGTCCTTTTTCCAAGGCGAGACCTTCGATTGTTGTCCCCGCTGCTAGGCGGAAGAGATTAGCCCATAAGCCGCGTGCAGATTCGCGAGCATCTGAGATGGATTTGTCTGGTGATGATCCCGCTAGCGACGGAGGTAACATCTACCCTATAGATCATCCTCTTGATCATTCAGAACTTCGACTCATGCTTTTCCATCTCTATGTAGGAGAGCGTGGGGATAGCGAGATGAGTCCTGATTCTGCTCCTCATGATTTTGTATTTTCTGGTGAGCCTGACTCACCACACCAGGTAGAAAAGCCTGCAGAAGCTGCTGACGTTAGGGAGACTATCAATATAGGACCCGATTCAGCGAATCCAGGTACATCTACCATTGACAATGTACCCTTTAGATGGCACACAAAGGAGTTGAACGATTCAGAATTTGTGCATTCCCTAATTGTCTCTATGCTTCTTGCTCTTTTAGATAAAAATTGCAGGAGGCAAACGTGGATCTTGGGAATAGAGAGGCTAACACACCCATAAGAGGTAACTCATTTCCATTGGTCGTAGTCTCTTTATTCTTCTTTTGCACTTATATTCTCTTGTGTCAGATTTCTCGACCGATGATTTTGACGAGGAAGGTTTGCTTGTGGACACTCCTATGCTCCACTTCATGTATGGCTCTCCTCAGATTGATAACCAGATGCCTGAAGATATGTTTCCTGAGTCTATACTCCCTAAGAATCCCGAGGATTGTCCTTCTGAAGGTACGTGCCTCATCTCAAGTTAATTATAGGACTAGCCATTTTTTTGACTAGTGCAGCTATAATGTGATGCATCTGAGAATTCCGTTTTGTGTTTGCCAGAAGCTTTTGTCGAGACTGATCCTGTTGAGCCGGCTGCGAGACCAACTACATCAGCTGATACATCCACAGCAGTTACACCTCCACTACCCCTAATGACTCAAGGGGAAGGAGGTATAAATTAAGTAACTGAGAAATGTCATTTATTTCCTCATTAAGGCTTTTGACGAATTTCTCCTTTTTGTGTAGGGCTTTCTTCTCGGCTTCATGTCCTTGTGAAGGAATTGTTATTAGACAACGACCCTGAGAAGATCGTCATCTGTATAGAAGTCCGCTCCTTCTTCTCCTTCGTGAATGCTATGATTGACAAGCTCTTCCGCGGTGGACTTTTCCTTCACTAGTCAAAGCCTTTCCTTGATTCTAGAATAAATTCAATAAGGGATGCAGGATACCCAGATCTGGCGAAGGCTATAGTTGATGACCTTGATTGTCTAGAGCACGAGCTTCAGATGTTTCATGAGCTCCGGGATGCAGGTGCCTCTTCATTCATTACTGCCAATTTGGATGCTCGCTTACAGACATGGCGCGATACTCGGATTTTTGCTGAGCTCGAGATTCAGGTGCAGCGGGATCGGGTAGACCAAGTTGAGGCCAACCTTGCTATTAGATCATCTTCACTCGACAAGCTTGATTTTTCTATTACCTCTTGTGAGACCAAGATAGACCAGCTCAGAAGAGAACTCCGTGAAGAAGAGGAGACTTTGAGTATTCTTCAGATGACGAAGGTACAGGATCAGCAAGCCCACACTACCTTATCTGATGAGCTGAAATCCTTGAAGCAGAAACTGGTTGAGACGAAGGAGATTGCTGTGAAGACTTTGTCTGCGACTAAAGAGTCCATCAGAGCCGAGTTGCAGGATGAGCTTAGGCAAGCTTATGATGAGAAGCTGTCTAAGTTTAGTCAGCAGATTTTTAGCCATGGGCTTGATGTATGATTTCATTTGCTGAATACTTTGACTTTTGATTCTCGTAGTGGAACTAGTTTTATCTTTATCTTTATTATGATTCATCATTCTGTTTGGAATGATTGACCATAATACTCATAGGATTTTTGGCAAACTCTCAATCTTCAATGGGTTTGATAAGCCTTTACCGAGTACCGTTTGAGTCTGGCTAGCATGCGGATTGTCTAAATCCGTTCCGCATGTAACGTTGTGCTAAGAGAGTGAATTCTCAGAGACTTTGTGCTACGACTTCGAATACGTAGACTTTGCCCCTGTTACGGGAATAGGCTACCCGGCGACACGTGTTAGGTGTTGACTTTAGGATTTTTAGCTAACCCCCAGCCTTCAACGGGTTTGATAAGCCTTTACTAATTACCGTTTGAGTCGGGCTAGTATACGGATTGTCTAAATCCGTTCCACATGTAACGTTGTGCTAAGAGAGTGAATTCTCTGAGACTAGCTGCTACGACTTCGAATACGTAGACTTAGCCATTGTTACGGGAATAGGCTATCCAACAACATGTATTAGACGCTGACTTATCCTTACTTAGGCTTTGGGATAGAATACCCCAGAATCAAACTCTGGTATCTTTTTCTACGGAGAAAGACTGAACTGGCGACGCGTGTTAGGCGTCGGCATATCCTTTCTTAGAATTCAGGATGAAATTCCCCATGCGTGTAAGGTATGGATTTTGGTGTTATTAATAACAACCTGCTACAATGTTGAATATGTGGGCGGATGTTCTTTTTAACGGTAAAGAACTAACCGGCAGCGCGGGTTAAGCGCAGACTTATCCCTGCTTAGGTTTCAGGATAGAATACCCCAGAATCGAAATATGGTGTCTTTTTCTACGGTTTTCTTGGAAAATGTTGGAAAATGTTGGTGTGGGAAAGAAAGAATTTTATATTCTATTTCCCGGTCTTCTTTTAGGGTGAAGGCGAACCCGAATACAAGGAAGAAAGAATTTTATATTCTATTCCTTGATTCTGGAAAGGAAGAATTTTATATTCTATTTCCAGCACAAAAGAAACTAGAAGTGGGATCTCCACCCCAAGAATCTGGAAGATCTAGATAAACTTACCTTTTATAGGATTGGTTATCTAATCTGAAGATAAGTTCTTCATTTATTGAAGTGAAAATTCAACTTAGGTTATAACCATGAGAAGGCTTAACCAAAGAGAAAAAGAAGGGAGTTCTTTCGTAAATGCTCTGGTGGTTGACGTGTGTAAATGCTCTGGTGGTTGGTGCATATAATTTGCATGTACTTGACAGGCATGACATTCTCGGGCGTATTCGATTGCATCACGAACCATCGTTGGCCAGAAATATCCCATTCTCCTGATGCGAACATACAGTTTGGGACCGGGTTGATGCGCACCACATTCTCCTTCGTGTGCTTCCTTAAGAACTTCTTCTGCTTCTTTGTTCGAAAGGCATCGGAGTAACAAACCATCGTACCCTCGACGGTATAATGTAAGGGTCTCGGTATTATAGAAGAATCTTGGCGCTCTTCGGCGAATTGATTCCCTTTCTTTGACATCCTCTGGAAAAATACCATATTGGACGTAGTCAATGATAGGAAAATGCTAATCTTGGGACTCAGACCCAATTTGAGTTCAATTCACCTCCTTGGCGTTTATGTTTCTATCATCTTCCTCTTTAATATCCATATCGTATATGGGTATGCAAAGTTGATGCGTCATTACTGTGACTAATAGTTCACTTTCAGGAGGCTGTGCTAGTGATGCCGCTAGTGCTGCCAGTGCATCTGCATAAGTGTTCTGGAGGCGAGTGATGTATTCAATAAAGAATTCTTCAAAAGAATCTGCCATTTTGATTGCCTCCTGGTGGTATGAGATCAGGTCTTGGTTCCTGACTTCATACTCTCCACGGACTTGGTCGACTATCAATTAAGAGTCCCTAAAAGCTTCGAGATATTCGACCCCCAGCTCCTTGGCGAAACTGAGTCCAATGAGAAGAGTGTTGTACTCGGCTACATTACTGGAACATGGACTAGTCAGTGAATAAGCCTGAGGCATCACATGCTTCCCAGGGAAACAAAGACAACTCCAACTCCGGAAGAGACTTTAGAACATCCGGGGGTTATTGCCCTATTAACTGCCCTTGAAGCACCATCGAAGTATAATTGCCATACTTGTTGGTGCGATGTAGTGTTAACCTCGTGGGTTTCATCCGGCAAGTCATCATATACTTTTGCCGTATCCGTTGTCGGGTTTGCCGCCAAAAGATCACAAATCGCTTGTCCTTTGATCGACTTCTGCTGTTTGAAGTACAAATCATATTGGGACAAGAGAAGGGCCCACTTTGCTAACCGTCAATTCATAGAGGCCGGTTGCGTCATAAATACCCGTACTGAATTAACGTTAGAAATGACGTAAATCGTCTGTCCAACTAAATAATGCCGCATCTTTTGCATTGCGAATGCCAATGCGAGGCATTCTTTCTCAATCATCGGATATCGGGACTCGGCACCTACCAAAGTCCGACTTAGGTAATAGACTGCCTGTTCGTGACCATTATCATCGTCTTGTGCTAGTAAAGCACTTATCGAGTGGTTCATCGCCTTGAGGTAAATCAAGAACGGTTTACCTGATTTTGGTGCAACGAGAACAGGAGGATTCGTCAGATATGTTTTGATATCTTCGAGTGCTTTTTGGCAGGCGTCGTCCCAAATAAATGACAAACCTTTATTGTTTAGCCTAGAGAATGGTTGGCACTTCCCAGAAAGATTTGAGATGAACCGCCGGATGTAAGCTAACCGCCCTTGCAATCCTCTGAGTTCTCTTAGATTTCTAGGGGGTTGCAGTTCATGTATCGCCTTCACCTTATCAGGATCGATATGTATACCCTTAGTGGTGACGACGAATCCAAGGAATTTTCCGCTGGACATTCCAAGGAAGAATTTAGTGGGGTTCATCTTCAATTGATGACTCCGCATGAGATCAAACATCGTCTTCAAGTCATTGATGTGATCTTCTTTGTTGCGGCTTTTTACAACCAAATCATCAACGTAGCATTCGACTATTTTCCTGAGATGTTCTTGGAAAATCTTAGTCATTGCTCGCTGGTACGTGGTGCCTGCGTTCCTTAGATCGAAAGGCATCACCGTGTAGCAAAAGACAACAAGGGGCATTCTGAACGCTGTATGTTTCTCGTCATCTGGGTGCATCTTGATTTACTTGTATCCTGAAAAACCATTCATAAAAGACATTCTCTCAAATCTGCACGTATTGTCGATAATGATATCTGTGGTTGGGAGAGGAAAATCGTCTTATGGACATGCCGTATTCAGGTCCCTGAAGTCGATGCAAATCCTTATTTTACCGTTCTTCTTCATGACTGGAACAATATTGGCTAACCATTCTGGATGTTGTTCCTCTCGGATAAATCCTAATTCGATCAACTTCTTAACCTCTGCCTCAATAGCTTCCATAATCTACGAACAAAACCGTCTTTGTTGTTGTTTGACAGGTTTGGCATCCGACTTGATATCGAGGCGGTGCATTGCCACATTAGGGTCGAGCCTTGGCATATCTTCATAGTTCCAAGCGAAGACGTTAATATATTCCCTGATGAGAGCAATTAATTCCTCCTTCTCATTTGAGGGAAGACTATCGCTGATGAATATAGGCTTTGGGTTGGTCTCGTCGCCCATGTTGATTTGGATTATTTTATCTTCAGTGGGGGGCTCCTTTTGTTCAAACCTATCACCATACTGCATGTTCAGGTGATGAACCCACGGGTTTTCCCATGTTGGCATTTGATCGTTGTTCTCTATTGTGGACGGATCAGCTGTAGCCATGTTTGCCATTAGGGCTTTGAATGCTTCCCCCACACTTGTATCGAAATCCCATTCCGAGGAATCTGACAGGTACCCATCTCTGTATTGCTCAGACGATTGGTTATTGATTAACTAGCAACATTCGTTTTCTGATGAAGATTAATACCCTAACCCTCGTCTGAATTTATAATAATCATCCGGTTTTCCTTTTGGTACATATGCCGCTTTGGCTGGAATACGAGGACCTCGATCGAAGTATAGACATTCTCCGAACGTGAAATCATCCCTATTTTTCCATGAGCTTGCACGCTTCCGGACTATACTTAGATAAATGCTGACTAGGTTTGTCATCATTCTCATCTTCCCTTAAGAACTTTTCTGGTAATGGAGAGTTTTTTCCTTTACCGTAAATTATTTCTTTTTCGCCTCCTATTTTGGCCGGGATGACCAGGGTTGTTCCGAAAGAATGCTGGAGGCGTTCCTTTGCTATATAGGACGATCGAAGCGGCACATATAAATCGGGATTATTATATAATTCTGTTATCACATCATCAAGAGACAGTGAGTACTCTAAATCATTATTTATTTCATTATTGGCAAGTTGCCAGTTACAACTACCATCTGACGATTGTTCATCGTCAAGGTTGATTACAAAGGGTACAATTTCGTTTAAAACATAACCTCTATTGTAATCAAATCCGGCTTCGATATCAGCTTCTTCTCCGCTGTCCGTGCCATGGGCCGATGATTCAGTATCGGATTCGTTACCATAATGGTTGCTTATCCGCGACCACCGTCCTAACCTTGTTATCAGTGTGGACATATTTCAAACACTGATGGAGAGTGGAGGGGATTATAACGTTACTATGGATCCAAGGTCGACCCAATAGTATGTTATATGAAGTCTCGGCATCGATCACATAACATGTGACTTCCGTCTTCAAATCACCCATTTGATATTTTATCCGGATCTTACCCAAGGGTCTTGACCCGCTAGTATTAAATCCATAGATAACAGTGCCTGTGGACGCCAACTTACTAACTAGAATGCTGAGGCTATGCATCAAGCGAAGCGGCATAATACTCACAGCAGAACCCGGATCGACTTGGATTCTGTTGACTTTGCTGGAGCTAACGTACCTAATGAAATATAGGGGTCGATCATGGTTTGAATTCTTCGTCTGCATGTCCTCTTTGATGAAGGTGATGCAGGGAAGGTTTTTAGCCGCTATATTGCAGTGTTGAATTAACGGTTCTGACTCTTTAAGTACCGGCTTAACCTGAGTAAGGAACACTTCTGAATTGGCCAAGGCTTCTTACAAGGCTTCCCTGGTTTCTTTAGACAACCGTAGCAACTCATACAATATTATCCGTGTTGGAATGTTAGCTAGTTGAGCTATAATATCGAAGACGTGCGGAGTTTTTGAGCTTTCCGGTTTATCTCTTCCAATCGGACGATTGAAACGAGACTGCTTCGGATTCTGAACCTCCTTGGGCCTCTTTTCTTTCTGTTTATTAACCGGCTGTTGTCGAGCTTCTTCCACCGGTCTAGGAGTCGTAATCACACCCAGCTCCGTGAGAGTTTTGGCTGGTCCCAGTTTAGTCACCCCCTGCTCAGCTAACTGATCACTAGGTGATGGATAGTTGAAATGATACTGATTTCCGCTTCTAGTGGCAATGACTTCTTGTTCTTCTTCGAAGAGAGGGAAGGTAGGAGCTTCATCACCATCCTCTTCGTAGATCGCGGAGGTAGCGTTGCAGGACTTGCCTTTACCCTTTCTGGTCGAGGAAGTTGCCCACTGATCATCTTCAATTACGTCTGGATGAACCCATAGGATTTTGCCATTTGGGGCTGTGTGTGGCACGAGTCCTTTTTGGCGCTATCCATATGGGTCGTCATTCACTATCTTCATTCCAACTTTGGTGATGTGTTCTGGTTCAAACCATGTTGTGGGCACTGATCCAAAGCTGATTGATACTGCATTTGCTCCGACATTCTTAGACGGCTTCGGGGTTATGATGCCTACATCAATTAACATCTAGATTTTATCCTTGAGATGGTAGCATGACTTTGTTGGGTGATGGACCGCTCTATGGTATGCGCAATACTTCGGATCCGTCACTTTGCTAGCCCCTTCTTGATCCACAATCGAGGGCAGCTGGATTTTGTTATTTTCCAACAGGTACTTAAAGATGTCGGGAACTTCGTCATCTTTGAAGGAGTACACTTTAGGAAACCTTGGCTCTGAAGATTTCTGCTTCTGAGGTCGTTGTTGCCATTGCGACTGTGATTGTTGTGGTGCTCGTTGCTGCGGCTGTTGCTGAGGTTGCAATTAAAAAGTTTGATTAGCATCAACTGCATTAGCATGTGCCTTACCTTTCCCTCGTGGGACGAAGTTCTGCTATGGAGCATTCGTCGCTTGTTGGCCTCTTTCTGCCTTCTTCCTTCTGAGGAATCGCTCGGCTTGCTCCCCTCAGACCTTCAAATCCTTGCATGTTTTGGATGGAGATGTCCCCATTGCTTCCAACATGTCCAATGCGAAGTTGTTGTGGCAATTCTTAAGAATGAACTCCTCGGTGATCAGGTCTCGACAGTTCATCGCCATGTTCGGGAACCTTTTGACGAAGGTATCAACCGATTCCCCGCCTTTTTGTTTCTCGTCAAGCAATGACCCGATGGATATCTCGGTGTCGTCGTCGAAGAAGTTAGTGAGGAACTTAGTCTCCATGTCGTCCCAGCTCTTCACACTTCCTTGCTTGAGGCGGCGATACCAATCGAAGGCGGCTCCACGAAGAGTGCCAACGAAGGAACGTACCATCAGAGGCTCATTACCAGAGATAACCACTAGGTGCGATTTGAAGTAAATCAAATGCTGAGTGGGTGAACCCTTCACATCAAACGGCATGAAGTTAATTAAATTGAACTTCGTCGGATACGGGATTAATTCTCATTCTCTTGGATATAGACACGGAATGCCCGTCTTCTTCATCTCTTGAGCGGAAATCAACGTATTGATTTTGTTCTCGAGGTTTTTAATCTTCAAGCTTTCACCTGTATTTTCACTAGCATTCTCGTTAACACCCCCTGCATTGATGGGAGGATTATTAGCATTATGAACTTTATTCGCATTCGTGTCCTCATCTTCCTGATTAACCTGGTTACGACGACTTGGTTCACCTTGCTAGTTTGTCAGTGCTTGGATTTGTTGCTCATGCATTTCTCTCATATTCTGCATGGCCATCTGCATTTCGAACCTGAAGCTCTCCTGTTGTTTAGCCATGGCTTCTTCGAGCATCTTGGCCACTTGTTCCGCACTTATCATAAGTGACTCGCGGGGTTGTCCCTCACTGGATACCGTATTATCTGATGCAACCGTAGAGCCAGCATCCGATTCTTCATCTTCTGAAGGTAATCTTGTCTCAATTCTACCATAAGTTGCTCGTATGATGGCTCCAGACTACAGACGTGTTATAAGCTGGGATGCTTCCGGAATTGACTCGGGATTATTCCGTGTCGATGTCCCTTTGCTGGTCATATTTGTGGTGACCCTCGAAAATTCTCCGTCTTCAACCACCGCTCTCCTTTATCGGAAATGTCTAGGCCTTGGTTTTGGCGTTTCGGTACTGAGCCTTACAAAAACTGAAATTCTTTTGGGGACTGTATTGGTGTAGTTATACTCCGACAATACTGCCCGAATAAGTTTGGAACAGGGGCATTGAGTTTTTAGTTCTCGAGGGCTCCTTTTCCTAGTTCTACTCGTACTCCCAACACGATAGTACAACTCGTCTGTTTGAAGGTCGGAGTAACCTATCATGTGTTGGCACGACTTCTCAGGTATAACGCTATCGACATCAGACGATAATGTTTCCTTCTGAGGGTGAACTGCCTTCTTTGGGCTTTCAAGAGTTACGCGCCTCGAAACATGCCTTGTTTCCTTCTGAGGGTGAACTGCCTTCTTTGGGCTTTCAAGAGTTACGCGCCTCGAAACATGCCTTTGTCGGGGTGAATTCTCAGCTGGCTCCTGGACTTCAATGCGTAAATTGGTGCGCCTGGCTGTCCTCATCTCTTTGTCATGTTGAGGGTGGCGGTGACTCTCAGCATGTTGAGTCATTCGGGGCTTCTTTGTCGGGCCCAAACGTTCTTGAACTGGAGCTTTACATCGTCCATCGGGAAGTGGACCGAGGCGCTCCAAAACTGATTTCTTTCTTCGGGATGATTCTGCGTGATCTCCCGGAGTAGCTATGGGAATTATTGGCGATTTAGGTTGGTTCGCCGGAGGTTGAACTTTTACTGAAGGCTGCAAAGGTTGCTCTTTAGCCTGAATCGCTGCTTCAGACTTCAGCCTCCATACTTGGCGGGTTGGTGGCGGCTGAATCGCTGCTTCAGACTTCAGCCTCCATACTTGGCGGGTTGGTGGCGGCTTCTTGGCCACTTCCTTACGCAGTCTTTTGCGGGCTTCTTGGACTTGAGCCCGTGCCTGCGCTAAAAGTACGCGGCACTTGCGAATGCGCTCATCAAGTGTTGAACGATTCCGTTTGACACAGATCCATTCATTCTTTGGCGGCTTGGAGGAGCTGCCATTCATCATTTGTTGAGGCTGTTTGATCTCCTGTTCTTCAGATCCGCGTTATAGCGGATTCCGTCCGTGGATTCCATCGCCATTGTGAATTGCCGCGCCAGGCGTTGACATCGCCTCTGGCGGGCTCTCTTTGAGAGAGTCGCTACGCCCTCAGCGGCGGAGGAGTTGGCAAGGACAGGATTGACCTGGTTGGAGGTCGGTGGAACTTCACCCGATGCAACTTCGGCATCAATTGGGGTGAGATCTTCGTTGGTGTTCAGCACTTCTTCGTACCAACGAACTTTTCTCCTGGAGGAGAACTTCTTGGACTTGCGGGGGGAGGTGGATCCGGACGAGGATGACAGATACTCCTCGAACTTTTGTTGGTCGAATTCATACTCGACCTCCTCCTCGATCGGGATCGAGATCCGTGGCTGCGACGCAATGATCTCGGCAGCGAGATCGGTGGCTCCCACTGTGGTCGCCAGATTGTTCGCAGAGAAAATTGCTTTCATTAAAGTCATTGTATCCTTAAGCAACAGTTTTTCGGTTACAAAAAATCCGGTCTTTTTATAAGATCCGGTTACAACAAAATCAAAGAAAAAAAGAAAAATTACAACTCGCCTTTTCTTGAATAAATCGCAAGATCCTATTTTGCGGTCTCTTGCTTGTGTGGGTTCTTTGCCTGTGCCGGGGTTAATCTGTGGACCACGGCACGATATTGATCTGGTCGGATCTAGACGGTATGACGGGTATTATTTCACGAAGAAAATAACAGCCGGGGGTACTATTTCACCAAGGAAATAATAGCCTTTAGTAATCGAAATCGACAAAGCGAAATCGATACTCTTCTCGGGATCAAAAACCAAGTTTTGATCCAGAGATGACCATGTTGATCTTAGATCTGATCTCTCTCGAACTCCAGCCTTGTTTGACGTGGATGATCATCAAGAACCAGATCTGAAAAAGCCCAAGTCTTCAAAGCTTTAAGATTCCGAAGTTGAGCACTCAATCCAGCAGAGTTTCGCCTCAAAAAAGTCCAACCTCCAAAACAATGAGCCACCAAGCCTATTTATAGGCATTTAGAACCAGATCTGGGCTCAGATCTGGGCCTAGATCTGGGCTTGGCCCAGGTGGCTCGGCCACCTAGGGGGCAGGAGGTGTCTCGGCCATGGCCGAGCCACCCTTAG